>NC_138511.1:77000124-77536541 GCF_964252035.2 Podarcis erhardii
TGACTATTTAAAAGGGCAACAGGCTAATGAGCATGTCCAGAGTGCCTTTGCACTGTTATCTACTGTATCTGTTTGTCTATCTGTTGGAATATTTCTATACTACCTCATCATGAAATATCAAGGTGGGGTATGCCGGTAAAACATAAGACATCATTTTGAAAACAAATAAATACACATAATCGCCAAGGCGACTGGCTAATGAAAATCAATCCATTTACAAAGGCCCATCAGCACAGAAACTTCTTCAAGAGTCATCTGAAAATGACAACGGAGGGTGCCTGTTGAATCTCTGCTGGATGATCATGAGACCACCTTCTAGTTGAGGTTGGTTGTGTCTCTGTAACACTTGGAGCAACTAATGATAATCCTCAGAGTGATGGAGCTTGGATATAAGGACTCAAGCGGTTATTAAGGTCTCCCAGTGCCCAAGACGATCAGGGCTTCACATATAAACACAAGGAAATTGAACCTGGACCAGCTAACGGAGGTGTTTCCTGCTGTCGGCCACCTGCCCCCATCAGCAGTCTAGGCACTGTGTTGTGCACCAGCTGCAGCTTCTGGGCCAGGCCCAAGGGCATAGAGCACGTTGAAGTCATTCAGGCTCAAGGTCACCAATGCATGGACTACAGCGGCCAAGTGATCTCTATCCCAATATGGCCATAGCTGGCATAGTAGTAGCCAAGTGGGAGGACAATGAAGGTGCTCTATAGAAGCACCACAGCTCTGAAAGAAAAAAAGAAAGAAAGAAAGAAAGAAAGAAAGAAAGAAAGAAAGAAAGAAAATGCATTTCTCTCTTCCTATCTGGCAAGGAAGATGAAATCATAACCATGAGGAAATGTCAGACAGCCCTTGGGGTTATATACCCCATGTGCCCTGTAAAATAGTACAGGTAAAGGTAAAGTTAAGGACCCCTGGATGGTTAAGTCCAGTCAAAGGTGACTATGGGGTTGGGGCACTCATCTCACTTTCAGGCCAAGGGAGCTGGTGTTTGTCCACAGACAGCTTTCTGGGCCATGTAGCCAGCATGACTAAACCGCTTCTGGTGCAATAGGACACCATGACGGAAACCACAGTGCACGGAAATGCTGTTTACCTTCCCACCCCAGCAGTACCTATTTACCTTGCACTGGTGTGATTCCGAACTGCTAGGTTGGCAGGAGCTGGGACAGAGCAACGGGAGCTCACTCCGTCGTGGGGATTTGAACCGCTGACCTTCTGGTCAGCAAGCCCAAGAGGCTCAGTTTAGGCCACAGCACCACCCACAACAGTACAACACTATGAAGAAGCTGTGTTTTGCCTTAAGACTGCTGATAGTAATTTTAAACACCCGTAAGAATTTTCTGACAGTACGAGCTGGTCGGCATTGGAACAGAACCCCTAGGAAGGTGGAGGCTTTTTCTTCCATGGAGGTTTCTAAGCAGAGGTTGGAGGGCCATCTGTTATGGATGCTTTACTTGCGATTCCTGCATTGCAGAAGATTGGACTAGAGTTGGTGCCTTCCAACTCTACAATTCTATCATTCTAGGAGGAAGGGTAGTGTGGAACATATGCTTTGCCAACAAGTGCAATGGTCACAGGTCAGCCCACAAACCTTGAGGGTAAGATGCATTAGACCAGGGGTCAGCAAACTTTTTCAGCAGGGGGCCGGTCCACTGTCCCTGAGACCTTGTGGGATACCGGACTATATTTTGGGAAGGGGAAAATGAATTCCTATGCCCCACAAATAACACAGAGATGCATTTTAAATAAAAGCACACATGTAAAAACACACTGATTCCCGCACCGTCCGCAGGCCAGATTAAGAAGATGATTGGGCTGCACCCGGTGCCCGGGCCTTAGTTTGCCTAACCATGCATTAGACTGTAAGAAAAGCCCAGTTGGATCAGGGATGGTGGTGGAAGTTGTGGTTCCACAGTGCCTCGATGGCCAAAGTTTCAACATCCTGGAGACAGGTCTTTGGTCTGATGTGCCCAAGCTATTCTTATGTTCTTGTGCTATTCTAAACACACTGCTTTAGAATGATTAGAAGGGCGCCTTGGAGGAAAAACTAAGAGAAGAGACAAGCTTAAAAGCATCATCAAAGATATCTATCACTGGGTTTCATGTGTGGATTTAAAATGCCTGCCCCTCCCTCCTTGCCCCCTGAGGTAGGTTTTCTAAACCTCATTTCCAACAAGATTCAATAGGGGCAAAAAAAGCTTTCAACAAGATTTGTAATCAGGGTTATAGTTTCAAAAGAAGAAGGAGCGCTCCCCCTCTCCCTTATTTTGTATTATTAATAATAATAATATTTTGAAGGGGAGTTTCTGATGATTGTTTCTTTGAATTCTGGAGTATAGAAACAGAATCTGCAAAAAAAGGGGGGGAGAATATAATGAGCCTCGCCGAGTCCTCCTCATTATGCAGTACAAGAGCTCAACCACTTCATTAAACTCGTGCCACACATAGTAATGAAGGTCTTAAGTGGCGTCATGGATGGTGAGCCCAAGATGGTTAACAGGTACAAAGAAGCCATCTCGTACTCAGTCGGCCCAGATGGGAAGAGGAGAGATACTGACGGTAAAAGGGGGGGGCGGGAAAGTGAAAAAGAAAAGCTCTGTGTGTGTTGGAATGAAGATGAAACTTGGACGCTGGAGGCAAGATAGACAGCTCCTCCTATTCCCATCAGACCCACCCCTTAATTCCACACACCCCATGACATTTTAAGTTGTTTTATCTCATGGCAGTAGACTTTGAAGTCCAAAATAAAGTGAGCACAATTATAAACACACAATCCACCTTTGAAAGAACACAAAAACTTACAGAGGTGGGTTTGGGTTTGGGGGCAGACATGTAAGCTTGAGCAGGAGATTGGGGATCTGATGATGCTCGTGGGATGCCGGGAGGAGCCAGCCTGCTCAGTTGAAGGAGGAAGAGGCTTTCTAGCTTGGTTTTGGCCTGACAATTATTCTCATTTTTTATATGCATATGGTTTTCACCGAGAAAGCACAACAAACCAGATTCTTTGATTTTGCCATTTCTATCTGATCTTGAGCCTAGGGTAACTGCTGGTTCCCCAAAGTGGAAATGTAGTTTTCAGGTAAGGATGCCCACATCTGTCATTTTTAGGGTGTGCCTTTCATTTTCCCATTTTTCCAGTCTCAAATTCAGTTCAGCACATTTCTGCATGAGTTTGCATTTTTTGTGAAAAAAGAAAAAAAGTCCTCATAAAAATTCATCAGCATGCTAGTGAACATTCCTCCTAATACACATTTTTGTGCAAACTGATTTCTCCTAACTGAATGTTGTTTTGGTATGGTTACTTTCACCAATACATGTATTATTATTATTTTTTAAATGCATTTTTTTTAAAAAATAAATTAAATGCATTCCATCCCATAATATATGCATCTTTGTTAACATTATCTGGGTGAGAAAGTATATATTGCAAAATTCAGAGAGGCGCAAATTTCAAAAGATAGATGCATTTTGCTTTGCGAATGGTTTCAGGGAATGCAGATTCGGTAGGTTTCCATCAAAGGGTGAACTGAGCTGAGTTTCTCCTCCATTTGCATCTCTGGAGGCCTCGGTCCAGAGCTTCTGCCCTGATCAATTCCACAGTTTAATGGTGCTGGCAGGTAGGAAAAAGAGAGGAGAGAGCAAAATCTTCCAGTACACAGATTAAGGATTGGAATTTAATGGTTTAACTAGATTAAACAGATGAAGAGATTAACAGGGTTAGATTAGAAGGATCATTTTAAACACATTAATGTATAAGATTAAGTGCTATCAATTAGCTTGATCCGTCTAAAGGCTAACAGAGAGGAAGGTGGGTGGATGGGATCAAAGGGGATGAAGAATTAGGATAAACAGTAATAGCTGCACAGGTTAAGTCAATGTTTATTTATTCTCCAGCCCACTCCTGCAGCCCACCGTGTGCCTTTAACTTCTTCCTCTTTAACTGCACCAAGACTGAGGGCTTATCCACGCTCTGGGGCAGAAAAAAGTGCTCCAATATGGAGTTTTAAAGCATAGGCCTATGTCTGGAAACCGAGGTTCAAAAGGTAAGTGTAGATAAGCCCTGAGACCTAGGCAGAAATCATAGGGCCACAGGAAGCTGCCTTGCCCTGAGTTAGACCCCTTGGTCCATCTACCTCAGTGTTGTCTGCACTGATTGGCAGCAACTGTCACTGAAATTCTACTCAATATTGATCCAGAGTAGATTCCAATGTATAGTTAGCAGAGGAAAAACTTAAACACACTGCAGGATTCCCAAAAAATAGACCAGAGGCATTACATCTAGCAGAGCTTTACTGCTACTGAAGGCAAATGAGCATAACGGTCACAAATCCAATATATTCAGGACTGGCACTGTCCATAAGGAATCCAGTTGCAGCAGACTTACCTTAAACTTAACAAACTTATAATAAGACTAAAACCTTAACACTTATATATGGAATACCACACCTGAAAGAAAGAGAGACAGAAAGAGAAAGGGTGAAACCCAGGCTCCTTCTGGCCCTACTATTAAAGTCAGCACGACCTTGACAGAAAGAGATAACAGAACCAGTTTCAGCCAGCTGTACTCAGCTTCTCTGAAGGGATAACCCAAACATCATGAACCTTCTGTTTGTTTCTTTCACAAAGAGAAGCTTCCAGAACCCTCCTGAACGAAGTAGAATAGGAAATATCTCTACACATCAGATCAATACTTTCTGTACTAGGAAATGCAACTGACAGCAACTCTCCAGGATTCCAGTCAGGAGCCGTTCCCTGTCCTATTTGGCACTGCTGGGAACTGAATCTGGGACCTTCTTCATGAAAGGGAGCTGCAATATCACTGAGCTACAGCTCTTCCCTTCTCCCTTAAGAGGTTCAGCTCTTTCACTGCAGGTGTGACCTTCAGAAATACAGTCTGGGTATGCACACCTTCCAACTTTTTCTGATGCAAAACTGGGATGCGTGTGTTCCAGGATGCACTCCCAGGCAACTCATGAGATCTGTGCCTCACTCTCCACCCCCCCAAAAAGTGCTTTTGGGGACAAGAGCTTGCACAGTGCCCCAAGTGCAGTGTGAGAGTGCATGAGAGCATGGCGGCCAAGATGGCCGCTGAGATCGCATGAAAAAAAATGGGATGTCTCATTTTTTTCCAGGGCATTTGGAAGGTATAGGTACGTATGCTCAGAGGTGATCTTTCCTTTGTGACTTTGCCGCATCTTTCTAGGATCGATTCTTAGCATACGACGCAACCCTTAAAAGCCAAGGAGAACAGGATGGACTTTTCCTAGTATATAAAAGATACAGTGGTACCTTGGTTCTCAAACTTAATCCGTTCCAGAGCTCCGTTCCAAAACCAAAGCGTTCCAAAACCAAGGCACGCTTTCCCATAGAAAGTAATGCAAAATAGATTAATCCGTTCCAGACTTTTAATAACAACCCCTAAAATAGCAATTTAATGAGACCATTGATCCATAAAATGATAGCAATAAACAATGCACTGCAGTCACACAAGCAATCAATCAATAGCTGAACTGAGTTCCACACACACACACACACACACACACACACAAAAGAGCCACAAAAATAAAAACGCAAAATAAATAGCAAAAACAGAGAGACCTCAGCGTAACACTTAAAATGGAAGTGTGGCACTCAAATTGGAAGTGTAAAACTCAAAACGGAGCACGTTTGGCTTCCAAAAAAAGTTCACAAACCAGAACACTTACTTCCAGGTTTGCAGTGTTTGGGTTCCAAGTTCTTTGAGTACCGGTGTACCACTGTAATGGCAAAGGTGTCAGGAGCACATATCTAGAAAGAGGATGCTATTTTGGGGGGTCCTCCCCAACTGCCACCTGGCAGTGTCAATTCTGTCAGGCTGTAGAGCAGAGGGAAAGCAGAGAAGCAGAGCTCACCTCTGCTGTGAGACCAGATGCCTTTGGCTTTCCCTGGTTTAATGTATGCCAGGGGGCACTGTGTTTCAGGTTAATGCTTTTTGGGCCTCTTGAGTTCCTGCAGTTGGCACATTGCAGAGCACCAGAGTGCACATTCGTTTCCCGTTTTTGTTTTGTAGTAGTAAAGGATGGTTGCGCTTAGAAGGCCTGCTTCCTCCTGATACGCATTTTTGGGACCCCAAAACAACACCCGAATCTCAATGAAGTGGTCCTGCATTCTGACTCAGTATCAGTTTCAGTTTCCTACGTCCCCAATTTGGGAGAAAAGGGCAGTCAGAGAACTGGAACGGAAAGAAAAATGGGAGCAGAATTTCGTCCCAGGCCTGGAACAGAAGTCCTTCCAGCGAATAGGACTGTTGTTTGCTGTTGTTCTTCAGTCTACAAATGATTCAATTTATTCAGATTTTTATTAGATCTTCATAGCTTTAACCAATTAATTTCAAACTTCAAATTTGTTATGCATTTCTCTTATAATTTGACTTCCCACCTTCCTCTCCATGCTGTTTTATACCCATCTGTTTTGTATACTGCATAATATTGCACATTTCACCTAATAAATATTCATCTATTACATCACATTTCATTTAATATATATTCCTCTGTTTCATATATTAACATTTCTTTCCATTGGTCAAATTTCAAATCCTGCCCATGATTTCCTTTGATTATGATATTTTTTCGAACCATCCAAAAAAAGGCTTGAACTCTTCCACATATTGTCCGTCATGTTGATCTCTTATGCAAACGATGCGTAATCGATTGCTTTCTCCCAATTTGCATTGTGTTCCCACTGCACTGAAGCAAACAGTGTGGATTAATGTAGGAATGACACTGTTAATAATGTAATCAGATTATGTAAAAACTCGACCGCCACAGATGGCAAGAAAAATAGCATAGTTCCCCTCACCAAACACAAAAAGGCAAACTGCAGCAGAATGGAAACAGCGTTGTGTGTGTGATTAGGACGGATCAGGATGAAAATCGCTGCAAGGATCTGGCTTGTGGGACAAAACAGATTCCCCACCCCTGTGCTAAACTAGGAAGGTCCTTCCATAACCCTATTGCTCTGGCAGATTAAGTCATGGTCCCTATCCAGGAAAAGGTCCCAGAGTTGCAATCACTCTGCTGCATTTCACCTCCACTAGTTGGAGGTTGAGGTCTGCTGAGCGCAGGCTGGACCTTCTCAGAGTTGAACTGGAGGATGCAAATTCCCCCTTCTCCCCACCCTTTAGCACAGCCCCCAGGTATCTGCACAACTGGAGTGCTTATTCCCACCTGGGTTAGACCTTGCGCCAGTCGTTCCCTCCATCTCTGCCCGCGTATGTGTGTGTGCGTGTCTGGCTGCCATAGGAAATCAATTGGCCAGTTTACTGTCTGGTCGATTCCCAAGTGGTTTCTAGGTTACTTGGGCCATATTGACGCAGCCAGTGCAGCTCTCGGATCAATGGGAAGCCATCAGTGTTACCTTCACGTCCTTGAAAGAACTGAGTGGCCCAGGCACAGAGAATTTCTGAACCAGGAAGGCCCCGATTTGCAGCACCTCCCTCGAGTCGAACTGAGAAGATAAAGGTGTGGGGAAGCCCCTGTTTACAGTGTTGACTCCTCATAGCTGTGCCGAGATTATTAGTGCTAATAACTGGCCCATCTGTGGATTGAGTGGGGGAGTTCAATAGGGCAACTGATCACAGAATTCCAAATTAAGTCATAAATTGTAGAGTTGAAAGGGAACCCAAGGGTCATCTAGTCCAACCCAGTGCAATGCAGGAGTCTCAGCTATAGCATCCATGACAGGTGGCCATCCAACCTCTGCTTCAAAACCTCCAAACAAGGAGAGTCCACCACCTCTAATGGGAGTTCATTCCACTGTTGAATTGCTCTTACTGCCAGCAAGTTCTTCCCAATGTTTAGTCAGAATCTCCTTTCTTGTAACTTGAATCCATTGTATTGAGTCCTACCCTCGGGAGCAGGAGAAAACAAGCTTGTTCCATCCTCTGTGTGACAGCTTTTTAAATGCCTGGGTGAGCAGGAATGTTTTCAAATTCCTCCTTGAAAGTTAACAATGGAGACAGGCGCACCTCACTAAGGATGGCATTCCACAACCAGGGGACTACCACTGAAAAGGCCCTGTCATTGTTTCCCAGTATGTTTCCAAGCACAATTCAAAGTGTTGGTGCTGACCTGTAAAGCCCTAAACAGCCTCAGCCCAGGATACCTGAAGAAACGTCTCCACCCCCATCGTCCATCCCAGACACTGAGGTCCAGTGCTGAGGGCCTTCTGGCAGTTCCCTCACTGCAAGAAGCGAAGTTACAGGGAATGAGGCAGAGGGCCTTCTCAGTAGTGGCGCCCGCTCTGTGGAACACCCTCCCATTAGATGTCAAAGAAACAAACAACTATCTGACTTTTAGAAGACATCTGAAGGCAGCCCTATTTTGGGAAGTTTTAAATTTTTGGTGTTTTATCATGTCTTTAATATTCTGTTGGGAACTGCCCAGAGTGGCTGGGGAAACCCAGCCAGATGGACAGGGTATAAATAATAAATTATTATTATTATGGGCCAACACCAGCTGGGCAGCCCCTAGTGGTGGCACCTTCACCTACATGTCAATTGTAGGATCAAAGATGGATGGTATCACCACAGCTTCACTGCACACCAACACCCCAAACTCCATCTATAGCACACAGACCATCCTGCCAGTCCCTTGCCCTCAATAAAGCTGTTTCTCAGCAAGTTGTTTAACCTTCCTCACAAATTCGGCACTGTTTATCAATATTCTATTGCTGACTGCCCTCTGTGACACCATGGCAGTTCAGCCAACAGCTTGGAATGAGCAGCTTGATAAGAGGCAAATGTAACTTTACTCAAAGGCAGATCTAGGGGAACATACCAGGTCGGTCACACTGGGTGTGGAGCTTCTGGGGTGCTACGGAAGACCCCGCAACTATGAAGTCCAAGGGCAGCCACATGACACCACTAAAATTTGAGACGCCAAGGTCCACCACTGCTTTACTCTTAAAACAGTTGCATTTCAAATTATGAGATATTTGTTCACCTCCAGTATTCAAATTTGAAGTTTCAACTGAAAATTTCACATCCCCCGCCCAAAGAAGCACTGGAGAATCTGAGAAGCTCTCCTAAATCTTGAATCGCTTGCAAATAATTAGCTGCGACTTTCTTAGAGTGTGGAAATAAAGGACGAGTGCAGCTGTTGAAGTTGCACTCACAAAGTTCTCCCAGTGTGCTGCAGTGCGAATGAAGACCAGCCCCTTCTCAGGTGATCCACACTGATCAGCTGTGGAATTGAGATGGGACAAGTTTCATCTCTATCCTGGTGTGTAGGGAGCTCAGTGGCGTAAGAAGGGTGATGGCTTTCCGTGCTCCAGGGAGAGGGCTGGGGGCCAGATTTACAGCCAAGTGAGTCATATTAGACTGGAGGTTCTCTATCCCTGTCATAAATTATCTACTTGAGGTAAGATGGAAGTTTAAGATAGCAGACGGTCCAAGTGTCCCTATTTTCCAGGGACAGTCCTGGATTTGCAGAAGCCATACCAGTTTCTGATTTGATCTTGAAACGTCCCGCTTTTCCTTAGGACGTCCTTATTTTCATTGGAGAAATGCTGGAGGGGACACCTCTATTTTCATTGCCAAATTCTGGGGGTCTGCTTGGCCAGATTAGACTCACAGGCCAGACCCCCCTCTAGTCGTGTCTCATCCCTGTGAGTTAGTCTAAAAATGGATAAGGAATAGCTAGAATTGAGAGGACAGGGTTTTATGAGTCACTGTTGTAGGCCCAGCCTATATCGAACATACAATGGAGCCCTTTGACTCACTTCCCGCTGGTGCGTGAAGGAAGGAAAAAAGGGGCGGAGGGGGGGAGAACGGTGCCTGTCAAAAATGATGCATCTCTGCTGCGGTCTAGTTCTCTGTCTCTCAAACCACAGGCACTGATATTCTCATTGATTTTCATGCTTCCCTCCCACTTGCCAACCCACAGGCTGCAGGAGGAATCCTTCATGCCGCCTTGTCCGCAGGAGAACCGCTCCCACTCAGAACGGAGACTTCCGAGGTGAAATATGGCGAGTCATTATCCTGGGTATTAGAGCCATGCACACAGCTCATCACCTCTCCTCATCCCCTTTCCCTCTGACTATCACAAATATGAGATCTGCCTGTTCTGTCTACAAGCGTTAGAACATACCAAGAGGCCTGCTGCCTCAGGCCAAGGGTCCATCAAATCCACCGTTTGGTTTCCACACTGATCAACCACATGCCTCTGGAAAGTCTGAAGGCAGCAACGACAGCAATGGCCCTCTCTTGCTTTTGCTCTTAAGAATGTAAGAAGAGTCTCTGTCATGGACCAGGAGTCAGCTTCACCTGCTGAACAGAAAGAAGAAAGCCTGAAAGCTGTTTACAAGAAAGAGGAAACCATAAAATTATCACTTTTAAAAATGTCCAACTGTAATTTAAAACGTATGGAACGTTAAAACCACAATAGTATACACTAAAACAAGTTAAAGCGCCTACAAACCTTCATCAAAGATCACAGGGTAGTCAGCAACATTGAAAACAGAAAACAACAACAACAACTATTATTATTATTATTATTATTATTATTATTATTATTATTAATTATTATCCCATCTGGCTGGGTTTCCCCAGCCACTCTGGGCAACTCCCAACAGAATATTAAAAACATGATAAAACATCAAACATTAATAACTTCCCTAAACAGGGGTGCCTTCAGATGTCTTCTAAAAGTGAGACAGTTGTTTATTTCCTTGACATCTGCTGGGAGGGTGTTCCACAGGGAGGGTGCCACTACCGAGAAGGCCCTCTGCCTGGTTCCCTGTAACCTCACTTCTCGCAGTGAGAGAACCACCAGAAGGCCCTTGGAGCTGGACCTCAGTGTCCGGGCTGAATGATGGGGATGGAGACATTCCTTGAGGTATTCTGGGCTGAGGCCGTTTGGGGCTTTAAAGGTCAGCACCGACACTTTGAATTGTGCTCAGAAACGTACTGGGAGCCAATGTAGGTCTTTCAGGACCGGTGTTATACGATCTCGGCAGCCACAACAGGACACCATTAACTCCCTACCACAACCCAATTTCAATTACATAGTAGTTAGAGAAGTAGGAAAATTGAATTCCAAGAGGGCCGGCCCTACCTTAAGACAGAGTGAGGTGGCTGCCTCAGGCAACAGATGCTGGCAGGTGAGAAGCTGTGGTGAGATGTTGGGAGGACAGCAGGCTCAACAGAGTGCTTTAAAAGCATGGTGTGCTGGTGGCCCAAATGTGAAACTCCCTCCCACTAAACATTAGACAGGCACTGTCTCTGTTGCCTTTTGCCCACTTACCCACGTTGAGCAAAATATTCCTGTATTGCAGGGATTGAACCAGCTGGCCTGCATGGTCCCTTCCAACTCTACAAAGACTTTCCCAACAAGCCCTTTCCATTGAGCTCTTTCCTAGCCTGCCTCTCTGTATTGGAATCATTTTTCTGATTCCACTTCATCACGTGTTGTTTGCCACCCTGGGCTCCTTTGGAAGAGCGGGGTATAAATTTAATAAATAATACTGATGTGAACAAGGGGCTGCAAATGTGGTTCGAAATGCAGCTCAAGGCAGAGGGGACACACACAACTCCACTTATCATTTTAAACTGATAATGCACACAGAGGCGGAACTAGCTGCTGTGTACCCGGGGGTGAGGCCATGGGGGTGGGGTGAGTGTCCCAGAGTGTCCCATGGGGGGTGGAGCAAGCCGCCCATGGCGGGCTGCTTCCTGGGTGGGGGGAAGGGAGCTGCGCCATTTTGCCAGCAGCCTTCCTCCCTTCCCTCTTCCTTTTGACAGCTCGAGGGAGGCTTTTTCCATCCCCCGGAAGTAGCCCGGGGGTGGGGGGCAATGGCACGCCGCACATCCACGACCCCCAAGCTTCCCCCGAGCCATCAAAATGAAGGGAGAAGGGGGAAGGCCGCCGGCAAGGTGGCACAGCTTCACCCCTTCCCCCGCCGGCTCAGGGTAGGCTTAAGAGTCACGGGCAGCCGGTGCGCCGAATGTCACCCCCCTCAGTGATGATATCCGAGGTGGACCGCCGCCCCTGCCCCCCCATTCCTGAATTCCCACACAGTCCCATTCTAACCTAAAGCAAAAGGGAAGCCAGGACAAAGAGAAGCCAGTTCCTCCTCGCACAGTGAGTCTAGGGCTGAACCACAAACTGATCCCTGGTGTTCCCAGTCTTCCTCCAGCCTCACACTTTCTTTGCTCCCCACCGCACCATAACTAATTATGCGCCTGTTTGCCCCTCCTCCCTCCCTCCCTCCTTCTGGTCCTGAGCAAATGCTCCTTCGGCCCATCAATATCAATGCATGGATCCGATTGCAACATTACTTAAACCTTGGAGGAAAAATAATTTCAAGGATAAATTATTAATTTGTATCGAACTTGCAGTAATTGTCCTATTAAGTCTAACAAAGCCATATGTTTGGTTGGGGTATTTATTCAAGGCCGTAATCCCCATCGACGTCCTCAATTCTAATTAACGGACGTTTAGCAAACAGGTTCCATAATTGATATACCCCCACCCAAATCGATCACCTTTGTAGAATCCTCCCCCTTCTTTCCACCCCTCTCCATCTGTGTCCCTAACGGCCACTTGGAAGGATAACAATTCATTTTCTTTCTTTCCTTTCTTTTAAAAAACAACAACAACAACACTAGTTTGCTTTTTACCTGGTTCAAAATGCAGATGCCTCTGGCGTAGGACAACCAGTTGCAAAGGAAGGTAGGGCTTCTGACTTGCATTTAAGGGGGGATTTAAGCAGTTGCAGGTTTTTGTTTTGATTTTTAAACTCCTAAACTTCCATGAGTTTCTTCCATGTTTGCATGTGAATCATAGAATTATAGAGTTGGAAGGGACTCCAAGGGTCATCTAGTCCAAGCTCGCACTCAAAAACATACTAGGAGCCAACGTAGGTCTTTCAGGACCTGTGTTATATGGTCCCAGCTAGGGCTGGGCGATATCTGGCTTTAAACATTGTGATATATCATCAGCTAAACATCACAATATACAGTGGTACCTCTGGTTACGTACTTAATTCATTCCAGAGGTCCGTTCTTAACCTGAAACTGTTCTTAACCTGAAGCACCACTTTAGCTAATGGGGCCTCCCACTGCCGCCAAACCACTGGAGCACGATTTCTGTTCTCATCCTAAAGCAAAGTTCTTAACCCGAGGTACTATTTCTGGGTTAGCGGAGTCTGTAACCTGAAGCGTATTTAACCCGAGGTACCACTGTACCAATGTATCATGATGTCTGAAATAAGGGTGTAACTATGTAAAGGCAAATGGGGTAATGTCCTGGCAGCTGCTACTACTTAGGGGTCTAAAACTGACCCATTTTTACTTACCTTTAACATATTGTTATATCTGTTACAGTGCAGAGCAACAGGCGCAGCAGGAATCATGAGAAAAGCATGGACAGCTTCACGGTTTTTCAACATATCACAATTTTTTTGCATATTGTCATATATCATAATATCTTGCCACGTCAAATATTATGAAACCGTTATCACAACGTGGACTTCAAACCAATTTTGAATTATATATTGATCCACTGCCTAGCCCTAGTTCCAGCAACCATATACATTTCAGCAATCCCAAAGTTTGAGAGTCAGTAGCACAGATGTGGTCAAGGTTGTTGCAAACAACCCCATTGAAGAAGATAACTGTGGTGAACCAAGCCTCATTGCTGGTTGCGAAGGGGTCCCCATAAGAGTTGAAGCTTCATTGCCCCAAAAACTTAGGTTCTAGGATGACTCTTGGTTGTTTGAATGGAGAACAGGAAAGGGAGTGTGAGTGTCCACAGAAACTAGCCTGCTGTACAATGATTTGCATTTGTTGCTCCGTCCACTTTTGCCACTAGCCCTGCCCATGTCAGGGACTGGGCAAAGGAGAAGAAGAGAAGAAGAAGAAGAAGAAGAGTTTGGATTTGATATCCCGCTTTATCACTACCCTAAGGAGTCTCAAAGCGGCTAACAATCTCCTTTCCCTTCCTCCCCCACAACAAACACTGTGAGGTGAGTGGGGCTGAGAGACTTCAGAGAAGTGTGACTAGCCCAAGGTCACCCAGCAGCTGCATGTGGAGGAGCGGAGACGTGAACCCGGTTCACCAGATTACAAGTCTACCACTCTTAACCACTACACCACACTGGCTCTCAAAGGAGGAATGGTGGAGACTGTCTCCCCAGCCTGACCCTTCCAGAGGAGAAAAAGACACTTCAGAATTACAACAGGGGTTTGAGGGAGGTCACAGCTCAGAGGAAGATGAGAGGGAAAGTTGGGAAATAATGGGAGAGGAGGAGGAGACAGAGATGGAGCAGTTGGCTGACATGTTATCACTAGAAAGCATTCCAGACCCACCATCTCCCAGAACCCAGCGAGCCTTAAAAGTAGGAGAGCAAAGATCTCGGAGACAGGTGGCTGTAAGGGGCAACCATAGAGGTGCTGTTGACAAATGAGAGAAGGGGAGTGGAGATTTACTCAGGACAACACCATTATTCCAAGAGGCTGCATTCCCAAGCCTCTCTCTGTAAATATTGAATAAAAAGCAGATGGTAAGGACTTTTCCTTGTTGTCAGGGGACTGCCATCGCAACAGGGGAGGGAGGCAGGGGGATACAGAGAGCCCCCGATGCTTCTGCGGAGCAGCCCCTCATCGAGCGGAGGGGGAAGGGGGTAGCCAGGCGAGGGGAGGGCTTGAAGATGCTACTGAGAGCCCAAGCACCTCACCCAGCCTGGCTGGCCAGGAGACAGACACGCCGTTTCCATTGCCCAGCTTGCGCAGAGGGGTGAAACGTAAGGAGGGAAGGTGGAGATTTGGAGTGTCTAAGTTCTTATGTTGGGGAAGAAACCGGAAGGGGCCACTCCCAGAATCTGCAAGTGACTAAGATGGACATGAACTTTGTGTTTCTGCACTCTAAATAGTTTTGCACCAATAAAACCTGTAAAAGACAGGTCGGAGTCCTGCCTGGTTACTCACGAGCAACCACCACCAGCACCTGACACTTGTCTTATCCGTTCCTGGCAACCTGCCATGGGCGTTGGTTCCTCTGCCCCTGACAGCCCACCATGTGGCCCCCAGGAGTTTGATCAGAAGGGAATTCAGCCCTCGGACAGAAGAAGCGCCCCTCATTTCTGTTCTAGAATATGCCCACAATCCTTTTCAAGGAGTTGTGGTTGCTCAGGGCTGCCCTCAAGAGATGTTAATGCAGAAAAAGCAGTCTCTGGAAGCATGTAGATTTGAAAGCCCCTGCCTTGTTAGCCACCAGAGCCTACATCCTTCAGGTGAACTAACATGACCGGGAGTGATGATAGTCTGAGGAGAAAACAGAAGCAGAGTAGTTACCGCAGAAGTACCACTCAAACAGAATCGGTTGTAACGACCCTGCAAAAATACGACCACTCAGGCACTTCTCCTCCTGCTGTTTGTAATAGCTGGTCAGTCCGTCCCCAGTGCTAAGTATTTATTGGAGTGTGTGTGCTTTTATTGCTTGGAAGATGCTGCAGGAGAAGGTCAGAGGTTTACGATGTGGTGATGAAGAAGTTATTATGGAGCTTGCAAGCTAATATTAGCTGAAAATTATCTGGAGTTAATAAACACAGCTTTTAGATATACAAACTCCTGTCAGACGCGGTCAGATGCTGAGGTGCAGAGTGCAAGTGGCAGGACTAGAAGAAGAGAGCGAAGTGGTTGCTTTGGAGCATACCTGCTCCTTGCTTTCTTCTTTCTGTGCAATTATTTCCCTTCTCATACAGAAACTAAGAACAAAAATAAGAAACCAACATGGCAGACTATTCATGGAAGAATGGAAGCCCCCCTTTTTTGGAAGATCTGAAGAAATGTCGTAATGCGATGAAATCACAAGCAGTTTTCAAAACAGGAGCAGTGGAAGAAAAATGATAATGTTTGACATAGAAGAAAATGTCTTAGGGGAAATGTTTGTCAGAATGCAGCATGCAGATGGGATGGCATCACGAACAGCATGGAAGGAATGGCGGAATGTCAAAGTTGAAAGAGAAATGTATAACAGATTTAAAAGCTGGGATTTATATGTAAAGAGTTTAAAGTCTGATAAAACATTTGATGCAAACAAAATGCATTGCCCATGCCCAGGTATTATCTCTGGCCCCACCCACCACTAGATCCAGCCCCCAGAAGGGCTAGCCACAAGGTTCCCTCACTGTGAGAAGCGAGGTTACAGGTAACCAGGCAGAGGGCCTTCTCAGTAGTGGCGCCTGCCCTGTGGAATGCCCTCCCTTCAGATGTTGAAATATACTCAGAGTCGAGAGTGGATTTCATGCTCTTTATTCAGCTCATAGTGGTGAGGAGGAATGAATGTTCCCCCAAACATGTGCTTTATATACATTATTTACACAATGGGCTGCACGTGATTGGCTAATTCTGGGATTCTCCTGTAGGCCAATCAGGTTGTGGACTTCCACCTGGAGCTGGATTGGGTGGCTCCTGCAGACCAATCATACCGCTGCATTGTTCTAGGACCAATCAGACATCTGGTGGGAGGGCATTCCACAGGGCGGGCACCACTTCCAATAAGACCCTCTGCCTGGTTCCCTGTAACTTGGCTTCTCGCAGCGAGGGAACCGCCAGAAGGCCCTCGGCACTGGACCTCAGTGTCTGGGCAGAACGATGGGGGTGGAGATGCTCCTTCAGGTATACCCTAACCCTAACCCTAACTCAGTACATAACAGATGTGAAGGAAATAAACAACTATCTGAATTTTAGAAGACATCTGAAAGCAAGTTGTATCAGGAAGTTTTTAATGTTTGATGTTTTATTGTGTTTTTAATATCCTGTTGGAAGCCACCCAGAGCCAGATGGGTGGAGTATAAGTAGTATATAATAATAATACATTATTATTATGAATTATCACTAGGGCTCAAAAAGTTTCCCCGCCCAATGTGGAAAGAACTTCTGTTTTAGCAGAGGATCCAAAATACACAGCCCTGCATGACTCAGGAAAGGGTTTGCATACAAACCTGCCTGATGGAGCAGGATTTAACCCCCCCCCCTTTGTCAGCTGATGAGTGGGGGTTAAATCCTGCTCACTTCGGTTGCTGGGAACAGCAGCATGCAACAATGGAGCATTTAGGCCTTCCCTCATGATGTCACAAGTGATGTTGGCTGAAGGGTAAGTGAGCACGATTTGGGGGAAATGGCCTTAGGGGCCAACTTGGATCCCTGGTGCGCAGGCAGGAGGTTTCCCACTTTAAAGCACAGTCCCTCTTCCTCATCTAGTCACTTCGCTTTGGTGGAGCACCACCCCAGAAGCATGAGTAATTCAAGAATAAAACTCAGCACCTCTTGAAGAATATTTGGCTCTGCACCAACATTGGCTCCCAATTCTGTGGAATGGGAATGGCAACACCAAGCCATGTTGATGTGTTGCTACAAAGGTGAACAGGGCAAATATGGCAAGGGGTGCTTGCACACCCAATGGGCTGTGAGAGGAGGAGAAGGAGAAGGAAAAGGAGAAGGAGAAGGAGAAGGAGAAGGAGAAGGAGAAAGGGAAGAGTGTCAGGGAATCACAGGCTCACACAAAGGGCAAGCTGCGATGATAGAGGGGAGACAGCCGTAACACAGAGTCACAACTGTATTAACCTCCAAGCCAGCGATTGCTTGTGACCTGCGCCCTCCCCACGTCAGGGTGCTGGTTCCGCTCCCCTGCCCCAGCCACCGTTTCCATGCAGCTGAATCTTTGTCTCTTCAAGGTTCAACCTAACCCCAAATATTTCTATTATATTCATATTGAGAGGGGAGCAATATAGATAAAACCTCTGACCAAAATTATGTTGTTATGGCAACACCTCAGGCCTAAACCTCTCCGCGCAGCCTGGGAAATATTGTCCAATACATCATGCACCAGGAGACCTGACAGGAAGAAAATTGTCCTTAACCAGCGCCTGTCGGGGTGATTTATAATGTGTTAATTTCCCCGTGACAATAGGGTATTTAACTTCATTTGCTACCAAGTTCCCCCCACATTGTCCCCCCTGGCTAACAGGGGAGATTGTCGGCTTCACCTCTTTGGGGCAAGTTCCTTCTCTTGCTCCCATCCCCTATTAAAAAACAACAACTATATTTTCCCATACTTGGTTTAATTTAATAATGGGGGAATGGGAGGTCTTTAAGCGGCATTGTGCTGGGCTTACCACATGGCCTCAGCTGCCCCTTCGCCAGGCCCATTGCTGCGATCGCTCTACCACTGCCTCAAACCTTCCAGATAGATAGAACATGGGTAGCCCAAGTGATGCTCTCCAGATGATGAGGACTACAACTCCCATGATCCCTGATCATTGGCTGTGGATAATGGGAGTTGTGGTCCACAACAGCTGGAGGGCACTACATTGCCTACCCCTAGATAGATAGATAGATAGATAGATAGACAGACAGATTAGATAGATATAGATAGATAGATAGATAGATAGATAGATAGATAGATGATAGATAGATAGATAGATAGATAGATAGATAGATAGATAGATAGATAGATGATAGATAGATAGATAGATAGATAGATAGATAGATGATAGAGATAGATAGATAGATAGATAGATAGATAGATAGATAGATAGATAGATAGATAGACAGATAGATAGATTAGATAGATATAGATGATAGATAGATAGATTAGATAGATATAGATGATAGATAGATAGATAGATAGATAGATAGATAGATAGATAGATAGATAGATAGATGATAGATAGAGATAGATAGATGATAGATAGATAGATAGATAGACAGATAGACAGACAGATAGATAGATATAGATAGATTAGATAGATATAGATAGATAAATGATAGAGATAGATAGATATAGATAGATGATAGATGGATGATAGAGACAGACAGATAGATAGATAGATAGATAGATAGATAGATAGATGATAGATAGATAGATAGACAGATTAGATAGATATAGATAGATAGATGATAGCGATAGATAGATATAGATAGATGATAGATAGATGATAGAGATAGATGATAGATAGATAGATAGATAGATAGATAGATAGATAGATAGATAGATTAGATAGATATAGATAGATAGATGATATAGATAGATATAGATAGATGATAGATATAGATAGATAGATTATATCTTAGATAGATAGATAGATGATAGATAGATAGATAGATAGATAGATAGATAGATAGATAGATGATAGATAGATGATAGAAAGATAGAAGATATCTAGATAGATAGATAGATAGATAGATAGATAGATAGATAGATAGATGATAGATAGATAGAGATGATAGATAAATAGATGATAGATAGATAGATAGATAGATAGATAGATAGATAGATAGAGATGATAGATAGATAGATAGATGATAGATAGATAGATAGATAGATCGATGATAGATGATAGATGATAGATGATAGATGATAGATGATAGATGATAGATGATAGATGATAGATATAGATAGAAAGATAGATATAGATAGATAGATAGATGATAGATAGATAGATAGATAGATAGATGATAGATGATAGATGATAGATAGATATAGATAGATGATAGATAGAGAGATAGATAGAGAGATATAGATAGATGATAGATTAGATAGATGGATAGATAGATAGATGATAGATAGATAGATAGATAATTGTTTTTGTTTGTTTGCTTTTATATTCTGTAAATGGAGGTGAGCCTGAGGCTTGGGATTCCTACTGTGGAGGGGCAAGGGAGGTATGGCGGTGGGGGCAGATGTCATAGGCGAAGGGGATCGAGATACGGATATGCTCGTACCCCTTCCAATCTGCGCCCCATCCCGAGAGACGAGGGTAGGGTGAGCAAGGATTACTCACCTCCGTCACTGGTGTTGTGCAATGCCAGGTCTATAGGCAACAAAACCGCCACCCTGCGAGATTTCTTTACCTCGCAGGGGGTCGACCTGGCTTGTGTGACGGAGACCTGGGTGCGCGAAGGGGTAACTGTTACCTTACGAGAGATGGCGCCCCCGGGTTTCTCCGTCCTCCACCAGTCGCGGACTGTGGGCCGGGGGGGAGGGGTGGCGTTATTAATCCGGGAAGATTGTCCTTTCAGGGCTCTACCATCGCCATCGATCCCCGGCATTGAATGTGTTGGCCTAGTGTGGGGCTCCGAGGTGAGCTTGGCTGTCTGGCTGGTGTACCGGCCACCCAGCGCACCAGCAGCCACCCTGTCAGGCCTGCAGGAGGCGGTGGCCGGCTGGGCCTTGGAGTTCCCTAACCTATTGGTATTGGGGGACTTCAACATCCATGCTGATGCCACTCCCTCCTCGCAGGCTCTGGACCTGGTGTCTTCCATGGCGACACTAGGGCTCTCCCAGTTTGTTTCGGGCCCCACACATCAAGCAGGCCACACGCTGGATCTGATCTTTGGCATCGGTATAGATGTGATCATGTTTCCTTCGATGAAGGTGCCATGGTCTGATCACTATGCCCTGAAAGCCAGGATTGACGTTCCACCCCCACCCTGCTTGGGTGGCGAGCCAATTTGGGCTCGCCCGCAAAGGCTGATGGACCCTGATAGATTCCGTCAAGCCTTGCGGGACCTTTCTCCCCCTGGCGACTCATTGACTGAGCTTGTTGAGGCCTGGAATACCCAGCTCCTGGCAGCCATCAATGAGATCGCACCTAAGCGCCCTCTGCGACCCCGCAGAAACCGGGCTCCCTGGTTTACCGAGGAGCTCCGGAAAATGAAGCGGGACCTCAGACGGCTAGAGCGAGTATGGCGGGGTGCCCGTGACGGAGCCTCAAGAACATCTTATAGGGTTTTTATGAAAACCTATGAGATGGCAGTGAAGGCCGCTAAGAAGTCTTACTTCTCGGCCTCCATTGCATCCGCTAGCTCTCGCCCGGCGCAATTATTTAGTATAATTCGGTCTTTAACGTCCCTCGAAGGACAGCCAAATTTAAATAACAATTTGACACACAGCTGTGAGGCATTTGCGAGCTTTTTTGCGGAGAAGGTCTTGTTGCTCCGCCATGACCTCCCTGCCAATTTGGATACAATAAAGGAACTGGAGGCCCCTCGACTGTCCTCGGGTCCAGTATTGGACCACTTTGACCGGATATCCCCAGCCGATGTGGACAGACTCCTCCGAGCTGGAAAGCCCACCACATGTCCTCTCGACCCGTGCCCGTCCTGGCTGATTAGAGCGTGTCCAGACGAGGTGCGGGCCCCCCTGGGGGATATCATCAATCTGTCCCTTGGCACCGGGACATTCCCAGGGGAACTGAAGGAGGCAGTGGTGCGCCCGCTCTTAAAGAAAACATCATTAGATCCCTTAGATCTATCCAATTACCGCCCGGTTTCGAATCTTCCATTCCTAGGTAAGGTGATTGAGAGAGCGGTTGCTGAACAGCTTGGTAGGTTTCTGGATGAAACATCGGCTCTGGATCCATTCCAGTCCGGCTTCCGCGCTGGTCATGGGACTGAGACGGCTCTGGTCGCCCTAACAGATGACCTCCGCAGGCAGCTGGATCGAGGCGGGTCGGGGCTGCTGATTCTTCTAGACCTGTCAGCAGCCTTCGACATGGTCGATCACGAACTCCTGGACCACCGCCTTGCCGACGTGGGGATCCAGGGCACAGTCCTTCAATGGCTGCGCTCGTTTCTCTCCGGTCGGGGACAGAGGGTGGCGCTTGGGGGGGAATTGTCATCCCGCCACTCCTTGGTGTGTGGCGTGCCCCAGGGTGCAATACTCTCCCCAATGCTTTTTAACATCTTTATGCGCCCCCTCGCCCAGCTTGTCCGGAGTTTTGGGCTGGGCTGCCATCAGTATGCTGATGACACCCAACTCTATCTGTTGATGGACGGCCACCCGGACTCTGCCCCAGACACACTGATCAGATGCTTGGAGGCTGTGGCTGGATGGTTACGTGGGAGCCGGCTGAAGTTAAATCCTTCGAAGACAGAGGTCCTCTGGCTGGGACGGGACGACGGGGGGCTGAGGGGGCAACTCCCATCTCTTGCGGGGGTGCAATTAGTGCCAGCACCGTCCGTTAAGAGTTTGGGTGTAATCTTCGATACCTCCCTCTCTATGGAGGCGCAGATTGCAGCTATAACAAAGGCGGCATTCTTTCATCTCCGCCAAGCTAAGCAGTTGGCTCCTTACCTCTCACGCCCCGACCTAGCCACTGTGATCCACACGACGGTCACCTCCAGACTGGATTATTGTAACTCGCTCTACGTGGGGCTGCCCTTGAGACTGACCCAGAAACTCCAGCGGGTGCAAAATGCTGCAGCGAGACTCCTTACGGGGTCTTCGCTTAGAGATCACATTCATCCGGTGCTATACCAGCTGCACTGGCTCCCGGTGGAGTACCGGATCAGGTTTAAGGTGCTGGTTTTAACCTTCAAAGCCCTATACGGCCTAGGGCCCTCGTACCTACGGGACCGCCTCTCCTGGTATGCCCCACAGAGGAACTTACGATCTTCAAATAAAAACATCTTGAAGGTCCCAAGCCACAGAGAGGTTAGGCTGGCCTCAACTAGAGCCAGGGCTTTTTCGGCTGCGGCTCCAACCTGGTGGAACGCTCTCTCACAAGAGACAAGGGCCCTGCAGGACCTGACATCTTTCCGCAGGGCCTGCAAGACAGAGCTGTTCCACCTGGCCTTTGGTCAGGGCGCAGCCTGACTCCCTCCTCTGGCAATCTTTACAAAACTTTAGTTTATGGTTGCCATCAATTTTGATTTTAATTCATTTTAATCCATTTTTATAATGTTTTATAATGTTGTACTGTTTTAGTGTTGTTAGCCGCCCTGAGCCCGGCTTCGGCTGGGGAGGGCGGGATATAAATAAAATTTATTATTATTATTATTATAGATAGATAGAGATAGATAGATAGATAGAGATAGATGATAGATATAGATAGATAGAGAGATATAGATAGATAGATAGATAGATAGATGATAGATAGATGATAGATAGATAGATAGATAGATAGATAGATAGATAGATAGACAGATAGATAGATGATAGATAGATGATAGATAGATAGATAGATAGATAGATAGATAGATAGATAGATGATAGATAGATTAGAGAGAGAGAGAGAGAGAGAGAGAGAGAGAGAGAGAGGGGGGGGAGGAGAGAGAGAGAGAGAGAGAGAGAGAGAGAGAGAGAGAGAGAGAGAGAGAGAGAGAGAGAGATGATAGAGCTACCCGGAATTGGTGAGCTTTGTTTCTTTGGTTGAAAGCATTGAACACTGATAGTGTCTTTGTAATATCTGTTTAAAGCAGGGATAGGGAATCTATGGCTCTTCAGATGTTGTTGAGCTCCATCTCCCACCAGTCCCAAAAAGCATGGGCAGCGGTCAGGAACAATTACCCATCCTTTATTGACAAAGGTACAGGCAGAGGAAAAGGGGAGACTAAGAGGTCCTTCCTCCTATGGGAGAGGGAGAGAGGGACCCACAGAGGTCTTCCTTGGTGCCTACAGGGTCCCTTGCCTCCCACTCCCCCCCCCCCAAAAAAATGCATTGAAAGAAGCATTCTATTGCAGCCAATGGAACAGCTTGCAGTGAGTGCCTAGTTGCAGTATGGGTGTTTGAGAGAGAGTTAGAGAGAGAGAGAGATACCACCTTTCAAGGTTATGCCATTTTAGCTAAGGACTGACAAAGCCTGTCAATTTCATCTTCTCTCAGGGTTTCATTTTTACAATATTAAATTCAGTTCGACAGGTTTCCACATCAGGTAGGGCTGCAATACTTCAAAAAGTAAAAGCCAGGATACCCCGAAAGTTGTTCAGCTTTTTTTTAGACAAACCCCAGAGTTGTAGAACTTATTTTTTAAACAAAAACCTCACGATTTTTCTATTGACTTGCCTAAGATCCAGGGCAAAGTGCTGCCTTTTGGAAATCCTCCCCCCTCCCCGACATCAATTCAGCCTTTGAAATCCCGGTAATCAGGAAGACCCAGCTGCACAAATACAAGATGAGAGACACCTGGCTTACCAGTAGTGCATGTGAAAAGGATAATAGGGGTCTTAGTGGACCACAAGCTTCGCGTGAGTCAGCAGAGTGGTGCAGCAACAAACAAAATCGAATGCTATTCTAGGCTGCATTAATAGAAGTATACTGTCCTGATCAAGGGAAGTAATAGTTGGCGTAGAGCTCCACAAAATTCAGATAAGTACAAATGCCGGCAGGACAGCTGTTTCCCTTTCTGGTTTGTTGCAGGAAGTGCAAATTAAAGGTAAAGGTAAAGGGACCCCTGACCATTAGGTCCAGTCGTGGCTGACTCTGGGGTTGCGGCGCTCATCTCACTCTATAGGCCGAGGGAGCCGGCATACAACTTCCGGGTCATGTGGCCAGCATGACTTAGCCGCTTCTGGCAAACCAGAGCAGCGCACGGAAATGCTGTTTCCCTTCCCGCTGGAGCAGTACCTATTTATCTACTTGCACTTTGACGTGCTTTCGAACTGCTAGGTTGGCAGGAGCAGGGACCGAGCAACAGGAGCTCACCCCATTGCGGGGATTCGAACCGCTGACCTTCTGATCGGCAAGTCCTAGGCTCTGTGGTTTAACCCACAGCGCCACCCGTGTCCCTAAGTGCAAATTAGTTTCACATAAAAATAAGAACCTAACCAAATTGCTTCCTAGTTCCTCTCAACTCCCAACTCTTTCTCCATCTCTTGCTTTATCCAATCTGTTCTCACTCTCACCCACCTTACATTTTACACCTGCCCCCTTCCTGGGGAGGTCACCTTCTCCAAGCGATGATGGCTACAGAATTGCAACAGGGAGGTTCCTCATCTGTGAGGCAACCATCTCATAATAACACCTTGATGAACCAACTGACCATGCTGGACAATCAACCAGCAAATGTGCCTACCTAAGGAAGTGGGACAAGACCTCTCACAAGAAAGGGAAGTTTCCAAAATCCCATCCTATTCTCTCAGCATCCTGGGTATTTATCATACTCACCAACATTTCTCCAATGAAAGTAGGGACATCCCCTTCCATAATGATAATTTTACTATTTATACTCCCACACATCTTATTGGGTTGCCCCAGCACTCTGGGCAGCTTCTAACATACAGTGGTACCTCTGGTTATGAGCTTAAATTGTTCTGGAGCTCTGTTCTTAACCTGAAACCGTTCTTAATCTGAGGTACCACTTTAGCTAATGGGGCTTCCCGCTGCCGCCACGCCACTGCCTCGCGATTTCTGTTCTCATCCTGAGGTAAAGTTCTTAACCCAAGGTACTACTTCTGGGTTAGCGGAGTCTGTAACCCGAAGTGTTTGCAACCTGAGGTACCACTGTATATAAAAACATAATAAAACATTAAACATTTTTTTAAAACCAAAAACCAAAAAAACCCCCACACTTTCCTATACAGAATTGCCTTCAGACAGCTTGGGGGTTGGATAACTCCATACCCTCCAACATTTCTCCAGTGAAAATAGGGACAGCCTAAGGAAAAGCGGGACATTCCAGGATCAAATCACAAACCGGGACGGCTTCTCTAAATCAGGGATGTCCCTGGAAAATAGGGACACTTGGAGGGTCTGATTTATACTCATGCATATTGCTGGTTCTGTCCATCTCATGCATACAGTGGTACCTCAGGCTAGGAACTTAATTCATTCTGGATGTCCTTTCTTAACCTGAAGCACCACTTTAGCTAATGGGGCCTCCTGCTGCCGCGCTGCGGGAGCACGATTTCTGTTCTCAACCTGAAGCAAAGTTCTTAACCTGAGGTACTATTTCTGGGTTAGTAGAGTCTGTAACCTGAAGCGTATGTAACCTGAAGCATCTGTAACCCAAGGTACCACTGTGTTGACGCTTTATTTAATTTAGCATCCTGCAGCAGTGCTATTTTTCTAGAAAAAGAAATGGCAATGGCACTCACCTGAGAGATGCCGGAACTGAGTCCTGGCTGGAGAAAAAACAACTCTGCCCTGTGCAGTCAAGGCCCTTCTGCGGCCTCCAGCAACTAGTAAGGAGGAAGGCAGACTAAAAATGGTAGAGCTGTGCCTCATTTGCCCAAATGCCCTAGCCAACACTGCTTAGAACTGTTAGTAAAAGATCTAGTGGGCTTCTAAACAACACACCTCCCACCACAGCGGCAGCCCCCGGGCTTAGTTTCTCCTATATAACTGAAATGCTGCTGTGTATTTTCTTTGGGGGAAAGTCGAGGAAGCTGCATTTGGAGAATAATAATAATAATAATAATAATAATAATAATAATAATAATAATTATACCCCGCCCCATCTGGCTGGGTTTCCCCAGCCACTCTGGACAGCTTCCAACAAAAGATTAAAAATACATTAAAGCACCAGTCATTAAACAGGAAAGTTGCAGCAGGTCAAAAATCTGCCCTGTTCCTTGTTTATTTGTTTATTTAAAACCTGTACGTCGTCTTTCCACTTATTTCATTAACAAAAAGAGCATTCTTTAAAAGCACTGAGCAACAGATGAAATAAAAGCATGCCAATACACAACCATGAAAGAAAACATGTAGCATTAAAATCCATTCCAGCTGTCATCAAACCAAAGTAAGAAGAACAAAGTGAGAAAACTAGGCACAGTTGCAGAAAAGGCTCTATTCCCAGTTGCCTGCCCGGAAAATTACCTCTGATCTTGGAGGTAGCATGTAACAGCTTGGAATCAATTTAGTTGAAGGATCGCCTTTCCCCATACATGCCCACTCAACCACTTTGATCAGCAGAACTGGCACTTTTGCCAGCGGCACGTACTGTCTGTTCCATACTTGGAAGGGATCCATCTTCCAGGATGGCAGCCCCTAAACTTTGGAACTCCCTGCCCATGGATAATGGACTTTTTCTATATTATTTTTGGTGCCCGACAACAAAACCTTAGGCTAACTTTTTTTTTAAGTCTGATTTTATTTGTCATTTTAACGTATATATTATATTTAACATTAACACTTTAGAGGTCTGGATGATAAAACAGTATATGAATCCTGTTAAGCAAAGAAACAAAGAATCTTCATTGCCAAAAGGCACTGATGGTCTTATTCCTCATTCATTTGTCTAAGCCCCTTTTAAAGCTATCCAGGTCAAGGGTCATCACTGCTTCTTGTGGCAGTGAGTTCCACTGTTTAACTAGGCTGTTCCACTGTTTAACTTTCCTTCATCCATCCTGTATAAAAATGCATTATACAGTGGTACCTCGGGTTAAGAACTTAATTCATTCTGGAGGTCCGTTCTTAACCTGAAACTGTTCTTAACCTGAGGTACCACTTTAGCTAATGACATTCAGAAACATCACTCCAGCTGTGGAGGTAGGACACAGGCAGTGTAGGTGGTAGTCTTTGGCAGCCTCCATGAATTTATCCAGACCTCTCTATCTCTCTCTTTCTTTCTTTTTTACAGTACAATAGTACCTCGGGTTAAGTACTTAATTTGTACTGGAGGTCCGTTCTTAACCTGAAACTGTTCTTAACCTGAAGCATCACTTTAGCTAATGGGGCCTCCTGCTGCTGCTGCTACCGTGCCGCCGGAGCACGATTTCTGTTCTCATCCTGAAGCAAAGTTCTTAACCCGATGTACTATTTCTGGGTTAGTGGAGTCTGTAACCTGAAGCGTCTGTAACCCAAGGTACCACTGTATCAGGAAATGCTTTATATTGGTGGGGGGGGGCCCTTTGCAAAGCTGTGTTTGGTAGGCAGAATTGCATTTAAAAATGCATGTAGTAAGAGAAATCTGCCCTAAAATGCTTACGAATTTCCACAAGGACTCTTGACTCGTGATGTGGAAATGTGGAGAACTGATCTGCAAGCTGCAAATATGAGAAGCTGAAATGGTCAGATTCTCCCATCATTAATCTAGAGTGCATTCATATGGTCTCTCCCAAGCCTATGCTTTTTAACATTTCAACTCAAGTTCCGACACGCTGCATTCTACTTCTCCCTCCTGTGGCGCAATGGGTTGGTGTGCCTTGCTGTTAACCGGAAGGTTGGAGGTTCGAGCCCACTCCGGGATGGCTGTGGACAAGATTCTTGCATTGCAGGGGGGTAGGACAAGAAAACCCTTGGGTTCCTTCCAGTTCTAGGATTCTATGTATGATTCACCTCTTCCCTGTCTGGGGAAACTGGGTCTTTGGGCATGTGTGTGTGTGTGTGTGTGTGTGTGTGCCCTCTTTATATGGATTTAAGGTTTTTGAGCTTGCAAAGATTCAAATAAAAAGTCAGGGTGGGGGAGGAATGAGGGAAGGGTGTGCTTTGTGTGTGCGAACGAGGCGATGGGGAGATACCACTTTGGAAAGCGACGTGGTCGTCAAGGCGTGTCGAGGTCAGGATTAGCGGCTGCCAGCTTTTCAAGTTGGGCTTTCTGTGCCAGCCAGCTCCCCTCTCCTGCTGCGAAGGACGAGGACAGAGGGGCAAAGGGGAGGGTTCTGGCCAGCATCCAAGCCTGTGGCTTCTGATGATAAGGAAATGGGGCGGAGGGAGGGAGATGCCGCTCAGCTGCCACTGGAACAGAGGCCAGGAGCAAAGCTAGGCATATATGACCAATTTGGTGCCAGCCTGGAGTTACAGCAACAAAATGAAGGGGGTGCGAGGGGGAGGGGGGGTACGTGATCCTTTTCCAAAAGCAAAGTAAGAGCTCTGAGGATCCCCAGAGCAAATCTGCTCTTTTTTCTTTCTCTTCCCTCACACTGCCCAGCCGTGCTCCCTGAACTGCTTTGTTTTCTGTGTCTGCATTTTGTCACGTGGGCTGAGATTTACCGCCACTTTTTTGTGGTAGAGCTGCTGCCCTTGAATGGCAAAGCTGGGATTCAACAGGTCCCCCTCTCCTAACATCGATCATACCCTCCAACATTTCCCCAATGAAAATATGGACATCCTATTCTATTATAATAATAATTTTATTATTTATAACACAACCGTCTGACATGGTTGCCCCAACCACCCTAGGCAGACTCTGTTATGTACTGAGGTTCTCACCCTGGGCCAGCAGAGGGATACTGTAGATAGTTTTCACTCAGGTCCACATATGCAAATAAGGAGTTGAAAGTGACATTCACTGATTAGATAGTTATAGAAAGTTGTTACTGTTGCATTGTAGTGGAGCTCCAGATAAGCAGGCTGGCTGAAGCCTTCAGTTCAGTTCTGTTCTGTTCTGGGTCTGTGAATAAACAAGAGCTGTTTGAAGAATTGCTGTGTTGTCTGACATGTTCACCCACAACTTAACAGACTCCTATATATACACACACACACACACACACACACACACACACACACACAATAAAACTACACAGGGTTGCCTTCAGATGTCTTCTAAAGGTTGTATAGTTACTTATTTCCTTGGCTTGGGGGGGTCACATAACTCCATACCCTCCAACATTTCTCCAATGAAAATAGGGACGTACTAAGGAAAAGCGGTACATTCCAGGATCAAATAAAAAACTGGGATGACTTCTGTAAATCTGGGACTGTCCTTAGAAAATAGAAACACTTGTAGGGTCTGTGATACCACTTCAACCTCACCCAAAGAATCCTGGGAGCTGTAGTTTGTTAAGCGTGTTGAGAATTGTTAGGATACCCCTGTTCCCGTCATAGAACTACAATTTCCCAGAGTTCTCTAGGAAAAGGAATTGATTGTTAGTCCAGTCAGGAATTGTAGTTGTGTGAGGGAATTAGGGGCCTCCTAAGACATCACCATGCCAACAAAGGACCATATAGTTTAAGCTATGGTTTTCCCAGTAGTGATGTATGGAAGTGAGAGCTGGACCATAAGGAAGGCTGATCACCGAAGAATTGATGCTTTTGAATTCTGGTGCTGGAGGAGACTCTTGAGAGTCCCATGGACTGCAAGAAGATCAAACCTATCCATTCTGAAGGAAATCAGCCCTGAGTGCTCACTGGAAGGACAGATCCTGAAGCTGAGGCTCCAATATTTTGGCCACCTCATGAGAAAGCCACTCCCGACCTAAGGAGGGGGGGGGTTGCGGGATCACGCCCCCGTCCACGCTCTTGCAGTGCTGGCGTCAGCCCCGCGGGACTCCGACATTCCCCAGCCTCTTGAATATTCATCGCCCCCAGCGCCAGCCAATCGGCTGGTGGCAGGGGCGGGGTTTCTAGGTGCACTTAAGGTCAGGGCAGCCCTGGATCACCCCTTTCTTTCTCTTCAGCAGCAGCGGTTTCCCACCCACCCGCCCTTTAGGTTTGCTTGCGGACTTTGCTATGGGCTTCGGCTGGTCGCCGCAAGGGGCCTGGTAGGAATTTTTCCATTTGGCTAATTGGCTGTATTTTAGAAGCCACTTGGTTTTTTTGCCTACCTCGTAGCAAAACATCACAACTCCCTGGTTTTGGCAGTTAGGCACTGGCAGGGGTATTGTTATGCAAATGAGGTGGGGGGAGGAACGCCATCACCTCCCCCAAATCCTGAAGGGTAGTTCGTTAAAGGACTCCGGGGGGCATCGCCTCGTCCGAAACCTACGGAGGCTAGAGCGGTAACCCCTTGGGGAGTGCCTAGGGATGTGCATCTCGGGGGCTCCCCCTATTGGTGCTTAACCCTTCCCGGTTAGACCAGATAGTTTGTTAGGGCCAATGCCTAAAAGCCAATACCACTCTTACCTGTTGAAATATACTCAGAGTCGCAAAGTGATTTCATGCTCTTTATTCAGCTCATAGTGGTGAGGAGGAATGAATGAATGTCCCCTCAAAGTATCTGCTTTATATACATTATTTACACAATGGGCTGCACATGATTGGCTAATTCCAGGATTCTACTGTAGGCCAATCAGGTTGTGGATTCACTTCTATCTGGAGCATGATTGGGTGGTTCCTGCTAACCAATCATACTGCTGCATTGTTCTAGGACCAATCAGACTGCTGCATTCTGAATCCTATTGTTCTAGGACCAATCAGACTGCTGCCTTTTGGAGCCTATTGTTCTAGGACCAATCAGACTGCTGCAGTTTGGATCCTATTCAACTCAGTACATAACACCCCTCCCCTCTAAGTTCCAGTCCTGCCCGGAAGGTCGCATTCATAGTCCTCAAGGTACGCCGGTGGCCTACGTGTGCGTTGCGGCCTGGGGTGTTCCCTGGTCCGGGGTTCAGGTTCTGGCTCGTGTTCCAAGGATGGGGCTGTTTGGTCTGGCGCAACCGGCTCGCTCAGTCGTGGTTCTGGTTCCGGTGTCCTTTCGGCCTCGCGGGTCCTCTCTGTATTTACTGATTCTGCCTCTCCTGCTTGCCCCTGCTGCTCTATGGGCCTCACTGCCCCACTGTTCCCTTGGGACTCCTCTGACCTGTCCTCCTCCTCCTGGTTTTCTCCCGGGAATCGTCGCCGTATCTGGTCGCAGTGGCGGCGCCAGCATTGCCCCCCATCTGTTAGCACCTCGTACGACACGGGGCCCGTGACCCTGGTGACTGTGGCAGGTACCCATGCAGGGCCTGCCCCAAAATTCTTTGCGTACACTGGGTCCTGGGCCTCGAAGGTCCGGGGGTTCCTGCCTTCCCCCACCACTACCTCATCCTGAGCTCTATCGGGGTGAAGGCGGTCCAATCTGATTGCAAGACGCCGACCCATTAGTAGTTCAGCGGGGCTCCGGCCAGTCGTTGAGCTGGGGGTGCTGTGCTGTGCTAGAAGGAATGTGGCAAGGCGGTACTCCCAATCCCCTTGCGTCATGCGGCGAAGGGTGTCCTTGGTGGTCCGCACCATGCGTTCTGCTTGGCCATTGGTGGCAGGGTGGAATGGCGCCGAACGGATGTGGCGGATGGCGTTCTGCACTGTGAAGGTTTGAAATTCTCCTGATGTAAATGCAGTCCCGTTGTCTGAGACGAGAGTGTCAGGGAGCCCGTGGGTTGCAAACAGCCTGCGTAGTACCCGGATGGCTGCGGACGTAGAAGTGGACGGTACCAGTGCGACTTCCAGCCATTTGGTGTAGGAGTCCACCACTATGAAGAATGTTTTCCCCTGAAAGGGGCCAGCGAAGTCCACATGCAGGCGTGACCATGGTGCTCGGGCGGACTCCCAGGACTGGACTGGGGCCCTTGGGGGATCTGGGCGGGATTCCTGGCAGGCCTGGCAGTGTTTGACCCAGGCCTCTATCTCTCCGTCGATCCCCGGCCACCACACATAACTCCTGGCAAGGGTCTTCATTCTTACTACCCCTGGGTGTGTCTCGTGTAGGGCTGTGAGGACCCTTTTGCGGAGGGGCTGGGGAACAACGACCCTGCTTCCCCATAACAGGCACCCCTTGTGGGCTGACAGTTCATGTTTGCGGGTTGTGTAGCCGGCGAATTCTGGCCCGGGGCTGCGGCTGGGCCATCCCCTCCACACCCAGTCCAGGACCCGGGAGATGACCCTATCTTTCTTGGAATGGTGTGCAACTTCTTGTGCCTGAATGGGGCGGTCAGGAAGCAGCTCCAGGCTCATAACCTCTTGTGCAGGTGCTGGGTCGGGGCCTGTTTCCGGTAGTGGTAGCCTGCTGAGGGCGTCTGCATGGCCCATCGCCTTTCCAGGGCGGTGAATCAGTGCATACTGGTAGCTGGCAAGGAAAATTGACCACCTGAGGACGCGAGGAGACAGCACTTGGGGGGTCTGCTTTTCGGGGGCAAACAAGCCAAGCAACGGCTTGTGGTCAGTCACCACGGTGAAGGGCCACCCGTACAAGAAATCATGGAATTTTTTTACTCCCTTCACGATTGCCAGACCCTCCTTGTCGATTTGCGAGTAGTTCCGCTCGGTTTCGTTGAGTGTCTGGGAAAAGTATGCTACCGGTACCTCTCTTCCATCCGGGAGTTGGTGTCCCAGGACAGCGCCGATGCCATAGGGCGAGGCGTCGCATGCTAGCACCACCGGCAGCCTCTCGTCGAAGTGTGCCAAGACCGAGTTTGAGACAAGCAAGTCCTTGACTGCCTGGAATGCGGCCTCCTGGCGCTGGCCCCACACCCAAGGGGCCCGCTTGTCCAGGAGTCTGTGTAGGGGCTCCGCTACCGCCGCCTTGTGGGGAAGGAAGGAATGGTAAAAGTTCAATAATCCCAAGAAGGCCTGAAGTTCAGTCTTGTTCTTGGGCGCTGGGGCATCACAAATGGCCCGTACCTTGTCCCCAGTCGGGTGAACCCCTTCTGCATCCACCATAAATCCCAGAAAGTCCACTTGAGGCACTCCTAGTAGACATTTTTCCCGCTTCACCTTGAGACCCGCCATCTGGAAACGGTGCAGAACAGTGCGGAGGCGGTCCTCAAACTCCTCTGGTGTGGGCCCGGCAATCAACACATCATCAAAGAAGGGGGTGACACCAGGAATCCCTTTAAGGAGAGAGTCCATTAGATTCTGGAATATGCCTGGTGCCACGCTGACCCCGAATTGCAGCCGCTTTACCCTGAACGCTCCTCTGTGCGTCACAATCGTCTGTGCCTCTGCTGTGGCCTCATCTACTGGCAGCTGTTGATATGCTTGGGCCAAGTCCAGCTTGCCAAAAATTTTCGACCCAGCCAGGGTGGCAAGGACATGGCTGACCACTGGCACTGGGTATGCATGGGCCATGAGGGCCTTGTTTATGGTACATTTGTAGTCTGCGCAGATGCGGACCGAACCATTAGGCTTGACGGGTGTGACGATTGGGGTTTCCCAGGGGGCATTAGGCACCGGCTCCAGCACTCCTTGCTCCACGAGTCGGTCCAATTCCTCGTCTATACGGGGTTTCAGGGCGAATGGGACCCGGCGGGCCTTGAGCCTGACTGGTCGTACTGCGGGGTCAAGCTGTAGAGCAATGGGGGGGCCCGTATACTGTCCCAATTTCCCATCGAAAACCCCCGGAAACTCCTTGCATATGGCGTCCACGTCCACTTGTAAGCTCATGTGGTTCACCCCGGTGATGGCTAGTCCCAGTGGTCCAAACCATGCCAACCCCAGTAAGCTAATGTAGGGGCCCTTGACCACAAGCAAGTCCAGTTGCCGCGTCCGCCCTCGGTATTGCACCCTGAAGGTCCCCACCCCCATTGTGGGGACCTTACGTTTCTGGAAGTCCCGGAGGGTGAATGGGGCCGGCCTGAGTTTGGGACCCCCAGTAGGACACAGTTTCCTTAAGGTCCTTGCCGAGATTATGGATAGAGTTGAACCCGTGTCAAGCTCCATGCGGCATGGGGCCCCCTCTATCTGTACCTCTACATAAATTTTCTCTACGTTGGGGTGGGGCAACTGGTATACCTGGAAGTCTGTGAGCTCCGTCGAGTTGCCTTGGTGCGTTGGGCCCCGGGACCTGGGGCTCTTGGATTGGTCATCTGATGCCTGGCTTCGGGTGGGCCGAGCCCGACACACCCGGGCGATGTGTCCCAATTTTCTGCACTGCCTGCACTCTGCGTTGCGGAAACGGCAGGTCCTCCTCTCGTGACTTTCTCCACAGCTTGCGCAGTTCCCTCCTTCTCGTCGAGGCAGCTGTGGTATGTGGGCTGCTTGAGTGCGCTGCTGTACTCGGTGCACCTCCTCCCTGTCGGATCCCGAGTCGTTGGTGAGGTCTTCGTGGTGGACCCTCGGTTGGGACGGCTGGCTCAGCCGTGCCTCTTGCGTCGACCTCTCAGCAGCTTCCGTTGCCAGGGCCTCCTCCAGAGCGACCTGGAACGTTAGGTTCTTCTTAGCGTAGAGGCGTCGTTGCAGCTTCTCATCCTTCAGGCCACCGACGAGGCGGTCACGAAGCATGTTCTCCAGCTCTGAGAAGTTGCAGAACCGGGCAGCTTGGCGGAGAGAGGTCACAAACCCAGTTATGGTTTCCCCAGGGGCTTGCCGCTTTGCGTAGAAGGCATTTCGACGAGCCACCACTGAGGGCTGTGGCGAAAAGTGCCCCTTCAGCTGTTCCATTATTGTTTTGTATGGAACAGTAGCGACGTCTTCAGGCGCAAGGAGAGCCCGGGCGATTTCAAATGTCTCCTCTCCGCAGACGCTGAAGAATATTGCCCTCTTCTTGGCGTCTTCTTCATCGGTGACCCCTTTGGCTTCTAGGAGGAAGGTGAAACGGGAGGCGTACGCTTCCCAGTCTCCAGATGCTGGGTTGAATGGCGAGAAGCTGCTGTCAGTTGCCATTCTGAGTTCCTTGTGTCCCGGAGCTGAAGCCTGGATACACGGTGCGAGGCAGCGGTGCGGCAGGTGGCGGTGCTGCGGTGCTGTGTGTGGCAGTCAGCTCAGCGGGATCCCATCCTCGTCGCCAGTGAAATATACTCAGAGTCGCAAAGTGATTTCATGCTCTTTATTCAGCTCATAGTGGTGAGGAGGAATGAATGAATGTCCCCTCAAAGTATCTGCTTTATATACATTATTTACACAATGGGCTGCACATGATTGGCTAATTCCAGGATTCTACTGTAGGCCAATCAGGTTGTGGATTCACTTCTATCTGGAGCATGATTGGGTGGTTCCTGCTAACCAATCATACTGCTGCATTGTTCTAGGACCAATCAGACTGCTGCATTCTGAATCCTATTGTTCTAGGACCAATCAGACTGCTGCCTTTTGGAGCCTATTGTTCTAGGACCAATCAGACTGCTGCAGTTTGGATCCTATTCAACTCAGTACATAACACCTGTAATCAATAAAGTTGTGGCCATTTTCGCCCATTAACTTAAAATTCCGTGTCCGTTGTCTTTATTTACTCCATCAGTGGGAGGGGGCGGGTATTGCCACGCAAGAGTCGGACATGACTAAACGACTAAACAACAACAAACAGCGCTCACCACCCTTAACAAGCAACAGTTCCCAGAATTCTTTGGGGGAAGCCCTGACATTCCAGGATCAAATCAGAAACTGGAATGGCTTCTGTAAATCCAAGATTGTCCCTGATAAATAGGGACACTTGAAGGGACTGCTATCTGAATCCCTGAGGAGCTGCTCCCCCTCAGTGTCAGCTAATGACCTCTTGTGTCTCTCAGGGGCTGAAAATGCACCTGTTTACCTTGGTGTTCGACACCTGAGATGTGTGCTTGCAGGACCCACTCTGTTCCTGTCATCTGTTTAAACTCCTTTTAATTCTGTGTTTTAAATTGCTGTAACCCTCCATGTGTTTGTTGTGGAAAGGTGGGCAATATGTTTAATAATAAGAATAGCATCAGCCTGTTTTGTATCAGTGGGGGCTCTCTACAGGGGGAGCCGCAGCTTGGGGCTACAGCCAGACCCTCCAAGTGTCCCTGTTTTCCAGGGACAGTCCTGAATTTACAGAAGCTGACTCAATCTCGGAAGGTTCCACTTTCCCTCAGGAAGTCCCTGTTTTCATGAGAGAAATGTTGGAGTGCCTGTCATTCCCAACCCTACCTGGAGACACAAGCGAAGGAACCTGGGGCCTTCCTCAGGCAAATCATGTGCTCTCCCACCAAGCCGCAGTCTCTGTGTGCTGCGACATCTGCCTGCATCGGAAAACAAAGGCACAGTCGTTTCAGAACCGTTGCTTTTGCTCCAGTGCAGATGTCTGCAAGCTTAATCGACGTGTTTCAATTATATCAGTTAATAGGATCAATTGACAAAGCGGGTGACAGTCCTGGTAAATACTGGGAGCCATTCTTCCTGGCCCACATGCAATCTCATTACAGGAACCAGCAACAGTAGAAAAGGCAATTGAGCTTCCCCTGTGCAAATTCCCATTAAAATATATAAACAACCCTTAACCATACATATGTAAGATCATACCCGTAGCACTCTATAAGTTAATTAACCTGGAATAACTACCATCCTCTGCTTCAATCCACATAACTGCTAATGTAGATGAGAATCACCATAAGAACGCAAATTGAAAAGTGGGGCGGGGAAGGGAATGCACCCTATATTTTCCACCCCGATTGGGAGTGTGACAAGCTGCTTAAAGGGTGTTAAGGGGTAACTAATCTGCATTGCGTGATCTTCTTGCATGTCCCCCCCCCCAACCTCCTTTCAGAAATATCCTTGCTGCAGCGCTCCACTAGTTAACCCTGATGGAAATTAATTCCCCACTAGTTTGTCAGTTGGCTTCACTCACACTTCATTTTGTTGGGTCTAAATTGGATGATCCATCACCGCTCCAAAGAGACATGTTCCTTTCCCCGCCGTTAAGCAAAGCACAGAATAGAAGCGTCATTAAACTATAACTTATTCCAGGCTTTAAAAAGATCGCAGAGAGCATGAAAAGGGGCTCTCTGATCCGTGGAAAGGCAGCGTTCCCTAATGGTCACAGCAGGGATCTTCTGAGCCAGGTCTCCTGGGGACCATCTGTAGCTCTGGAAGGGGAGCAGCCCCCCTGAACTCTCATAAAAGGATGCCAGAGGGAGAGAGAGATGGAGGAGAATTTATTTCAATCCGTATTTTAGTTCGCGGTTCGCGAGATCGGAACCGAGTTAACCATCAGGTGCTCTCTGGTTCATAAAACGAGGACCAAACCACACGTTTTGCAAAAAAGATGCATAGTTTCAGGGGAAGTGCATAGGAAGGCATACAAAAGTGTGTGTTTTAAAAGGGGAATGGTTAGAAAATATAGATTTGGGGGGAAATACGGTTTTTTTGAGAATGCGGTTTATTTAAAAATAATAAAATGCAGGGAAAGGGATGCGATAGACATATGAGTGAACACGTGTGAAACTGACACAGAATAGAAAGGGGACTGTACCTCTGACAAGGTATATATCTCTCATAAATAGCATACCCTTCAACATTTCTCTCATGAAAACCCTATATAATAATAATAATAATAATAATAATAATAATATATAATAATAATAATAATAATAATAATAATAATAATAATAATAATACCACCACTATTTATACCCTACCCATCTGACTGTGTTGCCCCACTCTGGGCAGCTTCCAACATATATAAAAACATAATAAAACATTAAACTTTTTTTTTTTTTTAACAACTTCCCTATACAGGGCTGCTTTCAGTTGGCTTGGGGGTCCATACTCTCCAGCAGTTTTCCAATGAAAATAGGGACATCCTACCATACCCTCCAACATTTCTCCGATGAAAATAGGGACGGCCTAAGGAAAAGAGGGAAATTCCAGAACCAAATAAGAAACTTGGATGGCTTCTGTAAATCTGGGACTGGAAAATAGGGACACTTGGAGGGGGGTCTGAAATAGGCCCCGGATCCAGTCCCTTGTATCTCTGCAGAAAAGGCCTGGGAAGACCTCTGCCGGAGACTTTGCAGAGCCACTGCCCATCAGATTAGGTGGTTCTAAGCCAGACTGACCAATGGGCTGACTCAGCAAAAGAAGATTCATAGCATATGTAGCCAGAATCACTAGCTTAGATTACTTTTTTTAAAAAGCATCAAAGGCAAATGCAAGACAGAGCAGTCTTCCCCAGTGGCTATTAGCAGCCAAGAGCACAGCCTCTATGTTCAGAGGGAGTGTCCAACTAGAATATTAAAAACCCTCTGGATCACCCCCACAAAGATAAACAGCTTTGTTTACTGGAGCCAAGCAAACGACTAGAAGAGCAGAAGGACATTTGGGATAGGGTTTGCTTGACCTGCTTTCAAAGCCAGCCTCTTTGCCTCATTTTGCACCCACAAGGATGCCTTTTCATTTTCCCTTTCTGAAACGCAAGCTGAGATTCCGCACCCGATACCAGTACCACGTTCTGTGCTTGGGAGAAACTGTGGTGCGCAAATGTGGCAATGAGGATCCTTGCTGCAAAGGGTGCTCTGTGAATGTTGTGGCAGAATCCAGGCTCTGGACCCCACAACGGTGCGCGCGCACACATCTTTGTAGGCCGAGGGAGAATCTGTGCCGCCCAGCTGAAAACACAAGAAAGCCGCAAGGAGATGCCAGATTGTAAATTCTTCGCCTCCATCTCCTCCCCACCTAATCAATACCTGCTCTTTTTGCCAGAACGACTGAGCTAAAGGAAAGAATCGTAGCTAATGGAGGACAGCGCTTCAGAACTTGCCACAAGGCCTTTTGATGGCTTGGCATCCGTTCAACCCTGGCTTTTAAGAACACCAGGTGACCCCTTAGGAAGACCTGGCTCCTGCTTCAGGGGTGACAGGATCCCTGATGGAGATCCCTGCAGGAGTGGGGAACCTAGTGAGGGCGCCGACTGCTTCCTGTTCAGCACCGCTAAGGGTTTGCAGGATTTGAACCCTGCTCTCCCAGATCCAGTAGTGATGTATGGAAGTGAGAGCTGGACCATAAAGAAGGCTGATCGCCAAAGAATTGATGCTTTTGAATTATAGTGCTGGAGGAGACTCTTGAGAGTCCCATGGACTGCAAGAAGATCAAACCTATCCATTCTGAAGGAAATCAGCCCTGAGTGCTCACTGGAAGGACAGATCCTGAAGCTGAGACTCCAATATTTTGGCCACCTCATGAGAAGAGAAGACTCCCTGGAAAAGACCCTGATGTTGGGAAAGATGGAGGGCACAAGGAGAAGGAGATGACAGAGGATGAGGTGGTTGGACAGTGTTCTCGAAGCTACCAGCATGAGTTTGACCAAACTGCGGGAGGCAGTGGAAGACAGAAGTGCCTGGTGTGCTCTGGTCCATGGGGTCACAAAGAGTCGGGCACAACTAAACGACTAAACAACAACTCCCAGATCCAAGTCCAGCACTCTAACCACTGAGCCACCCTTGGCTTTCTATTGCCTCAAGGTGGAGGAGCAGGCTCCTACCCAGGCCTGGCCCTGCTGTGCATCGGAGAGAAGGAACCAACTTCAGGAGGGTACCATGATGAAGACAGTAGATGATGGCAGGATGTTATGTCTGATTGATTCAGCTGGACTTCTTAAAAGCGGTGGCAATTTAAGGCTTTGCTTCAGGCACCGTAATGTCTTGGCCTGACCCCTCCAAGTCCCACCAGCCAATCCCTGCTGTGGGTAAGGGTGTCACCTTTTAAATCAGCCCTGCTCCTCTTTAAAATCATAGAATTGTAGAGTTGGAAAAGGACCACAAGGGTCGTGTAGTCCAACCTCCTGCAGTGCAGGAATCTGTTGCCCAACGTGGGACTCAAACCTACAGCCCAGAGATTAAGAGTCTCATGCTCTCCCGACTGCCTTTAGCAGAGGTAAGTCAGGCAGATCTTTAGATGGTGAGGCCTTTCCTGCCAAGGAGCTCAGCGGTCTCCAAAGCTGAGGGCTAAATGCCTGTTAAGTTGTGGATCACTCCTTCACTTGTGTGATGGATAAGTGTGGATAGGTCATGTCACTTACATGCCACCTTCTAAGTGCCTGATAAGTTGTGGTTTAGTCCTTCCCTCTGTGTGGACAGGTGCCAGTCACTTAAGTGATGGATAAGTGTGGATAAGCAACATCACTTTGCGGAGAAGTGATATTGCATACATTTCGCCAGCAAAGTGCCTGCTAAGTTGCAGTTTACTCCTTCTCTCGATTAAGGCGACGCTGGTTATGACATCATTTGCGACTTCATTGTGTGCAAAAATGACATCACATGTGTTTCACCTACTAAATGCTTTTTAAATTGTGGTTTTCTCTTTCCCTCAATCCATCTGAGTGGATAAATAACATCGTGTAGTTTAGTCACTAGGTGGCACAGGATTTGGTTGCATCTAGGTGGAGTCAGAACTTACTTTCTTTCTTTCTTTCTTTCTTTCTTTCTTTCTTTCTTTCTTTCTGGAGAGATGTTAAGGTTCTTGTCTAGCTTCCTGATTGGTATGACCTCTTAGCTTTCAAAGACACCCCTACTTTCCCATTCCTTCTAAAATTTTATGGGAGGGGGTTATTGCTTTATTTTGTTTCTGTTTGTTTATTTGTTTATTTCTTTTGTGCTTTTATCTTGTATTTTTATCTTATGAACCACCCTGAGATCTTTGGAAGATCTTCTTCTTCTTCTTCTTCTTCTTCTTCTTCTTCTTCTTCTTCTTCTTTACCAATTCCATATGGTCATGACTGCACCAACCTTTCCAGCACCAAACACACATAAACCATTGAAAGACATTCAGGAATCATTCCTGGAGCCCTAACTAACCAATCAATGTTTGCTTATTTATATTCAATGGAATCTGTTTACTTCACAAAATATGCATTAAAAATTAAGCCAGAAGTTCAAAGCAAATTGATTCCAAAAAGCAAATTGAAAATAGAAATAAAACCAGCAGTACAAACATTATAAAATAAACTTGCACCTTAAAATACATGCCAGATTTACATGTCTGGGTAAGCAGTACAGCAAAGGTCAATGGGCAAGGAATTACAAAGAGCAACTGCTTACAAATCGTGTCCTCCCTAAAAGAGGGCACGTGTTGCGGTGAGACCTGGAGACTGACCTCCTGGTTGTGGGTGGATCTAATGGATAGCCACAACACCCGATTGGTAGGTCCCTCATTGCTGGGTTTAATCTGGCCAATGGGGTGCAGACTAAATGGATCAAGGGACCTATATATACGCCTATGCACGTGACCCAGAGCTTCCTCTTTCGGCTCGTGCATCAGAACACCCACCCACCTCTCCCTATTTTTAGGGCATTTTGCGATTGACCTTGCTATGCTGTCACGTGTCGTCTGTTGTTGGGAAAGGGGCACGGCAGCAATTTTCCCCACTTGGCTGATTGGCTGTTGCCATTTGGGTTTCGCCTGCCACGTAGCAAATAAAGTTGCAGATAGGCACTGGTTCATGTGATAGGGATGGGAGAACGGTCTCACCATCCCTATGTGAAGGGTATTCCGTTCTGTTTATTTAGGGGGGAGGTCTCTGGGTCTGAACACGCAATACAAAGACATGTATATCCGCAGTACAGGTTTAAATGGGGAAAACAGAAGTTTCATTGGCAGCAAGTATGTGCAGATCTCAAAACCCCACTGAGCATCTGAGGATTTCTTGGTGGAAACCTTGTCACTTGGGTTACTTCCACACTCACTTGGAACACCCATCCTTTTTTGAACTCGCCTTTTACAAAGAATCCAGGCATCATTACCATCCCATTGCATTTCAGTCTTTCTTGTGTGGTTCACCTCTCTCTTTTCAGACTCGGTGCTTTTCTGTTTAACATGGACTAGCAAATCGCTGCTTTTTGGTGCTTTGGCGCATTAAACGAGAAGCTTTCTTCTATTGGAGTCTGCCTTTAATTACTTCCTGTTCAGCACAAGTAAGCGATTACTAGTGAAATAATAATCCCTTAACTGACTGTTAGTTCTTGTTTTCTCCTCTCCATTGTGGTGGTGGTGAGGAGAGTGTTATTAAGCGATTGCTCTCGTTCATTCCCACTCCTCCTTTTTCAAATCGAGAAATGGAGCTATTTTGCAACTACAGAAAAGAAAAATGGGAGAAGACAAGTAGCTAAATTCCCACCTGCCCCCCTCAAAGGAAGCAAGAGATAAGTAAATTAAAGTTTGGCTAAGGACCCCTGGCCATGATGAACAGGAAACAATTAAAGGCAGATGCTGCAGGGAGGTTGCAATTAAAGATGATGAGGATGTTTGCTTAAACAGAAAGTACTTCTGCGGAAAGGTTTCAGTAGGATCATGGCCGGAGGATGAGCATTACTAGAAAATATAACGATACATTCACAGTGTGGAACCATCATTTTAATTCCATTTCTGGCTAATTGTGGAAAAGCAATGCTTTAGCAGCATTAAAAGCAGCTCGTGGAGAAGTAATATTTGCAAGGTAGAAACTGCCCCCCCCCTTCGCAATGCCGCCACCCCCAGTTTCTTACACACACATGTGGTTACTGTTGTCCCATGATGCAATAATAATACTATAATAATAATTCACTATTTATACCCCGCCCATCTGGCTTGGTTTTCCCAGCCACTCTGGGTGGCTCTGAACCGAATATTAAAAACACGATCAAACATTAAAAACTTCCCTGATGTCTTCTAAATTCAAATAGTTGTTTCTTTCCTTGACCTCTGATGGGAGGGTGTTCCAAAGGGCGGGCACCAATACCGAGAAGGCCCTCTGTCTGGTTCCCTGCAACCTCATTTATCGCAGTGAGGGAACTGCCAGAAAGATCTCAGAGCTGGAGCAATAGGGGTGGAGACGCTCCTTCAGGTATATTTGGCCAAAGCCATTTGGGCTTTAAAGGTCAGCACCAACACTTTGAATTGTGCTCGGAAACGTACAGGGAGCCAATGTAGGTCTTTCAAGACCGGTGTTATATGGTCTCAGCGGCCACTCCCAGTCACCAGTCTAGCTGCTGCATTCTGGATTAATTGTAGTTTCCGGGTCACCTTCAAAGGTAGCCCCACGTAGAGCACATTGCAGTAGTCCAAGCAGGAGATAACCAGAGCATGCACCACTCTGGTGACACAGTCCACAAGCAGGTAGGGTCTCAGCCTGCGTACCAGATGGAGCTTGTAGACAGCCGACCTGGACATAGAATTGACCTGCACCTCCATGGACAGCTGTGAGTCCAAAATGACTCCCAGACGGTGCACCTGGTCCTTCAGGGGCACAGTTACCCCATTCAGGACCAAGGAGGCCTACACACCTGCCCACTTCCTGTCTCCCAGAAACAGTACTTCTGCAAGCCAATGCTGCTAGGTATCCATGTGGATCAGGGATGATCATGTGACTCTTCCCTCACCTCTGCCCGCATGATAAGCATCCTACCCAGAAGTAGACTGTGGACTAGGTGAATAGACACTCTTGATTGCTGGCAAGAACAGCACCCAACCTTAAAGTGGTGATATTTACACATACATTCCCCAACAGCTAAGGAGTACACCATGGTGCCTTACTACCTGTGACCCAGCCCCATTTGCACAAATCTGCATACATTTGCATGCGTTAACTTATATGAAGGTTTAAAAATAATTACTAGAACTTCATGGAAGGCAAGCCAATTAATGCCATATCCAAAATCAAATACCCCAATAAATTTTTCAATTAATTTGCACCCAACCCTGATCACTCAGATCAGTTCAATTAATTTTCCTCCATTACCTCTAATTAATTTCCCACCCAGATGATCCAGTTCCTGCTGCAAAATCATTTTCTCTTCCGGTACCCCCATTCATTAACCATCAAATTATTGCCATCCCACATCTTCAAAAAAATAATAATTAATTAATTAAGTTAAGAATAAGGTACACATCATGATTCTGTTCAGGTGCTGGAGGGAGGAGGATTTTTTTACTGTGGAATAAAATTTGCCAGCAATGGTATCTCTTCTTTAAAAAGAAAGAAAGAATTTAGGGTACCTCCAGAATACCAGTATCTCACAGAAGAAATTCAAATACAGTATGTCAGAAAGTGTGGATAACTTTAAATGAACATTATAGAAATTCATGGATGACAGGGCTATCAATGGCTACTAGCTCTACTCTGGCTCCATGGTTGGGACAGTAATCACAGACTTGTAAAAGTGGAAGGGACCCGAGGGTCATCTAGTCCAACCCCCTGCAATGCAGGAATCTCAACTAAGGCACCCATGACAGAAGGTCATCCAATCTCTGCATTAAAAGCTTTTGGGGGGTTTTTTATTCTTATGATCCTTTGTTCTCCCATATAACTGAAGAGCTACTGTGCTTCTCTTTGGAGGATAGTCAAAGGCACTACATTTGAGGGGCAAAGTTGCACGGAGCCCCAAACTTGGCCTGTTTCGTATTTAAAACCTCTGCATTGTCCTTTCTTTTTCTTTTTAAAAAAGTTTTTATTTATACTTTTCAAGTTTATACATTTCCTAAGTTTTACAATCAATTTAACATTTCAAAGTTTGACTTAACTCTATGATTCTATGATTCTATGACTTCCTTCACCTTCTTTCTGCAGTTCCTTAAATGTATTTTTTAATATCTTCTGCATATCCAAATTCATTTAATTTGCTCCTTTAATTATCTACAGTGGTACTCTGGTTGTGAACGGGATCCGTTCCAGAGGCCCGTTCGCAACATGAAAAGAGCGCAACACGCAGTGGCGCGCCCGCGCATGCGCGGGTTGCGATTCACCACTTCTGCACATGCGCGTGACATCATTTTGTGCTTCTGCGCAGGCGTGAACGGTGAAACCCAGAAGTAACCCTTTCTGGTACTTCCTGGTCGCTGCGGGACATAACCTGAAAGAACGTAACATGAAGCGGACGTAACATGATGTATGACTGTACTTCAAATATATACTCTTATGAAACTGCAGATTATTACAATAATCCTGCTAAAGTTTTTATCTGTTTGCAATTTATCTGTAAATATTCAATAAACCATTTCCATTCTTTTATAAAAAGTTGGTTATCTTGATTTCTTATTCTTCCAGTAAGTTTCGCCATTTCTGCATGTTCCTTAAGTTTTGTATCCATTCTTCCTTCGCATAAAAAAGCAACACGATGGCCAGAAACAGTAACAATGTGAAAAACTTTATGGAATAATTCAAAACATCAAAACTAACAAACTGAAGTCTTTGAAAGTCTCTGAAAGTCCTTAAATGAATCACGGTGCCAGACTTTACCCGGCAGAGAGCAAGCTGTGAAGCTTTGTACAGTGGTACCTCAGGTTAAGAACTTAATTCGTTCTGGAGGTCCGTCCTTAACCTGAAACTGTTCTTAACCTGAAGCACCACTTTTGCTAACGGGGCCTCCCGCTGCTGCCGCACCACTGCTGCACGAGATCTGTTCTCATCCTGAAGCAAAGTTCTTAACCCAAGGTACTATTTCTGGGTTAGCGGAGTCTGTAACCTGAAGCATCTGTAACCCGAGGTACCACTGTATAATCAGCAAATGTCCGATTCTGATGTCCAACTCTGAACTCTACTGAACAGTGTTTCCATATAACAACTACTGTTTCATTGAATTCTTCAACAGCCAATTAGTTCAACACTTGTAAGTAGAAAGATATGTAGTTTCTTCATTAACCAATCTTTTTTCGAATAGATATAATGAAAAATACTCTGGAATAGTGCTCATGCGATTATGTGGCCACTGTGAGAACAATTGGCTGGACTAGATGGGATATGGACCTGATCTTGCACAGCTTTTCTTATGTTCAGAACTTCAGGTTTGTGGAATTAAAGGGAACGAAAACACTCTGGCACCCTAGCACAAGAATTCCACTTAAAAACAAACAAACAAACCCAGTCTTTTTGCAATGAGGAAAGTGAAAGGGAAATGCATTTTTAAAAATACCCAACAGTGAAAGGAAACATCTAATATATCAACAGAGGCTTGGGTTAATAACATCTGGAGCACTGCTCTATCAGAACGCTTCACATACCATCAGCAACTAATCAAAGGCATCTCAAAAAAAAAGATACCTTTGACACAATTTGGTCTCCTTTTTTCCTCTTTCATTGAAGAAGAACAGATTCTTTTAATGACATCCTCATCACAGAGTTGTGTGCGGAAGGGATATATAAGTAAACCAGATTGGTAGCTGGGTTCCTATTGAGGATATTTAGCATGCCAACATGACAGTGATGAAGGGTAGATGACTGGAGGGATCATTCTGTGATATTATGGCAGTGGGTAAAGCTTCATGGTAACTTTTGAATAAATGTGCTTTAATATTAAAGGGGGGGGGATAAAATGTGCAGTGAACAAATGATGAATAAGAAGATGTGAAACCACCCCGCGAGCAAATCAGGATGGGTGCAGGATTGGTGCTCATTGTCATATATCCATGAATCTGAGGAATGAATGCTCAGTTAAGACTCACCATCGCACAAGTTCTGAACAAGTAAATCAGGATGAATGCTCAACAAACAGGCTTCCTTACTTAAACCGCAAGGTGCGCCGGCAGCTGAGCAGCTGCCATTATCGTGCCACAAAGTGAAACCACAAATATCCCCGGGAAGAGGAAATGTTTACGCTTCCTTTTCTTTTACAGAGACCTTTTAAAGAGAGAAGAAATGGCTCTCTTTTTTCTGCACAGTGTCATCCCTTGCGAAGTAAAGGGAAGCGACATCGGCTCCCTCCTTCTGCCTTGGCGCTGGCAATCCCAGTTTGCAGCGAGCCACGCGCAACAGCGACCATGGGAGCCCAGCTGCCCACTTGCCTTTGCTGAGTAATTAAAGGAAGAGAAGAAGTGGCTTTGGGCAAGGAGTGGCACAACTCACCACTATGAGGCGAAGGTTTCCATGCCTGCAGTTGTTTTGCCACACAGTGTGTTTAAAGCACTACGATACCACTTTTAGCAGCCACGGCTTCCCCCAAAGAACCCTAGGTATCGTAGTTTGTTAAAGTTGTTAGGAGACCCCCTGTTTTCACAGAGCTGCAATTCCCAGAGTTCTCTGTGAAGTGGGATTGATCGTTCAACAACCCTGGGCTGGACTGGACTGGCATATGTGAACAGAGGTAAAGCCAGTCAGGCAGTGGTTGTCAACATTTTTGGCCTGTTGGCACATTCATCTTTTGTTGGAAGCAGCCCAGAGTGGCGGGGAAAACCCAGCCAGATGGGTGGGGTATAAATAATAAATCATTAGTAGTATTAGTACAGTGGTACCTCGGGTTACAAACACTTAGGGTTACAAACGCTTCAGGTTACAGACTCCGCTAACCCAGAAGTAGTACCTCAGGTTAAGAACTTTACCTCAGGATGAGAACAGAAATTGCGTGGCGGCGGCACGGCAGCAGCAGGAGGCCCCATTAGCTAAAGTGGTACCTCAGATTAAGAACAGTTTCAGGTTAAGAACGGACCTCTGGAACGAATTACGGTAAATTCTTAACCAGAGGTACCACTGTATTAGTATTAGTATTTTCACAAACAGGAGTTTGCCTGGCCCTGCGACAATGTGTGCCAGGGCTGTGGGTGCCATACACTGTGCATGGCCATAGCACCGAAATTCGTGGGTGCCCGGCCCCTCATGGGGGATTTTGTGGGTGCTCCGGCACCCAGGACCCCAGGGAGTTGGCACCTATATTTGCAAACCAGAGAAGTGGTTTGCAAACCAGAGAAGTTTGCAAACCAGAAAACTCTCCCCTCCCTAGCAGTTGGGCTTTTTCAGCCGGAACTCACTGGAACTCAGTTCCAGCACCTCTCAGGTGGGTGCCATTGCCACCATGGTGTCTGCGGGATTGTGAACTGGCCCAAGCCACAAAAACTTTGCAGACCCCTCCTTTAGACCATATCTGAAGGCAGCTCTGTATAGGGATGTTTTTTGATGTTTCCTGGGTGGTGTATAAATAATGCAATTATTATTATTACTACGGAATCAAACATTTCTAATTTCATCAGAGAAATGTTGGAAGATATGGGTGTTATAGAGCTTTAAACATATGGTGCAGAGGTGACCTTACATGGAATACAGGCAATGCGAGAGAGTCCTCCTCAGCACCCAACAGCAGCAGGCTACCTCAGGGTCAGTACAGGCCTTGTGGCTCATGAAGCAACCCTTTGGCACTTGCAGCTTGAAGCAGTATTTTATTCTGTCCAATGGTAGGGCAGGCCCCATCTACTCTACTTCATATTCAACATTTTTCTTCTGGGTGATGCCGGTGGATGTAGCCGCAGCAAAAACGCAGGTGCCTTGCAAAGCACGGAACAGATTTTATCTGCCCTGAAATGGCACTGTTAAGCACCTGCCACATTATTTCCCTCCCCCACCCGAGGCACATGTTTTTTCATATCCGAAGGATCGCTGGAATACCAGGTCTCCGCCTCATCCCTTTCGGAGGCAGATGCTTCTCAGTGGTCGGTGACCGATTTCTGTACAAACACTTTTAAGATGTTATGATTATTTTTCCTGTTCGGAGGCCAAATTGACCATTTAAAAAATTAACTCCGCTGCTACCTTTTCCTGTGTTGAAACCCTTTTCATTACACCCTGGAAAATGGATCTTAATTGGATTAGGCACTCATTTGTCAACTAATTAATTGGCTTTCAGAGATACCTGGAGCCATTTCACTTGAAAAGATGGCTATGAATGCAGACAGGAGCTTTTTTTTCTTATGGCGCAATTATCCCATGGTGTGTGGGTGTAACAGAGAGGGGTGGTGGTAAAGAGAAGCGGAACTATTCATTCTCTCCTTGGGAAAATTTCATACGCTGCCTTGCAACGTACTTACAATATTTCAGACATGACAATACCGTAGCTCAAGAAGGCAGAACCTCAGGCCTGATGTCCAAAAGGCGGCCCTCTAGAACTCTCTTTGTGGCCCTCAGAACTCTCCCCAGGACACACTGGCCCTTCCTCCACACTCTGAATGTTCTTTGCCTGGCTGGCATGTGTCCTTTAACTCTGACCATGCCTTTCGCTTGCCTGGAGTCAACCTCCTGTAAACCCCAAAGAGAAGGACCAATGGTCTTACGTTCTTGCGAGTATTCCAATTGAAAAAACAGCCTTTACCAAAGGTGTTGTGGGCTTTGAAAACACTCAAACTCAGGACAAAAGGGGGAAACGAGCTAAGAAGAAGGCACATTTAGCAAACCCTCACCATGATCAACTCCCACCCGCAAACCTATGCCCCCACTGTGGAAGGATGTGTGGATCCAGAATTGGCCTCCACAGTCACTTATGGGCTCACTGTTAAAACTGTGTTTGTGGAAGCAGAGGCGTAGCAAGGTACCCAGTGCGAAAAAGTGTTTGTCACCCCCCACACACATTGCAATTTTTGGGAATGTTACCCAGAGTTGTTGACCTTTCTTAAGGGAGGGTTGACCATGAAACAGATACGCCCGCAGATCGCACAAATCCACAGGTTGGCCTCCACAGTCACTTACAGACCCATGTTCATGGAGGACAATCTTACTAGGCTACGAGTGATCGCCAAAGAAGAAGAAGAATCTGCAGGAAATCAGCACAGCAGAGAAAAGGTTGCTCTGCTGTTCCTTTCTAAGCAAAAGAAAGTGGTTTGAGAGAGTTTTGGGGATGGGGGGCCCCTGGGACGGCCCACCTCTGATGGTTTACTGCTTCGCTGCCAACTCACCCCCCCCCCCTCGACTAAATTTTCCTGGATGGCACCCAAGGAAAGACAGAACTTGCGAGGGGAGAGAGTGGAACTAATGAGGGTGGCATGATGGTGCTAATGGCTCTTCTGCAGCCGCCTTCCTGCCTCCATCATCCCTCCTTTGCTTCTGCCTGGACCGTAGCAGCTGGAATAACTTGCAGACAGCTGTGGGAGACTTCCCAGCAATGACTGAGTGACTGAGCGGGGAAGAAACCTTTTGTTGTCAATTGTGTTTCCTGGAAACTGTAGATGAAGACCCAGACTGGCTGCCAAGCTTTTGGTTCTAAGGTGCTGAGTGCCTCCGGGACACACCAGAGGCTTGCCTGTAAACCACATGTTTTGCAGACAGGCACGTGCACCCCCCTGGCTGTGGTTCTGGGGTTAAGTTTGTCTGCTTGTTTTTCGGAGTGGGGGAGCATTTTGTGTATGCTCAGAAGCACTCTTCGTCTTCTTCTTGTTTCAGAGTTTGTCTATTGTACTTTTTATTTATTTCATAAAATCTCCATGCTACATGATTGTTTTTTATACATATATTAAAAAAAACTAACCACATCAAAGCTGTTTATGGGGGTGGGTGGGAAATAAAACCATGAAATTATCAGTTTAAAAAGCAGTTAAAAATTAATTAAACCAGATTAAGTTTAAACCAGATTAAAGACCATGTCAACATGTCTGGGTAGACAACTTAAGTTCAGTTACCCACATTTACACATCCGTTTGCCCCCCCTTTTTTTTTAGTCCTCATGAAAATTCATCATCATCTTGTATGCAATTCTGCCTCATACACACATTTCTGAAAAGCAGTCCCTTCCCCCACTATAATGCATTCTTCCACATTGCCTTTAATGAACATATGCATTTTATTTTTTTGTGTGTACACACTTCTCCTTAACGTACATGTTTTCGTAAACATCATTTGGCCAGCGAACCGCATTGCAAAATTTGGAAATTTATGGATTTTGAAGTGCTTTGGTTCGTGCGTTGCTTTGGGAAGCGCAAATTAGGTGAATTCGCCTTTACATGTCGACTGAACAATTTTTTCCCCCTATCTATGTTCATACATCAGGACTGAGGTACACTGGCAACTGCCTTGCTATGTTGCCTACTCTGACTGCAACCACTTTCCAGGGTGTCAGGCAAACATTGCCCCCCCCCCAATCGTTTACCTGGTTCTTTTAACTGGCAATATCAGGACTGGTCCCTTCTGAATGCAAGCCGTAACCAACAATCCAATGTGCTCCACTGTAGTGGAGGAGATCAGGATCTGCTGTCTGAATCCAATTTCCCTCTCATGGTATAATGATGTGTGTGTGTTTTGCTTTTTCATTTTAAATGGAAAGTTACCTTAAACACTTCTGCCCCTGCTGTCCCTGAGCTTAAGGCGACCTATAAACAATTTAAAATAGCATGCACAACTTGGAAAGGAAAGTGGGCTGCAGATTCGAAGGAGAGGGAGCCATGGGGTGGGGGGTGGCCCCCTCAAATATGGTGGTGAAGATGCAAAAAAGGGAGGCTGTCAATTCCCGGCTCCCTCGAGGGTATCCTGCTCCCCCACTGCCTGAACGTTCAGCTTCCATTTCTTTAAAGTAAGCCTTTAGTCCTTTCGATTGCCTAGCTATAAGGAGGAAAAATCTAAGGGAAAGCGATCAGGCGGCCTTCCATCCAATAGCTCGCTGAGAAGTAATTAAATGACTTTGAACGTATTAGGCTACCTGTATTTATGCTCTGCCGGCTCAACAATTATTCCCTGCCCCCCCAGGCCTCATCGCAGCCCACCCAAAGACTTAGGACTAGCCCTGGACGTGTCTTTTGTACACACATACAAAAAAGGGGGAAAGCGTTCCTGTTTCAAGGTCAGTTTTATCGCCTGTGATATTTCTAAGGGGGTCAGTTGGTTGCGGAGCAGAAGGGTGAGTGTGTCCATATAACATTTTCTCCTTGCTCTGCCTGTTCTGCTCTCTCGAGTATCCCTCCGTAACCCTTGCCTGCCCAAGGCTTCCGACGTCCCTCCCTCCCCACCGCCGCGGGCTGTCGCCTCTCTATGCCCCCTTCCCCAGCCCTTAAACGCTTTGCCATTCCCCCATAACCTCACAATGATTAGTGCCTCATTTGCATTCCATTTGCATAATTAGCACCGTGGCGATTACAAAGCAGATTACAGGGCAATTTCCAAAGGAAAATAAAAATTTAGAACCAATAAGGCACACAGCAGCCGGAGAATTTAATTGGCAAGTGAGAAGTGAGGTCTAGTGGTTAAGTGCTTGCACACGGGGGGGGGGGGGGGAGGAAGGCTGGCAGCAGCGGCAGGGGGGAAGAGATGGGAGTTGGGATCCCTGGCTTTCTAGAAGGAGAGGGATGTCTAGTGGTTAGAGAGAGGTGCAAGTCTTTGCGCTGCCGGCTCTTGAAATGGAGGAGGGGGAGACAAAGGATGTTTTGGTTAAGTTCCTCCAAACAGCCTTGGAGGTTTTTAAGCAGAGGTTGGATGGCCCTGTCATGGATGCTCTAGCTGAGATTCCTGCATTGCAGGGGGTTGGACTAGATGACCCTTGGTGTACCTTCCAACCCTCCAGTTCTATGATTCCATGAACCTGTTGACTCAGCATCTCCCTCGATTTCCTTGCTCAAACCTTATGTGGTGGTTAGGCTACGGCCAGTCTTTATTGAGCCTTTGTTGTGATTTGTTTGCCGGGCGGCACTATGACTACCAGCATTCATCCTGCACCCACTCTGAACTGCTTTACAGTGGTACCTCGGGTTACATATGCTTCAGGTTACATATGCTTTAGGTTACAGACTCCCCTAACCCAGAAATATTACCTCGGGTTAAGAACTTTGCTTCAGGATGAGAACAGAAACCGTGCAGCGGCAGCGCAGAGGCAGCAGGAGGCCCCATTAGCTAAAGTGGTGCTTCAGGTTAAGAACAGTTTCAGGTTAAGAACGGACCTCCGGAACGAATTAAGTACTTAACCCGAGGTACCGCTGTACTAGGTGTCCACACGTCTTCCAGTTAATCATCCACCCATCCTGCACTTTTCAGGGGATTTCCCCATCACTTTCCAAACAGCAAAATGTCGTGCATGTATTTGTGTGTGTGTGAATCAAGTGGGTAAAACCACTTCAGTTCTGCAAAACCAAAGTCATGCAATGTGCTTGAATCCCACCTGCAAAATGCTGCGAGGTTGGAGACACCTAATGGAACGCTTGCCAATGCTAGCCTGCTGCTTTCCGGAACCTTCTTCTGAGCCATGGAGAACCTTTCTCTAGAGTCTGCCTTCGTTCCAACCCTCACTCCAGACATGCTGTATCAACTTGTTGTGCCCATTCTTATTGAGCTTTGGTGGGCCGATTTATGAACCCAGGAATCACAGAGATAAAAGGGGGAATCAGAAAACCAGCATGGTCAACTCTAGGTCTCAAAGGAGAATATTCCATAGACATAATGCCATACTCTTTCCATCAGGGTTGCCAATATACCAGTGCTTTACTTGTCTAGCAGGTAGGAACACAGGAAGCTAAGGAAAACCATTGAACCACCTAGCTCATTAATGTCTGCAATGACTAATAGTGACTCTCTGGGAGACATTCCCAACCCTACTTGGATATATTGGGGATTAAACCAGAGACTTTCTGAATACAAAGCAGACACTCCACTGCTGAGCTACAACCCCTGTAAAACCACGTTCTTCAGGAATACCCATTACTGATATCTAAGAAGCCAGTAAACTCCAGGTTCTGCTGTGACCCAGCTAGATTCTGCCATAGCCCCATTCCTGACCTGCCTGATTCTGGGGAATCCAGGGATTAAGCTCTTGAGTGCAACGTCTCAAAAAACAGCCTTGGTTCGAGTGTTTCTGGAAGCCCCAATCCAGATGTTGTTGAACTACAAGCCCCATCAAACATGGCCATTAGCAATACTGGCGAGGGATTGTGGACGTTGTGGTGCAAGAACATCTGGAGGGCATCACACCAGCTTTTTCACATTCTATCATCTCAATCGAAATACAATGCATCTCTATCATTCTATCATCTCAATCGAAATACAATGCATCTCACCATCATGGGGAAGACAGTGCCCAGGTGACTTGTGTGTCTTCTTGGTCTGCTGCTCAGGTGCTTGTTTTTGATGGAATTTGGAAAATTGCAGTGGTCTGTTGAAAGAAAGAGTCTGGCGAGGCAGCTGGTTGAAAGGATAAAGAAAACTTGAGGTTCATGACTCATGGCAAACAAAGCCGTTCAGAGCACAGGCTTAATATGCGGCCAGAAATGGAGTCAAGGGGTTAACATGGCCGCATGCTTACTCTATCCTTAACTAACTTGATGAAAAAGCAAGAAGCAAAGCCTAAAAGGAAGTGATCTACTGTATCAGGGGGTAAAGGTAAAGGAACCCTGGAGGGTTAAGTCCAGTCCAAGGCAACTATGGGGTTGCGGCGCTCATCTCGCTTTCAGGCCGAGGGAGCTGGCGTTTGTCCGCAGACAGCTTTCCGGGTCATGTAGCCAGCATGACTAAACTACCTCTGGCACAACAGGACACCATGAGAGTGCCAGAGCACATGGAAACACCATTTTCCTTCCCACCGCAGTGGTATCTATTTATCTACTTGCACTGGTATACTTTCAAACTGCTAGGTTGGCAGGAGCTAGGACAGAGCAATGGGAGCTCATCCCATTAAGGGGATTAGAACAGCCGACCTTCTGATAGGCAAGCCCAAGAGGCTCAGTGGTTTAGACCACAGCGCCACCTGCATCCCACTTTATCAGGAAGAAGAGAAGGAACCAGTGAGGAGGAGGAACAAGTTGCCTTTCTCTCTATTGCCTCCAACTGGTTCAAATAGAGTATTGCAAGCCTTGTTGCTTTACTCACAACAGCACCCCCTTCTTAGGGCTCCGTCCACCATCTTTAAACCAGACTTGGACCAAGAAGTCCTTCAGGCAGAAGATGTATTCAAACAGGGGGCTGTCCTCTGTAAAATAGGACACATGGTCAGCCTAAATGGATGGGAGTTGTACAAAGTCGGTTGGTGTTTGCTCCATACCCCAGATGAAGAATTGTGTGAGGGTGGCATTCCATCATTTCAGTTTAACAGCCTCGAGGTCTGCCTGTCTGCCTGTCCGTCTGTCTGCTGGTCTATCTATCTTTACTCATCTAAGTCTCTCAATCTAATGAAGCTATTCTAATCGAATCATGTCTAATCCAGCACTGCCCGCTCTTATCTTTTCTACCTAAATGATAGCCCTGCAGATTGCCAGCAACGGATAAAACAGATACAGACTGATAAAAGTTCGCAAATGCAGATAGCGAAGACAAGCAGACCGGCTTTAGGTGTCTCCCTAGTGATCAAGGCAGCCTGGACTGAGACAAGAAGCAGAGAGGGTTCCCCCCCTTTTTTTTTTGGTGGGCTAGGGGTTGACGTGGAAGAGGGATGATTAACAGGCACAGAAAGTCTGGGAATGATGGAACCAGCTTGCTGTGAAATTGGTGTCGAAGGTTGGGAAATAAAGAGAGGCCGGCTGATGGGTTGGCAGGAAGGAGAGAGGATCAGTGGAGGCTGGTCCACATTTGGGGCAGACGGGGCAGTGTCCCACCAACCTCACTCTATTCTCACACAGCCCCCAACTGCCTGCCTTCCTACTTGCAACCAAGGGGGGTTAGGGGGTGACTCTGCCTGTCACCTTCCTCTTCCTTCCTCTTGGTGTTGCCCTTGTAGATGCTGGCCAGGAGGAGGATATGGGACAAAAAGGGGAACATTGCTATCACTGCCTTGCATTGACTCTGGCGCCACCTACTGTTGGGCTCCCTGCTTTTTGCCCTATCAGTTTCATTGAGCACCACTGAAGAAGAGGTACCCACGGTCAGGGACTCATTACCTGGCTGGAAAAGCAGAGGGGGGGTGTGGTCCGTGGCACCCCTCTGTCTTTGCAAGGGATGTCTGGCATTTGGCAAAAGCCCACCTGACTTCCAAAGGAGTGATGCCCACCATGCAGAAGGAGGCAGAGGGCAGAAGTGGCTGGCTGGCTGGGGCGGAACTGCTATTGTTGTTCTCCAGCGATGTGCCTTTCAAACTGATGTTGCACAAAACCCCAGTCTCTGAGCGGTGAGGGGTAACAGTGGTTCCAGCGCTTACCCAGAGTCTGTTTTCCTTGGGCAGAAGCTCAACAGAGACTGTGGTGTCTTTAGGATATATGGTTTTATGTACACATATATACAACCTGAGTACAGGATGGAGGGGCTCACGGCATCAACCCTACAACAGATCTCGCCTCCTCCATAAGGTTCCCAGGAAGATCCCCAAGCCATAGCTTTGAGTTGCAAATAAGCCTCTCTGTCCTCAGCTTCTAGCATCAACCCAAAACTCTCTCACACACAGTCCTCCTTGGCCTATTTTTCTCCCTTGCAGGATGACACAGCATCCAACCAAATGAGCTGGCAATAGCCCTCCCCACCCCATTTGTCTCTATGGCAACAGGGCAACCTCTTTGGACATGTAAATGGCAGCACTTCACTAACCAGTTAAGGCTGTTACCTGAACAAGGGAGCTGGTTCAGCAGGTTTGCGGTTATAGATTCTAACCTCGCAGGATCACAGGTTTGGAAGAGACCCTTGGGCATCATCCAGACTGACCCCCAAACCTATAACACTGAATTCCAAAGCATCCTTACCAGGATGTAAATCCTACTGAACTCGTGGGATTTTCTTATTGGCAGTAAATCTGCTTATCACCAGGCTATACATGCCTCATTGAGGTTTGTGTACAATGTGGTGCTGCGTAATCACCCAATCAGTGCAAGGATTTGTGCTTGTGTAATGGGAATTCCTCCACCTCCACGCCCCATGCATGCTTCCAAAATCTGCTCTGGATTGTTGGGGGGGGTAACAGAACAGATTTAGAGAGGGTGGGAGTGGGAGAGGCAAAGGAATTCTGTTGCACAAGGGTAAGTCCTTGCACTGAAGGGATGGTCACTTAGTGCTACATTGGGGGACTCAGCTACATTAGTCAAAAAACAGTGTTTTAACTGCATTATAAACATGCAGCACCAGATGGCGCTGTAGAGCACAAAACTTTTCTATGTGAATTTACACAGTGTTTTTCTTTTTCTTTGGTTATAACAATTTAATTTATGATTTATTTACAGCGGGTTTCCCCCCCCCCCCTGTGTGTAGATCCACCTTGGGTCCAAGCCTGAAGCTAGAATATACTACTGAACTCTGATAATGCCTCTTTCTTGTTGGAGTGGAGTAGAAGGTGCACACAGAAGCACACCTACTGTGCTAAAGTAAAATTACCATTATTGTGCCCACTTTTGTTTCTGGCCTCACCCACAACTGCCATACAGCCCCCAGAAGATTGCCTAGAACAGAATATGGCCCTCAGGGTGAAAAAAAGGTTCCCCACCTGTGTTTCCAGGCTGATAGACTCACCTGCACAGTTCAGGTGTGGCACAGATGCTCACTGCCAGTGTCACTTGTGACACCCATGTCACAAGACTCTGGCCACCCACCACGGAAAGGCAGCCGAATTTGCAACCAACTGGAGTAAAAAAGACTCCCAGTGAAAAATTATTATTATTATTATTATTATTATTATTATTATTATTATTATTATTACTGCTACTACTACTACTACTATTAGTTACTTATACCCCGCCCACCTGGCCTGGTTTGCCCAGCCACTCTTTGCGGCTCCCAACAGAATATTAAAAACACGATAAAACATTAAAAACTTCCCTAAACAGGGCTGCCTTCAGATGTATTCTAAAAGTCAGCTGTTTATTTCCTTGACATCTGATAAGAGGGCATTCCACAGGGCAGGTGCCACTACTGAGAAGGCCTTCTGCCTGGTTCCCTGTAACCTCACTTCTCACAGTGAGGGAACTGCCAGAAGGCCCTCAGAGCTGGACCTCAGTGTCCAGGTTGAACGATGGGGGTGGAGACACTCTTTCAGGTATACTGGGCCGGGGCCGTTTAGGGCTTTAAAGGTCAGCACTGACACTTTGAATTGTGCTTGGTAATGTACTGGGAGCCAATGTCGGTCTTTCAGGACCAGTGTTATATGGTCTCAGCGGCCACTCCCAGTCACCAGTCTAGTTTATTCATTCTGGATTAGTTGTAGTTTCCAGGTCACCTTCAAAGGTAGCCCCACTTAGAGAGCATTGCAGTAGTCCAAGTGGGAGATAACTAAAGCATGTACCACTCTGGCGAGACAGTCTGCAGGCAGATAGGGTCTCAGCCTGCGTACCAGATGAAGCTGGTAGACAGCTACCCTGGACACAGAATTAACCTGCGCCTCCATGGACAGCTATGAGTCCAGAATGACTCCCAGGCTGCATACCTGGTCCTTCAGGGGCACAGTTACCCCATTCAGGACCAAGGAGTCCTCCACACCTGCCCGCCCCCCCCCCAAAAAAAAACAGTACTTCTGTCTGTTTAAAACCAGTCATTGAGCCAGTGGCTGGGTGCTGCTATATTATAAAGGAGTACTGCATTGTTTGGTATTGTCAGATCTTAAAATTCACCCCTTTGGTTGTCTATCTCTGCAGAAAAAGCAGGCCGATACAGATTTTCCAGTTTACTATTGTGTTAGGAGGCAGTCAAACGCACGCTGCGACTACGGCTCCCCGGAGGCTAGTTCCGGGGACTTCACAGAGGGCTAATAAATTTGCCAGTGACGCGCTTTTGATTTTGTTTGGGGAATGGAGGAGGGGATCCCAAGCGAGTCGTACATCAGCTTTAATGCCTTCATGAATAAGTGATCAAATAAAAAAAGGAGAGGAAAGAACCACCCTGAGAACTATAGTGGCCGTTGGATAAAACTGTTCTCCCTTCTCCCCAGAGAGATGGCATTTCCCCCGGAGTGACAAGAAGGAAGAAACACTGGGGAACGGAAAAATAGGAGTGGAAGACTTCAGGTAGTTGGGTGCAAGGTTCTCTGAAATGCAGAAGCAGGAGAAATCCAGAGTCTGGATTTGGAGGCAATGGTGCAGAGGCAGTTTGGGGACTGTCATCTCCCATCACCTGAGACTAAGGGATGGAAGAGGAATTCGTTAGGAAATTCACACTTCCCCAGAAACAACAGATGCAACCTAAATGCAGCTCTGCTAGGAAATTTCCACTTATCCCACTTGCGTAATGCAGTTCTTCTACCAAAGGACATATAAAATATGTATACTGGTGAAAAGTGGCTGCAAAATAACATACAGAAATCTATGTTGCTTGCAGAAAAATGCATAGACTTTGAAAAGTTGTGCACAAAAGAGTGTGCATTGGGATAAATGCATGCAAAGAAGAAAGTGTATGGATATCTGTGCATATATGCATGCCTGCACAGATATCTATACATGTATGTGTATGTATGTAAATGTATGTGTGTAAAAAGGTAAAGGGACCCCTGACCATTAGGTCCAGTCGTGGACGACTCTGGGGTTGTGACGCTCATCTCGCTTTCTTGGCCAAGGGAGCCAGTGTACAGCTTCTGGGTCATGTGGCCAGCATTACTAAGCTGCTTCTGGCAAACCAGAGCAGCGCATGGAAACGCCGTTTACCTTCCCGCTGGAGTGGTACCTATTTATCTACTTGCACTTTGACGTGCTTTCAAACTGCTAGGTTGGCAGGAGCAGGGACCGGGCAACGGGAGCTCACCCCGTCACAGGAATTCGAACCGCCGACCTTCTGATCTGCAAGTCCTTGGCGCTGTGGTTTAACCCACAGCACCACCCACATCCCACCTATATATGTGTGTGTGTGTGTGTGTATGCGCAAATGGAGCCAGAAGTTCATTCATTTGTTTTTGAAACATATCCCACCTTTTATTCCAAGAAACTCAAGGTAGCATACATGGTTCTTCATCTCCTCATTTAATCCACACAACCCTGTGAGGTAGCTTAGGTTGAGAGGCAGAGGCTGGCCCAATGTTACCCACCCAAGTGAGCTTCATAGCCAAGTAGGGATTTGAACCAGCAGCCCTCAACACAGCCTCTGAGACCAGCTCTGTCAGCTCAGGCAGGGAGACTGCTGGGCAGCAAAGTGGCCAGTAAACCAGCAGAATCTCTAATCTGTTCCGATTGCTCGAGGCCAAGAATGCACAAGCCAAACAAATCCCGCCCTTCAACCCTTTGATCTTCAATGGAGGAAGTTCAAACTTTCATTGGAGAATCAGCTATAAGGCGGCACTTTGGGCTGGTGCAGCAGCAGACGACCGTAGGGCCAGAACTAAGACCCAGGCTGATGCTGAAGTTGGCAATGTTGGGTACCTGATGAGGTCCACACCTCAACAAGAGGCCTCCTTCCAACCAGCAGAAACCCATTACACATACCCTCCAACATTTCTCTGATGAAAATAGGGACGTCCCATTCCATAATGATAATTTTCATGTTTATACCCCACACATCTGATTGGGTTGCACCAGCTACTCTGGGCAGCTTCCAACATATATAAAAACATCATAAAACATCAAACATTAAACAAAACTTCCCTATACAGGATTGACTTCAGATGGCTCGGGGGTCAGATAACTCCATAACCTCCAACATTTCTCCAATGTAAATAGGGACGTCCTAAGGAAAAGTGTTGCTCGGTCCCTGCTCCTGCCAACCTAGCAGTTCGAAAGCACATCAAAGTGCAAGTAGATAAATAGGTACCAATCCGGCGGGAAGGTAAACGGCATTTCCGTGCGCTGCTCTGGTTCGCCAGAAGCGGCTTAGTCATGCTGGCCACATGACCCGGAAGCTGTACGCCAGCTCCCTCAGCCTGTAAAGCGAGATGAGCGCCGCAACCCCAGAGTCGGCCACGACTGGACCTAATGGTCAGGGGTCCCTTTACCTTTACCTAAGGAAGAGTGGGACATTCCGATATCAAATCAGAAACCAGGACGGCTTCTCTAAATCAGGGACGTCCCTGGAAAAAAGGAACATTTGGATCTGATTAGATGGTTGCCTTTCCTCTTTGGCTGAAGCTTTTTCCTATCCTCATCCTAGGAGATTCTATAGCAGGTGGGCTTCTGTGTGTCAAGCCACTGTTAAAAGCACAGGAACAATTAAAAACTATTAAACTATTAAAAAATAATAATAAGCAGGTGCACAGGCCATTTGTGATTACAGAATCACACTTTGCAGACGATCAGAGGCACTCTTGTCCATTAGCACTTTCCATGTTTCAGGGAATGGCTGACATTCCAAACTGGTTCAGCAAACTGAACGCACATTAGCAGAAAAGTGAAGTTAAGGTGTCCCTGGCCTTCACATAAATAAATACCTAGACAGAAGTCAGGCCCTGAAGCATGTTCTGTGTCTGGAGCACAGATCCCCAGGCAATTCCTGACCCCTGCCACAGAATGTTCTCCCACATGCTCTCTGTATGAAAGATTCATGCATTGGCAAACATGCTTGAGGCACACAGGAGAGAGAGAGAGAGAGAGAGAGAGAGAGAGAGAGAGAGAGAGAGAGAGAGAGAGAGAGAGAGAGAGAGATCTGGCAGCAGTCACTACAGCTGAGCTCAAGGCATCATAGGCTGGTGAATAGTGCCACCTGCTGGGGCCTCCTGGCCTTGTATCAATGAAGTGTAAAAATGGATGTAATGGTGGTGGAGAGAGAAGCCAATCTGCAGTTTGTGATGTTCTTAAAATGGAGTGAAGGGGCTGCTGTGCAGACTTACAGGACGATCCTGCACATGTTTGTTCTGAAGGTAGCCTTGCTGTGTACAATGAGGCTTCCTCCCAGGGAAGTGTACTTAGGACTGAAGCCTAAGGCAGCAACTCTCAACACAATTACCTGGCAGCAAGCCCCACTGAACACAAGGAGACTTACGTAACTTCTGAGCAAAGAAGAACAGGCTTGCACTGTTAGAGTGCAATCTGATATATATATGTCTGCTCTGATATTTATATTTTCCTTAATCTAAGGCACTTCTGTATGTTACTCTCCCCAATATATGCAGCGCTAGGCACACTTTGGCTGAAAAACTGCATGGAAAAATTTGTGAATATCAAAGGAAGGCTTTGTTTCAGGCGGCATATTGTTTCAGGAAGTGCAAATGAGATAGATTCACCTTTAAATGTGAACCAAATCAAATACTCCCTGATCCCCAGCGAGGCACATTCCCAGGTAAGTGGGTATAGACTTTCAGTTTGTTCTTAATTAAGCACATCTTGCTGCAAAAAGATCTCAGGTTGCGGTACCCAGGGCCACAGGAAGAGAGAGAGAAATGCTTTGAACATACAAGTTATTCACTTAAAAAGCTGGTGCGATTGAAGGTGCCATCATTTTATTACCAACTCTTGGCAACAAAAGTGGATTAAATGTTCTACTGCCGCTCTCGAAGGTTTGCCTTTACACCTTACGTTTGTTAAATATTTTATATGCATGTCTAAATTAGGCATTTTCAAATATGTTCATTGTGCAAGTGAGCAGCTTGCCTACTGAGTGCCTACTACAGGTGATGTGGTTTAACTTTATTCCCCACAACTCTTCCTATCCACTGGTGGTAGTAGTAGTAATAATAATAATAATAATAATAAATAATTTTATTTATGCCCCGCCCTCCCCAGCCAAGACTGGACTCAGGGCGGCTAACACCTGATATAAAAACAAATTGATTGGAATACAACTTAAAAACAAGATTAAAATACAACATTAAAATATTAAAATACAGCCTTATTTCAATGGAAACTCAAATCAAAAACTTTTTTGGGGATGGAAACGTCAAGTCTTCACCAAGGCTAACTATCCAGACTAGTCCTTGCCATTTAAGGCTCTTGCCACTTGTAAGTAGGGGTGTATTGTTTTTTGGTCTACTCTGTGTTCTTTGCATGCAGCGCCGCTTCCGTTCCACTGCAGTTCATCTTCTGCCAAAAAGCTACGTTATTTATTTTGCGGTCCACTGTGACATAATCATGTAACATATGTTGTTGTTGCATTATTTCCCCCCATACGTTTCCATGCAAAGGAAACACAATGTGATCGGGAAAGTATGCAATCTATTAAGTATCAATTGTGGACTGAAAGCAACAGCAGCGAATGCCAGTTGCAGTCAGAAGATTGATTGCCATTCCGGACACAGGGCTGATAAGTAAACTTCAGCAATTTCTGCTCCTGTTTCCATTAAAATTCTCTGTAGGCTAGGCTATTAAAGGCAAATGGAGCTCTGGTGTTGTGGCAACAACAGTCCGTCAGTCTTAGTCCTAGATAAGGGCAGTACTTCTGTCCCAGTTGCACCCAGTGGCCCAACCTAGTCCAGCAACCTGTGGGAAACTCTCAAGAAGAACCCGAGTGCAAGAAACTATTCCCCTTTTGCGGTTTCCAGTAACTGGTATTCAGAAGCATTTCTGACTCCAGCCATGGAGGCAGAGTATAGCCATCAAGGTTAGTAGCCACTGGTAGCTTTTCCCTCCATGAACTTTCTTTTGAAGCCATCCTAATTGGTGGCCACCGCTGCTTCCAGTGGGAGTGAGTTCTATAGTTCAACAATGCATGAAAAAGTATTGTATCTGTTCTGACTCTCCCAACATTCCATTGGATGCCCCTGAGTTCAAGTGCTCAGAAAGAGGCGGCATCCGAAGGGTTGCAGGTTCTCTATAAGAATGTAAGCTATACATTTGTTGAGTCTCTGTGTGCAGCTGGTAACCCTGCGAAACAGCCCTGGCTTGAATGAAGTTCTGGGCAATGAGCATTCGCACATGCACCTTTCCCTTTGCAGCTCAATGACCCCTTGCATTCCCCTGAAGCACCGCAGAGAGAGCCTCTGGAGAAAATGACCACACATCCATACTAGGGCCAGGGCCTTTTCAGTACTGGCCCCGATTTGGTGGAACGCTCTGTCACAAGAGACTAGGGCCCTGCAGGACTTGACATCTTTCCGCAGGGCCTGCAAGACAGAGCTGCTCCGCCAGGCCTTTGCTTTGGACTCAGTCTGACCCTTATGTTTTCCCTCCCCTTATGGTTTTGATCTATAGGCTACTTTTAAAATGAGGCTGCATTTTAAATTGCATTTTAACCTGTATTTTAAATTGGTGGGGTTTTTTACTGTAATTTTACTGGTGTCAGCTGCCCTGAGCCCGGCTCTGGCCGGGCTGGGCGGGGTATAAATAAATTTTATTATTATTATTATTATTATTATTATTATTATTATTATTATACCAGAGACATGGAAGGTCCCTAGTAAATGGTAGAGCACTGAAGTGGCCCATCCTGTTTCATTGCCCGAGGCAACATGTGAGGGTGCTGCCCCACCACCACAGTCTCCCTTACTTGTGTTTTTGGCGGCACTCGCAAAACAGGGGCTGGGGGTTCAGTCGAGAACCTGCAAGTGCACAAGCTCTCTTGAGATTTCAGTGAGATCTTGAGAGTTCTTCACCATTGGCAGAGGTGGCAGGGCCTGCTGGGTGCCCACAGGGGTGCTGCCGACCATCCCTATTTTCCAGGGACGGTCCCGGATTTACAGAATAATTTACAGAATAATTTACAGAATAATTTACAGAAGCCGTCCCGGTTTCTGATTTGACCCTGGAATGTCCCGCTTTTCCTTAGGACATCCCTGTTTCAATTGGAGAAATGGTGGAGGGTATGGAGTTATGCGACCCCCAAGCCAAGGAGATAAGTAACTATACAACCTTTAGAAGACACCTGAAGGCAGCCCTGTATAAGAAACTTTTTGCATGTTTAATGTTTTATTATGTTTCTATATACGGTATGTTGGAAGCTTCTCAGAGTGGCTGGGGCAACCCAGTCAGATAGGCGGGATATTATTATAATTATTATCAAATAGGATGGTTATGCAAGCTTTCAGAATGTTTAGAATTAGCCAAATTGACAGATATAATAAGACAAAAACCCAAAAGTGAAGTGAAAAAGGAATGGGAGTACCTAAACGAATACCTTAATGCCAAGGATCGAGGACAGAAATCTGGCTGAGTCTGGAATAACCTTGTGAAGTGAAAGGAGAAGAAAGAGGGATTTATATCTAGATGCTAGGATAGAGATGATAAGGAAAACAGGAAAACAGGAAGATACAATGAGAGGTAAAGGAGGTGCTGTGGGGTTGGTGGAAGTCAATGTTTGTTTTCCTTTTTAGTGTTTATATTAATAATTTGTAAGATTTGGGTTTGTTTTTCATAAGCTTGTTTTTGTGTTTTGTGTATTGTTATTTTCCATTTTGTTGTTGTTGTGTGGAAAATACTAATAAAATTTACTTTTTTTTTTTAAAGGATGTCCCTATTTTCATCGGAGAAATGTTGGGGAGTACGGTGCTGTGTCTTGGGGTTCTGCCGCCCGAGGTGGCTACCTCAGCCTGTCTCATGGGTGAGCCCCTCCCTTGAAGAGCACATGCTATAGCATGCATGCAGACATTCCTAACCCTTGACATCTCTAGTGATGGAAGACAACTCTGCCTGAGTCCCTAGAAAGTTGCTGCCAGTTTTAATAGATGGACCCATGACCTGCTTCCAAAAGAAATAGATATCCAGGTTTGCTTAGGCTGCGTCATTTGTACTGCTTTTATGCTTGGACGGTGTCATCCCTGTCCCTTTCCGGCCAGCTGATGTCACTGTTGCCGTGTGATTTCTTGCACTGACTCATCCTCCTCACACCTTTCCAACAAAGAAAGCTCCTCTCTGCGGATCTTGCAACCGCACTGGCACCATGACATCGCACAGCCAGCAGGCCTGCCTGCAGAATGAGCACCACCAGCTGGTTCGACAGTGAGCGGCTATTTATTTATAGAGGAGGCAACCGTCTCATTCTTGCGGCCAGAGGATTGCGCAGCTTGGTTTGTGCCGGGCAGCAAGCGGCGGAAAGGGCCATTGGAATCGTCACACAGGCTGCGCTGTCGCAAAGCATTCCAATACACATTGACAGGTGGACAGAAGGTTTTATTACTCTCTCCCCAGCACTCACTTTTCTTCCAGAGAAGGCAGGGCAAGATATTTCTCCTTCGTTCATTTTGTACTCTCCGTGTCCTGCAATTTCTGAGTCATTGTTGGCATCATTTTTGTATGCTTTGTTTTGCAGGGTTTTTTTAAAAAAACAGCAGGACTATAATCAGTGCTTTCCCCCTCTCTCTCCAGGGTATGCAGTACTGGCACCTAATTTTGTTATTGTTAAGAAGTGTGATACAGTGGTACTTTGGGTTACAGACGCTTCAGGTTACAGGCGCTTCAGGTTACAGACTTCGCTAACCCAGAAATAGTACCTCGGGGTTAAGAACTTTGCTTCAGGATGAGAACAGAAATCGCGTTGCCGCAGCAGGAGGCCCCATTAGCTAAAGTGGTACCTCAGGTTAAGAACAGTTTCAGGTTAAGAACGGACCTCCGGAACGAATTAAGTTCTTAACCCGAGGTACCACTGTATTTACTGTTACAACTTCGTGGTGAGTACCTGCCCCTATTTTTCTAGAAATAAAACACTGATTATAATGCATTGTTTACAAAACGAGAACACACCTTTTCATCAGAATCATGCCAACAATGCAGTTAAAGAGTGTGTGTGTTTATGCATGTAGCTGGAAAAGATAGAAGGCTAGGGGGAAGTAAAAAATAAATAAACCAGAAACTAGTCGTACTGTAGGCACAATGCAGTCTTTACAGGCATCCAAATGGCCTTGAGGAGGATGTAATTCCCACGCAGGAAGTTATCCTGGGATTCATCTATTAAACTGCAGGGGGTTTGTGGACAAGGCAGCCCCAGCCACATCTTTACCTGCCCATCCCATGCCTGAAGGCAGGCTGAGGTCCCCGTAATGGACCGGCCTCCGCTATATTCCAGCCTGCAAAAGTCAAGACTGCCCCAGAGGCAGCTCTGGCTTTCCATAGGCGATTGGACAAGTGGTTATTTATGAGTCTGTAGTAAATGGCATTTTGTGATATGGCTGGTTGTTTCTTTCTTTAATGGAAAACAACAACACTGGGACTCTGAGGATTCCATTTCAAAGCCTGCAGCAGGCTGCAAATCAATGCCTGCACAAAAGCACATGCTGTGAGATGTCACTCTTTGGTTGACTGGCAGGCGGAGCTGCAAGACTTTGTTGATTTTATTCGTTCATTTCGCAATATTTATATGCCGCTCGATTGTCGCAAACCCTCAAAGCGGTTTACATAAAGAACAAAACAATAAGATTATTAGCAAATGAAGACAGCTAGAAACATCTATCCTAAATAAAATATCCTGGGAGTTGCTCCCTTGTCTGTATCCTTAGGAGTCTCCAACTAGCTACCATGGTGTTGCAGCCTTAATTCTTGCAATGCCATTCCTATAGAATGAATAACACATATTCAGCCTGAGATCTTATTTCTGAAACACACGGCTGAAATCGAAAAGGCTGTGCTCAGAAGTCCTCTGCGTGCACGCAAATTTTTGAAGAGCACCTGCTCTGCATTGAGGGTTCAACCCTGACATCTCCAGATAGGGACTTCCCACTGCCCCAAACCTTGGAGTTCTGCTACCAGCCAGTGTAGGCAGTCCTGAGCTTAATGGACAGATGGCTTGACACAGTAGAAAACATCTTCCTATGTTTTGATGAGACACGAGTGAGGTGGGGTAGAGACATTGCTCAGGCTCTCACCTCTGCTTTTAGCAAGTTTGACACCCGTTAAAAAGCAGAGGGTGGAGCTTTTTGCAGGAGGGGGCTAAACTGAGCCAACAAAGCTCCCTTAAAATAAATGCTCTTTGCTCCGATGGCCAGAGCTGTCCCAATACATTTTGCTGTTGAGGTATAGGACAAGATGGTGCCCCCTGCTTTCTACACAAAGGAGCTGCCTAGAGTGGCAGTTGAATCTCACTTCAATACTGGCAAACAGCTAGGCAGCTGCCCCTGCTGCTCCTCAACATTTGCCACCTGAGGCAGTCACCTTACTCTGCCTAATGTTCAGGCCGGCCTTACTGACAAGAGGTGGTTTCTAAGGATCCCAGGTGGGCATTGTCTCCCACCTCTGAAGCCTCGGGGCCTTTGGCTGGAGGGTTGAACCCAGGGTTTTGCGCATGAAAAGCATGTGCTCTGCCACAAAGCTACAGGCCCCTTTCCCCCTTCCTTCACTTGCTGCAGATCACGTTTCAGAGTAAACAATGGGCAGCCTATGCTTCCCCCAAAGGGGGTATAGAGAAATGGACAAGAGCAGGAAGGGTACCGGTAATTGACACATGCACACTATGAGGAAGAGGTTTCTTCAGAGGGCAGACAGCAGATCAGAACCAGGAGGTGACCTCCTTTGTTCGCAGTGCCAACTAGACTTGAGAAATCCTCTTAAAACTGCCTCTTCGGCTCCTCTTTCAACATCTGCAGACTAGACCTTCTTGATTTCAGCATAATCTGATTTGGATTCTTCTGAAGTGGGTTCCGGTAAACATTTCAGTTCACCAAAGTTGAGAGATGCGTAATGCAACTCTTCGGGGTCGTTGGAGATTTGGTCGGGGAATTCGTCAAACTTCTCTTGATCTTCAGGAGCGCCGTTGTCCAGATTAGGGACCGTGAGGCTGTTACGCTGTTGGTGAAAAACAACAAGCAAACATTATGCAAAACCCAGGATTGAGCTACTTTAAAGCTTATCCATAACCTGGACTGTGAAACTTAAGAACAAACAGCTTCTCCCTCCCCCAAATCTTGAGCACGCTCTTCCTTCTTTGCCTTATTTCTAACCTTAAAAGGCCCTTGAAGCTTTTTCCTTTTAAATTAGAAACAAACAAAACCCAAGTTTAATCTCTGTGAATGAATGAAGGGGTGCATGGTAATCTGAGGCCATGGGGATATACACAAGCCCCATTCCCAGTGTCCTCATGTCTGCCTTGCTCAGTCCCTGACTTTCCTCGTATTGCTTCAGGAACCTATAAACCTTTCCTTGAACACAAGTGGAATGATTTCTGTCCGGAGTTGGGAACTTTTTTTCCACCCAAGGGACACATGCCTTGTGGGAAGCCCTTTGGGAGCTGCATCCCAGTGGCGGGAGTGTAAAAAATGTGTGTAACCATTCTCCAGCCTGACAAGCAAGGTGAAAATTTACAGTTCAAGGAAATATCCCAGCCAGGAAAACTCACTACAGGAGGGTGTTGAGCTGTGAGAGGCATGAGCTGGGTCAATGGGGCCTGGGCAGAGTTCCAGGGGCGGAGGAAGTGGGTGCGGTGGGGGCGGGTCACCCCGGGTGTCACCACTGGGGGGGTGTGACAAAATGCCGGGCGGCACTCACCGCGGGGCCTGCAGTGCGCCCAAGCCATGTGTCTCTCCTGGGAGTGACGCAATGGCTTGGAAACCCTCAGGCTTCCCCAAATGGTCTGCCCACTGCCTCTCCCCCCCCCCAGCTGTAGGGCGGCTGAGTGGGAGGAGGCAGGCAGACTCCTCGGAGGGCCTGCGGAGCGTCCTGCCCTGGCTTGCCCCTCCCCATGGGCGCCAGGCACCCAATAGGCTTGCTCCGCCACTGCAGAGTCCCAAGGGGCTTGGAGGGCTACATTCAGCCTTCAAGACTGAGGTTTCCCTCCCTGCAATGTGCGATCTGATAAAGAAGGGTCCCCCATTGTTCAAGGGATTCAGCTGCCAACATGGCATGAAGCCTTGCAACATCAACCCCGCTGTGTGGGAATCCCTTGCAGATAACCACAGCACCTGGAGACAGGCAGTCAGGTTGTAAATCCACAGCCATGACCAACAGTAATGACCGCTGGGAGAAGAAACCCTGTGGTGCTTCTGCAGCAGCAAACAACCGGACGCCTTCATCTGACCCAGCTGCAGCAAAACATGTCTCTCCCCCATCGCTCCCTACAGCCACAGCAGACGCTGTAACTCTCCCAATGGTTTGACTTCACCCTCAAAGGCTTATTCTTTCATCATCTCCTGAGACAGATGGATGCCAAGCAAAACTCCCTGTGGAGGTCTTCTCTATGCAGCACGAGGAAGGTCAGGGATTGAGCAGGGACAGGGGACATGTACATGAAAATGATGACTTTGGGGAGGGAGTGAGGCTGGCATTTGTCCACCGCCATGTGGACTTTTTTAACGTGACAGCTGAGAGGCAGGTGCTACAGACCTTGACATCTGGGGAAAGCTCGCTGTGGACGTGAGTCAAGGGCTTTGCGAAAGATTCTGAGGCAGTCAAAGGTTTTCTGTCCTTTGGGTACCTGCAGAGAGAAATTTCATCCCCTTTTCATTTAACTGACCTCACGCCACCTCCAGTTGGCTCATGCCACTTCTCAATCCATTTTTATTTTTATTTTTAATGTCCAGAACATGCGCACAACAGGGACAGGAGTGCTGAATCTTAGCATTGGCATAAGCTGCAGTTGTGTAAGTCGGAGGAGGCTGGTTTCTTAGGGCAAATGGGGAACTTCCCCACCAATCCCAGGCAGCCCCCACTTGCCTGCCTTCTTACTTACAAACCTGGCACCAGCCACCACTGGTGGAAGTCAAAACTTGCAGTGCTTGGTGTGCACAGATGAGAAACTCCAATTTCTTCCCTCGTTACAGGAGCTGTTCCAGACACTCACCAGCTGCATTCATACAGCAGTTCATTCCATTTCCCCAGCATTTCCCCAACCATTAATTTTTGCTTTATATTTGAGCTTTCACACAGTGTGTAAGCCACTCCTAGTATGTAGCCAACTATAGCACAAGTTTAGTGCTCATTTCTCAGTTATTTGCAAAAACATATTTTTTTTTTGCAGAAGCAAAAAAACATGAAAATAAGCTCTGGACTTTTGCTATATTCTGCTATATTTCTAGAGGGGATGCACACAAGCATAATGCAAAAATTAGCAGGGAAATGTTGGGAGAGCAGAATAGACTGCCATGTGAATGCAGCCACCATCTCCCCAAGGAAATGATCTCATGTCTCTTTTAAGTGTTGTACAAGCCCTAAACCCTGACACCATGCCTGCTATTCCTCATGTACCAAAGGAGATGGGGAACCCTAAAATAAAATAAAAATTGAAGGAAAAAAAAGTTTGAGTTATACAGGCCAGCAGAGGCCAGGGTGAGGAAAACACAAATATCAACGAGATGGCTTAGCCCCAGATTGTGGGGGACAGATGACGCTGGAATCAAGGCTATGTACATCACAATCTGGTCCTATGGATGTTATTCAGTAGTGAACCCAGATTTCAAAGAAATCACAGAATCATAGAGGTGGAAAGTGTGTTCTGGATCGCAGCCAGAAAGAGACAGACAGAAATTCCTGACATCATAAACAAAGAGCTGGAGGAGATGAGGAGAGAGGTTACATGTACGGTATATAGAAGCAAAATTTGGGAAGTTTTGATTCGGCTACAAAAGTAGTTGAGATTGTAAGTGACCAAGAAGATTAAAAGACGGTTAGAAGAGAACAATGATGAATCAGACAACAGGGTGAGAGAAATGTTCAAGTCAAGAGGCTTACCTGAAGTGGATGGAGAAAATTTAGCAGAAGACCTGGAAAAGATTATTGGCTAGTTTAGTGGGAAGCCTTGTGAATGAGCAACGCTGTTTTAAGCAGCTCTGAGAACTAACAGTGTATATTCTTATAAACATGAGGTGCCTTGGTTCGGTTTCAGAACTACAATTCCAAAGGTGCTGCTATGCAAACAAAATGGAATACATACAAAGAATCTGCTTATCACTTTGACTGGGGATTACTTTGAGATAAGAGAGAAAGTGAGGAAAATTCTTAACAGATAAAGTAACCAAAGAAAACAAGTACCAAGGAACAAGAACCAAGGAAACTTGGTTCTCAAATTTAATCCATTCAGGGAGTCCATTCAACTCCCCAAACGGTTCGAAAACCAAGGCACAGCTTCCGATTGGCTGCAGGAGCTTCCTGCACTCAGTCGGAAGCCGTGGAAGCCATGTTGGATGTTCAGCTTCTGAAAAACGTTCACACACCGGAACACTCACTTCCGGGTTTGCAGCGTTCAGCAGCCGATTTGTTCAGGAGCCAAGCCATTCGACTACCAAGGTACCACTGTATACAGATAACATTTTAAGGTTCTGTTTCGATAGAAATGGTTTTATTGGGGGGGGGGTTAATTGAAAACTTTGCAGTGATTTCCTGGAATTGTTCGAAAGATTATTCATGGGTATGCTCTGTGTTCAGATAAATAAGACAAACAAGATAGCACAGCAAATGCTGCACTAGTAATCCTCCCACTGATAGAGGAAAATCATTTGCAGTCATGTAGTATATTACTTTCTTCTACTTTCTTCTATGGGGACAGATCTACTCTCTTACCCCAGGTGCATTACCTGAATGCAAACACGACAGAAGTGTCTTTTGACCCTAGGACATGCACTTTCATAGTCCTCAGAGACAGCTTGGGGACTTGCCTGCACCTCTGTACACCGCCGGAAGATGGAGGAGCAGGACTCTGTTATGCCTCCCCGTATCTCACCATGCTTGGGCCCATGGTACAACTTCCTTGCACCTGTTGTATAATTCCCCACCTGCTTCCTGTTGCAGTTTTCTTTGGGGAGGCTACTTCGTGAGGGCAAATGGGGCACTGCCCCACCAGCCTCAGTCTGATCTCAGCCAGGGCCCCCCCCCCCACCTGCCTTCTTACTTACAAACCGGTCCATTGGCAGCCAGCTTCCTCCTCCTTGAGGGACGCGGGTGGTGCTGTGGTCTAAACCACAGAGCCTAGGGCTTGCCGATCAGAAGGTCGGCGGTTCGAATCCCTGCGACGGGGTGAGCTCCCATTGCTCGGTCCCTACTCCTGCCAACCTAGCAGTTCGAAAGCACATCAAAGTGCAAGTAGATAAATAACTACCACTCTGGCAGGAAGGTAAACGGTGTTTCCATGTGCTGCTCTGGTTCGCCAGAAGCGGCTTAGTCATGCTGGCCACATGACTCGGAAGCTGTACACCAGCTCCCTCAGCCAATAAAGCAAGTTGAGCGCTGCAACCCCAGAGTCGTCTGCGACTGGCCCAAACGGTCAGGGGTCCCCTTTACCCCCCCCCTTCCTCCTTCTTACTCAGTGCTGCCTTTGTAGAACTCATCGGGACAAAAGTAGAATTAGTTGGCTCCTCCCACCCTGGGCTCTGGCTCCGCCTTTTTGGTGGGCTCCCTGCCTGCCCCCCTACTGGTTTCATTGGGCACCAGGCACCACTGATTAAATGCATTCTAAAAATACTAAATGGATTTAATTGGGGCATGGAGATTTCAGGCTTGTGAGTTCTATTTGGGATTTGATTGATTTTTTTTTTTTTTTTTGCTAGAACCACAATGTTTAATACTAGAGGTGTTACTAGGACCACAAAATACAGCAACTGAAGCCTTGTGCAAATAGTTGCTTCAAATGGGGCAATAAGGAATTAACAAACAGGGTGCCTCTGAGTGCATGCAGATCCCAATAACATGTCTTCAGCACCGGAACGAAGCTTACAGTCCTGCTACACAAGAATCCATTCCAGGTTTCTTCATCCCAGCAGTTCAGTTGAGAAGGCAGTTGCAATTTGATGGTGGCTAGGGCTGCCTTTTTATTGTTACAGTAATTAAAATAACTGGAAGTCTGAAAACCCTGGTGATCTACTGCAAATCACCCAGAGATTTACAAGAAGATCCTGATTTACTTTCTGCCTTCTCCTGGGTTGTTACATAACACGATAAGTAAGGGAGAATTTCTCTCTCTCTCAAAAGGTATGCAAGGAAAGTAAGACTATGTTAATAATTCAGGAAATGCATATTGATTTAGGCTGAAGGCACCAGAATTCATTACAAAATTAAAATCGAGGGAGACATTTTCATCTCCAGTTACTACTGTGTCAAACAATCTGCATGAGGGGAAAACAAGCCAACTTGGATTTTTGCAATGTAAAATATGTTGTAGTCTATCAATATATTGACAAGGATGGGAGAATCTTGATGATGAAGGATTTATTCCTGAGCGAAACTAATGCTTCTGTGGGCTCACGCACCAAATCACAAACAGGGGAGAAAGAGGGAGGGAGGTTTAGAAAACAAGGTCGATATTTTATTAGACTTCATAGAAGGAGACACTTTGATAGGTCAAGAAATGAGGAGTGTTATGGGTCACTTATGTTGGCAGATTGGGTCAGAGTAATGTTTATAACACTTCATGCTTCTAAAGTGTTGAATAAAGGTGTACACTGTTTCTTAAGCAAACGAGGCCTAGAAGACTCCAACTTTATAGACATTAGGCTTGCTGCTCCAATGTACCTAAGGAAGCCTTCTTAAAAATCAATAAAATACATTATTTTAAAAAATGAAGCATTCCTGCTTTGCAGGGGGTTGGACTAGATGACCCTTGGGGTCCCTTCCAATTCTAAAATTCTATGATTCTAAAAATTGGAGGATGCATCTGGTAGAGCAGATGCAGAAGGTCCCTGGTTCAGTCTATGGCTTAGCCTTCTTCAACCTGGTGCCCATCAGAAGCTGCTTTCGACCAAGTGATAAACACTGGTCAGTCTAGCTCAGTATCATCTACCTGACAGGTAGCAGCTATTCAGGGTTCCAGGCAGGGAGTTTTTGCCAGCCCAGCCTGAAGATGCCAGAGATTGAACCTTCACTACTGAGCTGTAATTCCTCTCCATCAAGTCCCTCATCCTCCAGCCAGCTTGTTCAAGGGTCAAGGATGATGGGGGCTGAAATCGAACAACATAAAGAGGGCATCAAGTTGAGGAAAGCTGCCCTAGGCCCTCCAGCTTTTTTTAGAAAAAATAAGATCTCAAGCAAGAGCACTAGCAAAGGACCTTTCCTTTTGAGAGTCACTGCCAGTCAGAATACAGGTAAAAGGTAAAGGTAAAGGGCCCCTGGACGGTTAAGTCCAGTCAAAGGTGACTATGGGGTTGCAGCACTCATCTTGCTTTTCCAGCCAAGCTTTCCGGGTCATGTGGCCAGCATGACTAAACTGCTTCTGGCGCAATGGAACACCGTGACCAGTGCCAGAGCGCACTAAAACGTTGTTTACCTTCCCGCTGCAGCGGTACCTATTTATCTACTTGCACTGGTGTGCTTTTGAACTGCTAGATTGACAGGAGCTGGGACAGAGCAACAGGAGCTCACCCTGTTGCAGGGATTCAAACCGCCGACCTTCTGATCGACATTCCCAAGAACAGGCATAGGCAAACTCGGCCCTCCAGATGTTTTGGGACTACAACTCCCATCATCCCTAGCTAACAGGACCAGTGGTCAGGTATGATAGGAGTTGTAGTCCCAAAACATCTGGAGGGCCGAGTTTGCCTATGCCTGCTCAAGAGTCTCAGTGGTTTAGACCACAGCACCACCTGCCCTTCTTGTCAGAATACAATACGAGGCTAAATAGGTCAGTGGCCAAGTTTGGACAGTCAAATCCTGACTCAAGAAGCCAAGAAATGCAATGAGTTGCATGCAGTCCCTTTGCCCTCATTTTGCTGCCCTCTATTACAGAACATAAGAAGAGCTCTGCAGGATCAGGCCCATCATCCCAGCATCTTGTTCTCGCAGTGGCTGACTGGATGCCTATGGAAAGTCCACAAGCAGGAGCCAAGCACAAGAGCACAATCCCACTCCTGTGGTCTGCAGTGGAAGTAGAACGGGAGAGGAGGTGTTCAGCTAACCATGGTTCCCGTGACTTCTGCACCAGGAAACCATGGTTAATGGCTTCCAAACAACCAGGGTATGTAGCCATGGGTGAAAAGTTGACTTAGGAAACAAATCTTGTTTCAGTTTCCCCAGTTTAGACTTAACAGAAAGCTGTAGTTCATGCTTCTTGCATTCTCCCTCTGCTTGTGCAGAACACAAAGAGATAAAGAAGAACTCTGCTGGATCAGACCAAAGACCCATCTAGTCCAGAATCCTGTTCTCACAATGGCCAGCCTAATGCTTTTGGGAAGCCTGCAAGCAAGACTTGAGCACAACCACCCTCTCCTCCCTTGTGCTGGCCAGCAACTAGTATTCAGAGACATTCTGTCTCCAAGAGCACAAGAGTTCTAAGTCAGGGTATGATTGCGTAAACCAGGTTGAGCAGTAAGGCAGATTTCATACGTCTGATTACTTCTCCACATAAGAAATAGCTTTTGCCAGCTTCCCAATAGATGCCTCAGTATATAAACTGACTGCAACACATTTAACTTGATCAATTATAAATAAGAGCAACTTTGCTCGAGGAAATTAAATAATTTGTTACTGTCAGACAACGAGGTTGCGTACTGATGAACTAAGGGGATTTTTCAGACTTAATAATACTCCTGAGAAGAATAAACTAACTGTATGAGAAACTAATAAAGCTTGTATGTGGAGGGATTCATAACAGTTTCTTCATACTTGAATTAAAGGAGAAAGAGGCAAAGGGAGGGAGGAATATATTAGCGAGACTGAGATGTTGCAAGCGGCGGATAGACAAAAGAGGAAGAGGTCAGCTTCCGTAGGAAATACAAAGGATGCTTGTGCAACAAATCTTAAAGATGCATCGTTGATGGGCTACAAAGTTGAAACGGGTCAATAAAAACAGTATAGGCAACGTCTGAATGTGCGTTTTTGTACCTTTCTAGGCTGCTTTGGTATTGTGCAACCCCTCAGTCTGCTGACCCCCCAAAAAAATTTGAAGCAGGGATGCACTTAAACTTGGGAGCACACCTGCTTGACATGGTGGAAGTCAGTAGAAACAGCACACCTAGAGCAGGCCTCTCTGCCTCTGTCTGCCTTTGCACCTCCAACCCCCTGCTGGCTGCTTTCCCCAAGGTGGTTTATTTTATTTGAGTCCCTAGGGGAGGCAGAGCAGCTGGCTGGAGCTGGCATTTGGGTTGGCTTGAATGCTCAGAAAGCCTCCTCTTTCATTGAGGGCTGATCCACCCTTCCTCTTGCCCCCTGCTTTCTCCTGGAGAAGACCACTCCCAATCAGAGCAAACATAATTTGGGGTTTTCTCCAGATTGACGTTTGCTCCAACTGAGCACTAAAGAGCGGGTTTTCCCTGGGAAAGAAGTGGGGAAAGGGGGAAACCGCTCTGACCCGTGTTATCTAGGCATGGGACGAGCAGAAGAGTGCATGAGTCCAAAGTGTTGCGATTAAGGCAACAACGCTTGCAATAAATTGCCTGAACCAGTGAGGGACAGTAGGCAGAAAGGTAATGAAGACCTCATCCACACTTTCAGTTGTCTTGTGCCAAAAAATAATGGGTTTTCTAGGCATGGGTCCAGGAGGTTTTGCCTTTGCCCTGACACCTTCCCCCAGAAAACCCTGTTCTTTAGCACTAAATTGGAACAAACAGCAATCTGCAGGAAACCTGATTGCCATTTGTTCCGATTCAGTGCTAAGCCACGGGTTTTCCCCAGGGGAATGAAGCAGGGCAAACAGAGGTGAGGATAAGCCCCTAGTCTTCCCTCGGTGATTCCTTCTTAAATAACAACCTACAGATTGTGTTTTCTCCATCAGGCTTTACTTCCTTCCTCCTGCTTCTTCAATCAGTTACCGTTCGTGTTAGCCCTTCCTTTAGTTAGGGTTGCCATATTTCAAAGAGTGAAAATCTGGACACAGAAATTGTTGAGCATTTTTGGCAAAGTGGGGGGGGCGCAAGTTGTTGAGCCATTGTTATTAGGACCCAATTGCCAGAGATAGTCTTACCCTCCTGAACTTCTCTCATCCTCTTTTAAAACCATCAAAGCAAGGAGGAGGAGAAAGAGAGAGAAAGCCTACCAACTTTCTCCCCACCATGTCTAATTTTATGGGGGGAAAACCCCATTCACAGGGAAGGGGTGTCTGTGGCCCTCCCAATGTTTCTCGCATGGCCAGTGGTCGGGGGTGATGGGAAGTGGTGTCCAATATCTTATGGAGGTTAATAATAATAGTAATAGTAATAATAATTTATTACTTTTACCCCACCCATCTGGCTGAGTTTCCCCAGCCACTCTGTTATGTGGTCCCAGCAGCCACTCCCAGTCACCAGTCTAGCTGCCTCATTCTGGATTAATTGCAGTTTCCGGGTCACCTTCAAAGGTAGCCCCAGGTTCCCGTATGTTCCCAAATGCTGTGCTTCCCATGCAGTGGCGTAGCGTGGGGGGTGCAGGGGGGGGGCCGGCCGCACCGGGCGCAACATCTGGGGGTTAGGATTAGGGGGCGCAAATCCATGGGTTAGGGGGCGCAAATTATTTGCCTTGCCCCGGGTGCTGACAACCCACGCTACGCCACTGTTCCCATGTGCTTCAGTGTAGCGCAAACTCTTTGCACAAGGGGTTGGGAACCTCATATTTAAACCCAGCCAGATGCGTGGGGTATTATTATTATTATTATTATTATTATTATTATTATTATTATTGCTCCCTTATGGGCAGTTCTTCGGAGGCCACATACCAGTACAAAAAAAGCACATTTATGTATTACCCGTATTGCTTTTATTGACTAACATTTTGCCCCGTCTTTAAATATGCCCAAATTCCTAACAAAGGCTAGCAAACCAAACTAATGAAAAGCCAAGGAAATAATAACAAAACTGTAATAATAGAATGTATTCCATGCACACACCCTAATCCAGGGATGGAGAATAGAGCAGCCGCTGGCTCTGGAACCAGATACCTGCCTAATCTGGGCTATTTTACATGCTTCCTGATCACCTGGGCTGAGAACTCACTCCCCTCCCCACCTGTGCACCCCAATGGCCAAGATCACTGCAAAAACCTGACAATTCCCAGACTTCAAATCAGCGGACTGATTGCTGGACAATAGTCATTTGCCAGCAACAGCGGCACTTGCTAGGGCGACACCAAGCGGCTGTGTCATGCCTGATCAGTCTCCCGGAGGAAAGATGAGTGTCTGGAAAGCTCTGCAGAGTAGGCCAGCACCAACACACAGTTTTTTGCAAGCCAAAAAAGCACCACCGCCATCCACCTTCCATGAAGGTGCAAGGCGGTGATTGGCTTGGAGTCTGCTCAGTCACAACATTGGTGTTGACGTTTCAACGTACTGCCAACGACAGCATTGGGCCCTCCCTCCTGCAGAACATAGTACCGAACCAAAAAATTCACTCCAGGTGGAGCCTTCCTCTCCATCAACGTCCAGCGCAAAAGAGACTCCGCTCCCCTCAAGTACTACGGAAACAGACAGATGCTAACCGTTACTTACCTTCTGGAAATCAGAACGACGATGATAACGATCAGCATGACGACAGCCAACATGACGAGGGCACCCATTACGCCGCTGATTAGGTTCCTTTTTAGAGAGTCTCCTGTTGGTCCAGAGGAGAACAGGTCTGGTGAAGCCACAGAGAACCAGCTTCTCCATTCCCACCCACCCCACATCTCAACCCAACGTTTGAAGTGACTTCGTTCTGTTTGTCCCAAAGAGCTAAGAGAATCCAGGGCTATCAATAGGCAGAATGAGGCCAGTGCCTCAGGCAGAAAATGCTAAGGACATCAAAAGAGTATTGCTGGAACAGGACAATTGCCCAGTCAGGATCCTGCTCTCACACTGGCCACCCAGATGCTTCTGGGAATCTGGGAAGGAGGACCTGAGCACAAGAGCACTCTTGCCTCCTGTGGCTTCCAGCAACTGGTATTGAGAAGCATTGCTGCAGCCATGGCAGGAAGATGCTAAAATGCTAATGAGGGAGGAAGGCAGTGGTGGTAACCAGCAGCCAGAGGCATAGCAAGGTCAGGTGATACCCAGTGCAAAAATTTACCCGGTGAGCTTTTTTTAGGGATGGTACCCTAAAGTCATTGAACTTTTTTAAGGGAGGGTTGGCCGTGAAACAGATACGCCCACAGGTCGCAAATCCGACCGATGATCACATCACACTGTGTCAGCGCCGCCCACAAAAATCCACCTGCCCATAGGCGATCGCAGGGGTCAGCAACCTTTTTCAGCTATGGGCCAGTCCACCATCTCTCAGACCATGTGGTGGGCCGGAGTATTTTATTTTTGGTGGGGGGGAATGAACGAATTCCTATGCCCCACAAATAACCCAGAGATGCATTTTAAATAAAAGGACACATTCTACTCATGTAAAAACACGCTGATTCCTGGACTGTCCGTGGGCCGGATTGAGAAGGTAATTGGGCCACATCTAGCCCCCGGGTCTTAGGTTGCCTACCCCTGTGCAATCACATAAAACAGCCCACCGGGGATTCGAGCGCTGCCTGCCGGGGGGTGCAAATACCCCCCGCCGGGGGTTGCCGGTCTGATCGCCGGGCATATTTGCACAATCAGCGGGCCAATTTTCACAACAACTATTGCACCAATCACAAAAATTCACCCATGGGGGTGCGAGCACCACCACAACGATCCGCCTGGGGGGATTTTGCTTTTTGTTTTTTTTAAATGAATATTTATTAGCATTTTCAATAATACAAAAACAAAAATAAAACAAAAAAAATGACAAAAATACAAAAATACAAAACTTAAAAAACAATTAAAAAAACACATAAAATTTCAATTGCTTATTTTCTTCAACTTGTTTCTCAGACCTCTTCACACCTCCCCTTCTTGTATTCCAATACTAATTATTAGCTCAGCAAATGCTTATTACTTATTTCTCAACTTTAGCTTAATAATTAATTTTTACATGTTATTATTTTACTTTTTCTCTTTCATCCATTTCCTCAATTTATTTTTGCAAACCTTATTTTCACTTAATTTAGGTCATTTTAAAAACCAGTTTTAAACTTATCCAAACTTAGACATCAATACTTATAGATCAATACTCATTCTTAACCATTTTTCCTAAAATCGACCAAAATTCCCTTCCACGGCTTTCCCATTTTTTGTACAAATAACAAAACAAAATAAAAACAGAACAAATTATAATTATGTATCCTTTGGATTCCCAGAGTCCACCCACCCCTTTCCCGGTTTCAGTCCCCAACAAGTGTCCATCAGCCTCAATATACTATTAGCCTGGAGATCTCACATCTGAGGCTCGTAATTCTCTCTCAGTTCCTCTCTGCCGGTCATTTTGATAGTCCTTAATATTCAACCCCAAGTCTCGGAGAGGCTCCGGCCCAACAGGGTCCATATTTCTTCCAGCCAGACCTCCATACTTGAAAGTAAGGCCTATGGGGTATTCAAAATCTTGTTTCATACTCCTTTCAAGTCCAAATGTCCCCAAGGCTCCAACTTCCACCTTAATCAAGTTTATAATCCTTCGGTCTTCAGATCTCCACATAAGGAGATCTCTCAATTTTTCACTCTCCAATTCAGGCCAGGTTTTCCACATCAAATTTTTATTTTCCTTTGTTGCCGTCATGTCAGGCCTCAAGTTACGGCTCTCCTTTAACATCTGCGATATTACAGCTCCTCCTTTCTTTTCTTCAGGGGCAACATATATCTCCTTCTCCATATTCTCAAAGCTCTCAAGTTTCTCTATTTGTCCAAATCCTTATCAGATTCAACAATGTTATTTACTGTTAAGTCCAGAGTTGTAACATTTATAGCCAAAACATCAATTTGGCCTTGTAACTTTCCCAAGAGAACAAATGCTCTGTCCAGTTCAGCCTGGATTTTCCCTCCTCCAGCCATTCTTGTAATGTCCCTAAACCCCCTATAGGGGGATTTTGGTTCCTTAATGTTCCTTTCAGCTCAAATCCAAAAGTCAAGTTAGTTTGTATCAGCCCTTCCTTATTTTCAACAAATTGTAACAAATATAGCCAGCAGAAGCAACAGAAACAAAGTTCTCTTTTTTCCGTCTTGACAGCTAACTTGACAGCTGTCAAACTCTTCAATACTTCATCATCAGGCTCTCTCACGGGACGCTCCCGGGTCCGGGGGGGTGAAGCTTCAGCGCCCTCCAGTAAAATTTCTCGTAAAGCCAAACCGTGAAATTAAAGTCTTTTACAAAAAAGAAAAGGATTCTCTCGACCTTAGTTAGCAGGTCCTTTGCTTTAAATTATTTACAAAGAGGGGGGGCGGACTTCCTTTTTAAACCTCCCCCGCTCGTGCCAAATTCGTCAATTTTTTTTTTAAAAAATTCCAATTTCCATACTACTCACGGGTTGTTACTTTAGAGTCTGGTTGTTCAAAGGCAAAAGTCAGTGCTCTCCGACAATGGCATTGCGGCTTCACTCCGCAGAAGAAGCAGTCTACTCTCAGCACCGCGCCGCTCACCCCACACCGTTCCGGAGCCTTTAAAAAGGCTCTTTCGCAGCTGGGGGGGCGCAAATGGTGCCCACCGAGTCACCACGCTCACAGGCTTCTGCGCCTGTGATTTTTAGGGGTCCCCACGTCGCCGCCGCGGCAAGACCCGATCCTGCGGAGCCGATTCCCTCCGGAGCTCAGAGGGAATCCGCCATTAGTCGATAGCGCTAACCGCCTGGGGGGATTTTGTCACACACACCCAGACATGACACCCAAGGTGGACCGCACCCCCCCACACACACCCCTTGTGATGCCCCTGCCAGCAGCGGCTGGTGCCCATCAAGTCACGGAACCCAACAGTGGAGGTTGCCAGAACCAATGACAGGCAGAACCATTTGAGTGTCCATAAAGAAGCAGGTAGGCAGGGAATAGCTGACAGCAGGTTGAGCTGGTGGGGCTATGCCAGAGATGCCCCATGAAACAGCCTCCACTGGCTAATGGTGTCCCCAACCAATTCCCCTTTGTAGATAGCAGAGCCATGCAATCCCCTAAGGTTGCCGGTTGCCTTCGAAAACCATGGAGGGAGATGTCCTTTTACTCTCTCTGAAATAGTAGTAGTAGTAAAGGTAAAGGTAAAGGGACCCCTGACCATTAGGTCCAGTCGTGGGCGACTCTGGGGTTGCGGTGCTCATCTCGCTTTATTGGCCGAGGGAGCTGGCGTACAGCTTCCGGGTCATGTGGCCAGCATGACTAAGCCGCTTCTGGCAAACCAGAGCAGCGCATGGAAACGCCGTTGACCTTCCCACCAGAGCAGTACCTATTTATCTACTTGCACTTTGATGTGCTTTCGAACTGCTAGGTTGGCAGGAGCAGGGACCGAGACACGGGAGCTCACACCGTCGCGGGGATTTGAACTGCCAACCTTCTGATTGGCAAGTCCTAGGCTCTGTGGTTTAACCCACAGCGCCACCCGCGTCCCTGTAGTAGTAGTAATATATTATTTATACCCCGCCCATCTGGCCGGGTTTCCCCAGCCACTCTGGGCAGCTCTCAACAGAATATTAAAAACACGATAAAACATCAAACATTAAAAGCTTCCCTAAACAGGGAAAAGTTTCAACTGCATCTGTATGAGGATGAAACCCTACACAGAGCGGAGTCCTTATTGCCCTGAAATTGTATTGCCTTGAAGTTGCCCATGAAGCAACAGACTGGACTGATACGCAAGTCACTGGATCCATCTTCCTGACTATGGTGAGATGTATTGTATTTTATTTAAATCACAGATTCCCCCTAAATTTGCAGATAGGCATGGAAATTTACATATCAGAATTTTATGCAAATATGCCCTCTTTTGCAGAGATGCGCTTCTTCATTCTTGGTTAATGCATCTGTGCCCACCCCAACTTCGGGGCTCACGCCTCTTCCAGTGAAATTCTACACATGCCTACTCAGAAGCAGGTGCCATTGAGTTCATACGAAGGAAGGGGGTGTCATAGAATTGTAGTGTGGGAAGGGACCCCCAACGGTCATCTAGTCCGACCCCCTGCAATGCAGGAAACCCAACTAAAGCATCAGATTGCAATTTTGGCTGCCACTCCATTGCGACAGCTCTCCTAAGCAGCATCCACCACATGCATCTGCATCTTCCAGTGATCCGTCTAGCATCAAATGAGCGGTAATTGCCAGCATTATCCCCCATTAAAATAGCACTTAAAATCATTGTGATGATTTTAAAAGATCGAAGGCATTATCTCTTCAATTAAAAAATAAATACATGGAAGTACTGGCGATAATCTCTCCCCCTCTCTCCCCCCCCCCCCGGCTATTAGAAGAAAATAATAAACTTTTAATACTTCAGTACTAAATTATTCTAATGGCAATCATTTATCTCTAAAATTAAAGTTATTAACACAGATACACTTAATAAAAACCGCACTTGGGCTTGTCTGCAGGCCAGACGCCGAAAGCTCTTTAGGAGATTGGAGATTGGATCGTAAAAGCCTCGTTTTGAAGCACATGACAAGCTGGGGCTTCATTTCAGCCAGGGATCAGCCCCTAGGAGCTGCTTTCAAGGCCACAGGATGTGAGTAAAGAAATGGGTGCCTCTGAACATGTGCAGAGTGCATTTCCCAGCCCACTGAGACAGAGGTGGGGAAAACGTAAGCTTCCAGGCCAGTCATCACCGCTACCAAGCAATCCCAAAGCCTGAGGCCTCTGTAGGAATTCATTGCCACTCAGAATTGAAAGAAGGTACTATCACCCCGTCTTTAATGCACAGTTGGATCATGTCTTCATGCTCTGGCTGGCTTCTTTGGCGGGGGGGGGGGGGGACAACCAAAAGCTAACCTTAGTTCAATCACTCTGTCATTCTATGGAAGGATTGCAGGGGCAACCAGACCTACTGTTTTGGGACAGGGATCTGAGCACATACTGGAAATGTAGATTTGCACAATTAAAACATGTTAAAGAGCTCTGGTGCCCTAATGCAACAAACCCACTTTTTAAACAATGGGCTACTTTTTGCAGTCGGGAAATGGATAGTGAAATGCACCCAGCAGAGTGGGGTGGATAAACGTTTAACAGAAAGCTGTGTTGAGGCCCCACATGAAAATCAGGACTAAGGCTTGTTGTCCTATCAGTGCCCCATAAACAAATAAGAGCAAACTTGAGTGCAGTTTAACCACTGTGTTAACTTTCTGTAAGCAAATCAGGATGAATACTAGATAAACAGTTCATCTGCAGCAACTCTGTGTCCTCAATCTATTACCGTCCTGAAAAATGCCGGAACTGAGTTCCGGTAAGTTCCGGCTGAAAAAAAAGCCCCGAATGTTTGTTAACACACTCACACATTACTACAGAATTCTGCAGCAGTCTTTGGCTATCTGAAAAGTATTCAATAAATATGGTGTTTTCACTTTTTCCTCCAAAAGCTGGGGTTTAAGTGCAGCATCAATTGGCAATCCTGTATGTAGTTTGTGAGTGTGCCTAGGCTGCCATATGACCGGGATTTCAAAGGCTTTTGGGGTGTCCTGGTTTTTACTTTTTGAAATATGGCAACCCTAAGTGTGGCTGCTATCTAAAGCAGGGCTCTAGGTAACTCTATTGGACCGATCTGCATCCCAGAGACTTACCTGAACTAGCCACAAAGAACTTCAAGGGAATCTGTCCGCTGGGGTTGGTTCCAAGGCAGACAATATGCTGCTCTCCATCCAAGTCCCCTGTCAAGTGCAGAGTGCTGGTGGCTTCTTCCGTCTTATTCCAGGAAGTGACCTTCATGGTCTCATCAGAGTAGTTCCCCTCCAAGTTCTTCCCATTCACTTGCCACTGAATTCTAGATGCAGGATAGGAGCAGACGGAACAGTTGCACTGGAATCCATTGCCATCTTTCCAACATCGGGAATTATTCTGTTCACATGGCCTGGGGCTGTCTGGAAAAGGATGAAACAGAATGATCAGTGTCAGGATCTTCTGCCACCGCTTATTCTAGTTTCCTTTTGCTCCAGCAAGGCCAGACTATTAGTTCCAACAACAGCCCAATCTTCTTTTGGCTCTGTATACCATGTTGGCTATCCTCTCTACACTATAGCAGTGGGTATGGCTCTCGGGGAAAAACTAGGGATTCACTTTATGAATGCAAAGCATGCGCTCTAACAGTGAAGATGGATTTGAGTTTGTTAGTGTCTCTGGTAACTTCTTTCTCTTACATCATGGATGTTGGCAAACTGGATTTTTGAAAGGCAGAAATAACATTAGAATTGGAGTTGTCAGAGATGCACAAAGGAAACTGTCTTTTAATGCTCAGGAACTTTGAAAAGCCTTTTTTGTATTATGGATTTTTATATTATGGATGTATGTTCTGTATTATTTTATCAATACTATTGCTTAATACAAGCTTGTCATGGGCTTTGACTCCAACAATAAACTAATGAACTTGAGCCATCCATTTCCTGGACCCATCTCGATATGGTTTCTGGCCCAGATACATCACTCTGGCTGCATTTGTGGCCCTAGCAGCTGTTTTTCTTTTTCACTTTGAGATCAAGAGAGGCAAATTCCCTCTGCTAGGCCAGTAATTCCCAAAATGTGACCAAGAAAGCAAAATCAGATCTGTGAGCCCTGTGATTTTTCTGTGTGGCGGGAATAGAGAGCCTCTGGGCTAATCCACACTTACTCTTGTCCCTCTGCTTCCCCTGAGGGAAAGAGCTCTTAACCACGCAATTGGAGCAAATGGCAATTTGGGTTTTCTCTGAATTGACGTTTGCTCCAATTTAGCACTAAAGAATGGGTTTTCCCTGGAAAGGAGAGGGCCGAGGGAAAACCACTCACATGCCCTTCAAGTGTTGCAATTTCCCCTTGACATCACACAATTACAGAAGCCATCCCATCTTCCAATTTGATCCTGGAATTTCCCACCCCCTCAAGTACCGCCCCCAAGCTCCGGAAGGAGGGTGAGTCGGTGCTTACAGCGGGCACTTGTAGCAGTGTTGTGCTCTCATGCGAGCCATCTGGCTCCTGTAAGAGCATGGCACCCAAAGATGCTCCTTTGTGAACCAGCTAACTTGCATGGCAGCGCAGCATCAAAAGATGCTCCCATGATTTTCATGGGAGAGTATGCACTCAGACCTGTCCCTACAAAGCATGGGTCAAGCAGAAAACCACTCAGACCCATGTATTCTAGGCATGAGACAAGCGGGAGTGTGGACAAGCCGTATGTGTGTGACCAAGGCCTGTATGAAGTCTTCCTGACATGGAGTGGGGAAATTCAAAGGGTGATTCCATCGCCTGGGAAATGCACAGGAGCAAACCCCAATAGCACTAGTCATGCAGGAAGAGGTTTCCCGGCGCAACCTGATGTCTTTTGCAGCAATATACCTAGCTACCGTAATTCCCCATATTTGCCACAACAATGCCCCGTTGTAGCAAGGAGTTCCAGAGTCATCCCCAACGTTCCCAACAATATCCTCTACCATGTCTGAATCTCCTTGAAAGGTTTTATTTTATCTCTCAGCAACACCCAACTTCATGAACCCCAGTTTTGTCTTCCTTACATGCTACATAGAGCTGGAAGGTGGCATCAGTCTCGCCCTCTGTGTTCGATGCACGGCATTTGTATCCCCCTATGTCCGCCAGCTTCAAATTCAAAATTGTCAGGATATTAGTTTTGGAGGATTGCCAACCAGTGGTCGTTTGTGATTTTGTCACCCAGGCCGCATTGGCTGAGGGGTTGCTCTTTATCTCGCAGAACAACGTGATGGAGTCACCTTCCTGGACTTCGATATGGGAAACTCCTGTGAAGTTTCTCCGACCTGCAAGATTCCAGACAGGACAGTGGGATGTCACAGCGGTTATCAAGCTTCTGGTCTGGCCGCCCTCCCATCCCAGTCAAAGAAAACAGTTCTTATCCAACCATCTCCAGATGCAACACAATATGAAGAGATGACAGCTTGCTTGTCAGAGGAGGACAATGTTTCAAATAATGGTTGGGCTGCCAAATCTTCAAAATCCCCATTTTGCAGACAGGAAACAAAGGCTGGGTGGTTGCAGCGCCCAACGACAAACAAATAAAAAGCATACAATATTTACACTATCTAAAACATAAAACATAAACTGAACATGAGCGATTGAAACATCAGGTGATTGAAACATTACAGCAACATTCATGGAGCAAAGCCTACTAGGAGAAAAACCGTTTGAACCAGGCACCTGAAATATAACAGGGATGATGCCTATCTGGTTTCCACAGGGAGGTTCTGATGAGTTGGGCCCACAAAACTGAAGACATGATTCCTCATTAACATGAGTGGTGCTCAGGGCTCTTTTTCTGAGGAACTCCCCAGAACTCAGTTCCGGCACCTCTCAGGTGGGCACCATTGCCATTCTAAGAGAATGTTCATGGTGAGTTTGGGCACCTCTTTTTCTAGGAAAATGGCACTGGTGGTGCTTCTGGTCCATGTGGGAGCAGTGATGCTGCTCCCCAAGGTGGTCTCAGTGATCGACTAGGGACATATGCCTGCCTTGGGGCAAAGCATCACTCTCTCTTGCTCCTCAAGTGTAACATCCTATTTACTGGGCAGTGTTTACTTTCAAGGCACGCAACCAAAGGTGAATCCAGGGGAGTGTGACCACTGCAATTGTACTGAGCACTGAGCTTCCAGGGGACCACAGTAGGTGATGCAGCTATGACATCCAAGTGAAGGTGAGAGGCGGGGGGGTGGATTTTGGCATCTCACGGAACACCGAAATTTGAGATGCCAAGGTCTGCCACTGGCAGAACCTTATTGTCAGGGACTGGGCAGAGGATGAGGAGTTGTGGAGACAGCCTCCCCATCCTGACCCTTCCAGGGAGGAGGAAGAGGAAGACAGTATAGATTTACAACAGGGGTTTGTGGGAGATCGCAGCTCAGAGGCAGATGAGGGGGAAAGTTGGGAAATAATGGGAGAGGAGGAGGCAGAGCCACAGCAGCAGCTGGCTGATACGTTATCACTAGAAAGCATTCCAGACCCACCATCTCCCAGAACCGGGCAAGCCTTGAAAGTAGGAGAGCAAAGAACTTGAAGACAGAGGGCATGTAGCAGCACCCATAGAGGAGGTGATGATGATGATGAATGAGGAAGTGGGAGAGAAGGGGGGTGGAGATTCATTTGGGACAACGCCATCATCCAAGAGGCTGGGTTCTAGAGCCTCACTCTGTAAAGACTGAAATAAAAAAGGACTGCAAGAAACTTTCCCTCGTCTTTGTACTTTCCTGGGCAACCAGCCAACAGCCACTGACAGCATCCTGACACTTATCCGTGGAAGAGTCCGTGCTTTAAAAACAAGTAAAATCCACACACAAATAGACTCACATACATTTAGTGCTGCTTGCTCCAAGGAACTGTGGCTACCACGGTTTAGGCAGCCATCTTTATTTTCATGGTCTGTATAATGGCTAAAAAATACGTAAAATACTTACTTCCACCAGGATGTTCAAGTATCCCACTGAACCACAGCATTGGTGGGTCTGTAAAAGGCAAGCACAAGCCCTGTGAGGGAGTGGCCCTGTCAAGTGGGGATTTAGCAAAGGCAGGGAGAGAGTCTAATCCTAGGATATTGCATCCACAGGCATCTTTCTCTGTAAGTAGTTTTGGGGGCCCACATCCAACCTGCTTCATCTGCCCACCCAGTCAAGGTTTTGCCACTTTGTCCTCTGATCATCATTGCACAGAGATGGAGAACCTGTTGCCTTCCAGATGTCACACTGCACTTCCCATCATTCCTAAGCATCTGCCATGCTGGATGGGGCTGATGGGAGTTGTAGTCAACCTGGGTGGGCTGGTGGTTCCCCATTCTGCAACAGATGACCAACATCCTTGGCCATTTTCCTGTCTGGTACTTTGAATGCGGAAGACATTGCTGGTTTAGAAGACCAAAATTGACCATCTCCAGCATTCTGTTCCTTCCAGATGGAGGTTATGGTGAGCCATGCCATATAAAGTGGGGTACTTCTAGTCCCCCCCCAAAAAAATGTGTCATAGGCACTATATAGAAGGCATGGGGATCCTGTGGCCTTCCAGATTTTTATGGACTCCATCTCCCACCATTCCTCACTACTGGTCATGCTGGATGGGGCTAAAGGGAGATAGATGCCACCAACATCTGGGGGGCAGCAGGTTGCCCATACCTGTGGCAAAGCCAGCCCTGGTGGCAATGTTGTGTCTTCCTGCATTTTTCAGCATCAGTAGTTTTCTATTGCAGAATGTAGTTTTCTATTGCCCTACTGAACTCAAGTTGCTCTACCCCAGTTTTGCAGCCCATTGATCCGAAGGAGACCACACTGTTTCCAGGATATAGACAGTTGCTGTTCCACCAAGTAATGGACACAGGAGGAGCCAGCCTCAAATGACAAACTGAGATACACGCTAACGCTTTGTGCTTCTCTAGCCTTGCCTCAGATTGTCTGCTTCATAGTTTTGCCTTGAATTAGCTCTGTAATTAACTCATAGTTAAGCACACTGGTCTGTCTCAGGTGGCCTCACTCTTCCTGAAACATAAAAAGAGGAAGAGGTCCCCCACAAAAGGGATGCCCAGGGGCAAAAGCCAGACTACAGACCTGCCCTCAGAGGCAAGAGAGTGAGCGTCATGGCTCACAACTCTTCTAGGCAAAATTGAGCTAGAGTTTCCTTAACAAGTCTTTCCCCCATGTCGTTTCAGTTCCAGCTCAGCTAGATTAGAAGTTTGGTGTTTAAAACGGCAGCAGCAGCAGCAGCAACAAGAACAACAACACCCAGAGTCACTCACAGCTGACGTCCAACTGGATCCTCTCCTCCGTTTTCACAGGATGGGTCCCTTGGTTGTAGCTGGCATTGCAGATGAGATTCTGGCCATGGTCAGCAATTGAGGGTATGAAGGTACCGTAAACCTTGATTTCATTTGTCAGCTCGCTTGTGGTCCTCGATGTGTTGGCTACAGAAACGCCTCGCCAGGTGAGGTCCACCTGCGAAGAACAGCTTCCTGGGGTTGTACAACTGATATTCACTGGATGTCCTGCCCGAAGCTTTCCTGGTATCTGTATTTCAGGTTTCTCTGGATTTATGGGAAAGAAGATGCATGAGTATATCGCAACCTCAACCAGCCTTATATTTGTGATGGCCATTGGCATCACTTCAGAAAAAGAGATAATGGGTTTCTGATCATTTGTTGTTGCTCTTTAAAGCCATGATCCTTTGCTATATTAGTTCTGTTGGAGACTTGACATGCATCCTTATCTGCACAGCTCTGGAATTCTGAGCACCTTTATGGCAATGCAGAGTATTTTGAGCAAGAAAAGGGGCATGGAAATGGGGGCTGATAAGTGATGAGTGGGGAAAGGAGCTTTGCTAATTCCATGGGCAAAAGAATGGGCTGAGGGATGCACCAACATGGAGAGTCAGTCTTTTTTCAGTGAGCATTTGAGCTCATCCACGCTTGCGTTTCCCCCCACCACTTTCTCCCGGAAAAACCCACTATTCAGCACTGATTCAGAGCAAATGGCAAGCAGGTTGCCCTCAGATTGCCCTTTGGTCTGATTTAATGCAGAAGAGCATGCTTTCGGGGGCGGAGTGGCGGGGTCAAGGCAAAGCCGCTTAGAGCCCTCCTAGAAAATATGGAAAAAGCAGAAAACCGCTCAGATACATGCTTTCCAGGCATGGGAAAGACAAAAGTGGGTGTGAGCTCTCTGTTCCATTTCATTTTAATTTTTAATTTGTATACTTTCTATATTACTATATGCAAGGCAGTTTACAAGCTGAAGAAACAACAAAGTAGAAAGCAAAGATCACACACCTAATAACCTGATCCAATGGGGGGGAAAGTCATAAGAACATAACTTTAAAACTAACAACTTTTATTGGGGTTGCCATATTTCAGGAAGTGAAACTTTGTCAAAGTTGTTGAGCTACTTTTAAGAAAATTCAACAAAATATACACTTCCGACACAGCTTTCCCCCCCCCCCCAGACGTTCCAGTAATTTCTGCCTGGGCACTGTTTCTGATGACCAAATCCCGGACATATGGCAACCCTAACTTATATAAAACAAAGCAATATTCCATGATCCATTAGAATACAGTGGTACCTCAGAAGTTGGACAGAATCCGTTCCAGAAGTCTGTTCGACTTCCAAAACGTTCAGAAGCCACATCGGACATTCGAGTTCCAAAGAACGTTTGCAAACCGGAACACTCACTTCCGGGTTTGTGGCATTTTGGAGCCAAAATATTCGAGTCACAAGGCATTCCAGAACCAAGGTACAACTGTATAACAGCAAACAATGCTCAAAATCTCAAGGGCTTTTTCCAGTACTCTGGAAGAAATAAAGAAAATTCTTGCAAAGCCAAGTGTTTTCCCAAGCTGTCTTAACAGGTTAGATTAATTGGGGGGTTTAAGCACAGGTAGATGTGTCGGTTCATACACAGCAGATTTTAATTTTCTGGTGCTTCTCTCCCAGCGTAGGTGATACCAATGCCTGCAGAGAGGAGCACAGTGCTGGGCCACACTGGGGGTGCCAGACACCTTCTTTGCACCCGACAAGTGCCAGTTCATCTGGCTGGGCTCCCCCTGTGTGAATGGGCAGGCACCACAGTGTGGCCCTGCTTGGCTCCGAGGCAGGGAGAGGTCACTCTGGCCGTGTTGGCGGTGAGGTCAAGAGTGCTGAGACAGGTTCCTTCACCCAAAGGCTCAGGGGCAGACAGACAGACAGCAGAGAGCCAGGCATTCTTCCAGCCACTCACCTGCCACTTTCACTAATGTAGGTAAATCTGAGTAGCTAAATTTTATTGTGCCTTTCTCTACTCTGAAATAGTATGCTCTTTCATCGGAGCTTTTGCGGGTATTGTTGATGGTGAGGGAACAGTCTCCTTGTTCCAAGTCCCCTGACAGAAGGAAGCGATTGCGAGCGAAGCGTTCTATATATTTATTCCCATCATTGGTGGCCACTGCATCATTGTGAGTTCTGCTGCCTACGGTATACCAATATCCATGCAATTCAACACCCCTGGTGTCAGTTGATGCTGGGTAAGTGAATTTGCAGGGGATGATGACACAGAACCCCTCCTGTACTCTCACTTCAGGGGGGACTGTCAGGTTGTACCCTGGAAGGCATTGAGCACCTGTGTGGAGAAGACAATAAGAAACTTCATCAGCCTATTCCAGAACACCCACTCCTCCCTCCCCCATTACTGGAAAAGACTGGATATTTCAGGGTGTAGATCCTGGGTTCCTCAACATTTCCACTTGCCCTGCTCCTTTCCCACTCTTTAGTGCTAAATGGGAGCAAACATCAATCCAGAGAAAACTCAAATTGCCATATGCTCCAATTGAGCGCTAAAGAGCAGCTTTTCCTGGCAAGAAGAAGCAGGACTAGAGGAAGCATGGATGAGCCCCCTGCGTTGTCCCCATAGCGCTGCCCTTTCAGTCTTCTCTTTACCTTCCCAATGCAGGCAGGTTGAAAGCAGTCCGAAAATGAAGGCTCTAAGGGGATAACTCATCTTGCGTCTCCTTCCAAAAGCTCTTTGTCCCTCTGCTGGAAAGGAGCCCAAAAAAACTGAAAGAACAAGCAGGAAAAGTGAGTTCAGAAAAAAAATGGGTCTGCTTTCGAATAATTTAGGAACTATGCCACTCTCAGCCTGTTTTAATGATTTTATTTCTACATAGAAAAATATAAAGCACTTAATGATGATGATGATGATGTCTAAGGAGTATGGAGAAAGTAATATAACATAGTTATCAATATTACACAGATGGTGTGAGCAAAAAGTTAAAAACGAAGATGTGTAACTTATTATTATGAGTCTTGATAGACTTGCTGCAACAACAACAACAACAAAGGTTTTAGTGGGCATCTAATACCAGAGGTTGCCAGCCCTAAGTAAGAGCTTTTGGACAGTGGAATACACTTCCCCGGAGAGGGTGTAGACTCTCTATCCTTGGAGGTCTTTAAGCAGAAGTCAGATGGCCCTCTGTCCTGAATGCTTTAGCTGAAATTCCTGCATTGCAAGGGGTTGGACTAGATGAACCCCAGGGTCCCTTCCAACTCTAGGATTTTATGATTCTATCAGGCAAGGAGTGCCAAAGCCTAGGTACTGCCACATTGAATTATTGACTCCTTTATTTGAAAGATTTAAATCACCATAAGTGTCTTTGATACACAAGACACAAATAACTTGTCTGGTTGGTATGTCAGAAGACAATGAGGAGAGTATATTTTTCAGGGCCCCCTCCAGACATCCTCCCCCCCCCCCCGGCATTTATGATGATTTGTGCTCATTGTGCTCTCTGGAAAAGTCATACGTGATCCCATTTTCGTATAATAATTTTTATTAGTTTTCAATTACAGTAACCCAATAAAAGCCAGTCCGTTAGATGAGGGATAAATTACAGTATTATTATTATTATTATTATTATTATTATTATTATTATTATTACAGTGGTACCTTGGTTCTCAAACGCATTGGTACTAAAATACCTTGGTTTTCAAACGCTGAAAACCCAGAAGTGAGTATTCTGGTTTTCAAATGTTTTTTGGAAGTCGAATATCCGATGTGGCTGTCGGCTATTGTTTCTGGGGCACCTTCGCCAATCAGAAGCTGCGCCTTGGTTTTCGATCATTTCGGAAGTCAAACTGACTTCTGGAATGGATTAAGTTTGGCACTTTTGTTTTTGCTATTTATTTCGTTTTTTTTTTGTTTTTTTTTTTGAGGCTTTTTCAGTTAATTTGTTTTTGTGACTGTGTGGAACCCAGTTAAGCTACTGATTGCTTAATTGTATGTGGAAATGGAGAACAGCCCCCCCATCCAAACAATGACTATCATCAGTGCAGGTAAGGAAAAAAAAGTTAATTTTTATCATCTACAAGACTGTCTTATTTATTTTATACTATAGTACATATATTATTGCTTTCATTTTATGGATTAATGGTCTCATTAGATCATAAAATTCATGTTAAATTGCTGTTTTAGGGGTTGTTTTTAAAAGTCTGGAATGGATTAATCCATTTTGCATTACTTTCTATGGGAAAGCACACCTTGGTTTTAGAACGCTTTGGTTTTGGAATGGATTTCCAGAGCAGATTAAGTTTGAGAACCAAGGTGCCACTGTATTCTTATTCTTATTCTTATTCTTATTCCTATTCTTATTATTATTTACAAAGTCACAAAGCAGGCTGCCACTATTAGATGCCCCTGGGGGTCAGGTGAAGGAATGTCAACATTCCTAGTCACGGGGCGCTTGCAGATGGGCTGTTTGTGCGCATCATATTTGGTTGTTATCCCACATTTTCCATTGCAAAGATTCCTTTGCCTTTTTGTGATGAGAAAAGCGAAGGAATCGTTGTGTTAGAAAACGTGGGATAATGACCAAATATGGTGCATACAAACAGCACAAAAGTCCCATGGAAAAGTGATGGGTAATTGAAACTGGAAAGTGCAGGATGACAACCTTTAGCTGGCAATGCCATGTGACTGTTGCCCGGACGTATCAGGATCAATGCTCTGTATACTGGTGATGTCATAGAACCTTCAGCAACATGCAAGCACTGGGCAAACATATCATGCATGCTCAATAAACAACCAGTGATATAGATGAGGGATAAATAATAAAAGTACAGTGGTACCTCAGTTTTCGAACATAATCCATTCCGGAAGACCATTTGACTTCCAAAACATTCGAATACTGAGGTACAGTCTGCCAATTCAATAGATAGAATTGTGAAAAACAACTGATATATGCAGCAGAAGCCATTCAACTTCCGAGGCAAGTTTGAAAACGGAAGCATTTACTTCCATGTTTTTGGTGTTTGAAAACCAAAATGTTTGGCAGTGGAGACATCCAAAAACCGAGGTACCACAGTATTGTTGTTGTTGTTGTTGTTATCATTATTATTAAGGATGTCCCTATTTTCATCAGATAAATGTTGGAGTGTATGCATTATTGAACTGAGAGAACTAAATATTACAACATCTGAACCACACCAAGTAGTTCCTACTGGAGAAAGTGACCTAAAGCACACCCAAGGCCCTTCTGTGGCTGTACGTGATAGGAAGAGATTGATAGTGGTGCAGAAATCACTGAGTCATACTCTGGATCAGACCAGTGGATGCTTCTCCACCTTCCTGTTTCTCACAGTGGCCACACAGATGCCGTTGGCAAACCCATAAGCAGGAAGTGAGTGCAAATGCCGACGCCCACTGTTGCTCTCCAGCAACCGGCATTCAAGGGTAAGTTGCAGCCTTAAAACACAAGATTAAAAACAGTTTTTAATCCACTTAAAACTCAGAAACAAGGTGGGTCCTAGAAATATACACCTCAGGTGTCAAAGGCCAGGGTAAACAGGGGCCTCTTCAGCATTTGAAGAAAGCTGTAATAATGAAGGTGCCAGAGGCAGCTCTGGGGAGGGAGTTTCACAACTTAGGGGCCACCACCGAAAATGCCCTCTCCTGGGCCACCACCACCCTGAGCTTCTGAGGATGGTGGAACAACCAAGATGGCTCCCTTCCTTGATCTTCAGAGCTAAGAGGGTTGTAGGGAAGGACAAAGTCTTTCAGGTCAAAGTCATGAAGGGCTTTAAACGTGTGCAGCTTCAACTGGGTACAGATACGAACTGACAACATGCCTAGCAGCCACTGATAGGCTTATCCATAAATTTGCCCATTTCACTTTTAAAGCCAGTGGGGGTTTTTTCTTTAAAAAATGTTTAAGGGTACTCTCATTTTGACTCAAGAAAATTAGAATGTTATAGTTTAAATCGGGGGAAATAAATACAGTAAATGGACAAAAGTACAAAGAACATGCATAGGGGTAACAACGGAACTGACGATTCACCGTTCTAGAGAAGAAACATTTGTTTTGTTTTGTTTAAAAAAGTTTTTTCTCCTGTTAGATTCACAAAATGTTTAGGGGTACACGTCCCCCTGCGTCCCCCCAGAAAAAAGCACTGTTTAAAGCCATTGAAACTGGTGATCATCACCACATCTTGGGGTAGCAAACCTCATAGTTTAACTATGTGCATTGTGAGGAAACTTTTGTCTGTCCAGAATTTCTCAAGGTTCAGCTTCTTTAGATGGCCCTGAGTTCTAGCATTGGCAAGAGAGGGTGAAAAAAAAAATCTCTAGTCACTTTCTCCACAGCACGTATAGTTTTATAAACCAAGGTTGTCTTCTTGCCCTGACTTTCTGGGTTTTGTAATACTAAAGCAGTCACAGAGCAGGCAGCCACTATTAGATGCCCCTGGGGGTCAGGTGAAGGAATGTCAACATTCCTAGTCACGGGGCGCTTGCAGATGGGCTGTTTGTGCGCATCATATTTGGTTGTTATCCCACATTTTCCATTGGTAAGATTCCTTCGCCTTTTTGTGATGAGAAAAGCAAAGGAATCGTTGCGCTAGAAAACGTGGGATAACAACCAAATATAGTGCATACAAACAGCGCAAAAGTCCCATGGAAAAGTGATGGGTAATTGAAACTGGAAAGTGCAGGTTAACAAACTTTAGCTGGCCATGCCATGTAACTGTTGCCCGGGCAGATCAGGATCAATGCTCTATAAACTGGTGGTGTCATAGAACCTCCAGCAACATGCAAGCTCTGGGCAAGCATAGCCTGAGTGTCCAATAAACAACCAGTCTGGGAACTCCCATAATTCCTCTCTCTCTCTCTCTCTCTCTCTCTCTCTCTCTCTCTCTCTCTCCCCCCTTTATTTTTTCATTAAAAAGACTCACTGGTGACCACCATATTATACAGGAAAGCAGAGAGGAACCAGAGTGATAGGTTACTAAGATAAACACCCCAAAATGCCTTCTCATAAAGCAAGCTTAATTTGCCCATTCAAATTCCTCTCCTTACCATTCGTTTCCCTGTTGCGCAGCAATTCCATACACAGCATTGTATCCCTTGTTGGTCCTACTCAGAGTAAGCTGATCAGAATTAATAGATTTGAACCCTTTGACTCCAGGGTCTTATCTGAGTAGGACTATTGTCAGATACAACCCACAGCCACTAACTGAGGCATCCCTGAACATACCTATGCGGAACAGTAAACCTTTGTGGGTTTGTGGGGACATGTGCCTAGGGAAATGTGAATGGATCGTAGACTTAAGTTTCATTAAACGGAAGTTGAGTAAGCCTGCTTGAGTTGTACTGTAAATGCCATACAGCCAACTCAAACCACACAACACTCTTCCTAGAACATAAAGTTCTTCCTGGGCATTTCAAAGTTCTGCAATTATACATGTGAGAGATTTCAAAAGTTCTGCAATTATACATGTGAGAGATTTCAAAACTGCCACCTGAGTTTTCCCCCCAAAATTAGATCTGTCTCTAAACCTGTTTCAGTACTATTAATCAAAATAGATCTGCACACTTCCTATTCTTACAGGTGGGGGTCAGTTACACAAAACTCTTCAGCATTATCTGTGGTACAGAATCCTCTGTGATTTATAAACCCTGCATATACTTAACAGCAAGGGCATGAGTCAAAATGAAAATATCATTCAATAGGATTCCCTCTAGTGAGAGGGCAGGAGCGTCATACAACAAGACAGGCCTCTTTAGCGACATTATGAAATTGCTTGTCATATAACCAGGAAATTCCAAAACAACTAACAGGCTTAAGCGCTGAGATATCCCACTTGACTAAGCTGAAGAACCACCACTAATTAAGAAAAGAAATGACTGTAGGAAAAAGAAAGCAAATTCAATGAGAGTCAAACACAGCCAACATTATGCACTTCCAAAGTCCTTTTGGTCTCAGCCCTCTGAAAACGATGGTTTCTAAAGCTTCTTATGTTTTGGCAGAATTTTGTATTCAACAAAAAGAAAAATGTTCTTACCTGCTTACAATGGCTGTAGTGTTCACCCAAACCCTCGCCAGGAGCCCTTCTGCCAATGAGCCTGACCTGCTCTCTGATCAGAATAGCAGTGCCGGGGAGAAGGTTTGCCAGAAATAAATACCTGCAAAAAGCAGAAGTGGTTATGCTTTGCAATCAGTTTTGCAAAGCCGATGGGCCATGAATAGTGAAATACATGATGACGGGTTGGGCAAGCAATGGGTCACTGGGGATGGTTGCTTGAGCATCAGTGATGCAGGATTTGTCTCAAATGGATCTGGGGCAGGGGGGCCAAGCCTCTCCTTGTGGCAGATACATTCCCAAGTGTTTTGGCAATAGGTGTATATTCTGAACAGCCTGGAAAATGTCTTTTTAACCTGTCCTCATTTGGTTAGAGCGTGGTGCTGATAACACCAAGGTTGCAGGTCCGATCCCTGTATGGGACAGCTACATATTCCTGTATTGCAGGGGTTGGGCTAGATGTTCCTCAGGGTCCGTTCCAGCTCTACAATTCTAATATTCTATTATCTAAATTACAGTGACTGTTACACTTGAGTTACTGTTTCTCTTCTGCTTTGAAGTCTCCTGATCTTCATCTGAAGGCTGTCTCACTCCTGCAGTTGTGTGCCAAGTGATAACAAACCCAGGGGAGAAGAAATGGATACTATGCTGGGAAAAGACAGGAAATGCAATATCTATTCAGAGGGAATGCAGAGAGAAAAAGGAAACACTTACAATTTAAGCAAAAGTTTATGCGAAAGGGGAAAAGGCAGTTTATTCACCTTGCCCTCCACCCCCCCACATCAATGGGTTTAAGAGGACATTGCTGTGACTTGGGTTGTGAGAAGGCTTACGGCCAGTCTAGAATAGGGTCGCCATATTTCAAAAAGTGAAAATCCAAAGACAAAAGTTTTGTTGTTGTTGTTGTTGAACTTTTTTGGCAAAAATGCAATTTTTAGGGGAAATCGCTAGAAACAACACTGCCAACACGGGTTACCATACATCCAAATTTTCTTGGACATTTTGAGCGATTTCTGCCCAGACACTGCTTCCAATTGCAGTGTTCCGGCTATGTCCAATAAATTCCTGACATATGGCAACCCTAGGAGATGTGATGTTTAATGCATAATTACACTGAATATGCCAAGATTTCAGTTCTTCTTAAATAGTGACTGTGGAGCAGGGGAACATGATCAGGGTATGGGATGGTGGCACATAGAGAGGAGAATTTAACCCCCCACCCAGCCTGGTCTTGATTAAAATTGCCCCCTGCCGAACTAGATAAATCTGTCTGATTTCACTTTGCTTTTTCAAAGGCATTTCCATCCAGCCCCCAGCCATTGCGATTTGTGTGCAAAGTGACATAGATGAGCCCAAATAGGCAAATTCATCTGCAACATTAAATTAAAAATTACACACATTAAAACTCAGAGAGCATCATTGTGGCCCTTATTTTAACAGCTGCCGCTAGAAAATTTGCAGTCTTTGCAGTCACCGGCTTATCTGGATCTGCAAGGAGAAAAGTCACATAAAGAATCAGCTGAACACCACGGTTGAGATGATGATAATGGGGTGATTAACTCTCCACACAAATCTCTGCAAAAGGAGCAAAACAGCAATACAGGAGCTGGTATTTCAGTATTACCATCTCTGCATGAACACATGTGATTCTGAAAAGGAGTTCTCTTAAAACAGCCCTCAAGTACTGCTGAGAGTGGCACATTAAAACCGCGAACCTGAGAGAGCTCTTCAATATTTTAGAATAGTTAGATGCTGTAGATAAGATGCCATTGTATGGAGAAGTTGGAAAACAGTCATACCAGGGGCACAGTTTTCTCATTGCAGGCTGGTTGTTGTTCATTATCAAATAGGCACTGACTCCTTACATCTTTTGCTTTGTTGAGACCTCAGTTTAGTTAACTGTTATAGTGAAAAGTCCAAAGGGCGTAATCTTAAACCGATGGCTTTCATCCAGCTGATTTCATGCAAATGAAGCAGAAATAAAGGAAGGAAGCCATTCAGTATCTATCTTTAAATGTCCTGAGCCAGGCCTGGATGAAAATGGAGGGGAGATCTGTGTCAAATCATAAAGATGCATTCAAAACATATCCTGGTTCAGGGAAAATTTACCTGAAGAATTCAGACTGTACAACTTCCAGTGGGCATGAATTGGCTTCAGCCCAAATCTGAATCCCATAAAATTATTGAACTGAAGGTTTAACCTTAAAAACGTCAAGCACAGCAGGGATGAAATTATAACCTTTTGCTTGGAAGAAACTCATTAACATTTGAGTGCTCCATATAATTTTCCTGCCACGTGTTCTTGTTGAGCTGCCCATCTTTGCCCAAATAGTTTTGAAAACTCTTACATGGTCAGGGAGCTATTTATCCAGATACCATGGTGTGGGGTCTGTGTCATTTAGACCTGCTGTTCTAGAAGTACTCCTAAAACAAGGATTTACCATCGTTTTGAAATAATTTTATTAAAGGTAAAGGGACCCCTGACCATTAGGTCCAGTCGTGGCCGACTCTGGGGTTGCAGCGCTCATCTCGCTTTATTGGCCAAGGGAGCTGGCGTACAGCTTCCGGGTCATGTGGCCAGCATGACTAAGCCACTTCTGGCGAACCAGAGGAGAGTACAGAAATGCTGTTTACCTTCCCGCCGGAGCGGTACCTATTTATCTACTTGCACTTTGATGTGCTTTCGAACTGCTAGGTTGGCAGGAGTAGGGACCAAGGAACGGGAGCTCACCCCGTCGCAGGGATTTGAACCGCCGACCTTCTGATCGGCAAGTCCTAGGCTCTGTGGTTTAACCCACAGTGCCACCCGCGTCCCAATCTTATTATTATTTATTAAATTTGTATGCCGCACTTCATCCATAAATACAAAGCCTGTTTCTCTCCCACTGAGCCATGGCCCTTCCCCAAGGAGTCTATTGTGTGCATGTAATAATATAGACTGTTATGAGAATTATAAGGTCTAAAATATAAAATAAATGTTCATAAATGTACCAGGCAAACACATACATAAATACATAAACCACATGTCTGAAACAGTACAGGAAAACAGTCCTAAAGCCATTTTGACTTTTTCAGTGACCTCAAATATTCCTCTGCGGTTTGGATGGAAACGGGAACAGCCTCCCCATTGTCTCTGTGCTCACAAATCCTGCCTTAAGGGCACATTTGGGTATGAATAGGGTGAGCCTGTGGTCTAAACCACTGAGCCTCTTGGGCTTGCCGATCAGAAGGTTGGCGATTCGAATCCCCAGAGTGAGCTCCCGTTGCTTGGTCCCTGCTCCTGCCAACCTAGCAGTTCGAAAGCACGTCAAAGTGCAAGTAGATAAATAGGTACCGCTCTGGAGGGAAGGTAAATGGCGTTTCTGTGCGCTTCTTTGGTTTCGCCAGAAGCGGCTTAGTCATGCTGTACCTTTTCTGTCTCTTGTCTCAGGTTCTACAAATGCTAGAAACTTACTCTTTAACAAAATGAAATCTGTGAGCCTGAGGATTATGGTTCATCCAAGTGCCCCCCCATTGCCAGTCCTCCCCAAATCTTCCCACTGTCCAACATGTTCTGAAATTCTGCAGAATTTCCTTTCAAGTCTTAGAAGACCCAGTGGTGTGGGGGACGGGGGGTTGGTGTGGGCATTCATATGAACTAAGTCCTCAGCCCAATTTCCTTTATGTCATGAACTGAGTCTGGTTCAATGAGTTTCATCCTATAATAAGGAATATACCAGATGGTCTTAACCAATTTTTTTTTTTCCTCAGGCAATCTTCTTCCTAAACTGGGCATATGTCGCCAACAGGATAACAGCAATGGGACCTGTAGCATGATTCATAATTAGGAAGAAAATGGAGGCTTTTTCTCTGTATCATGACTAACGTTGATTGCATCACTCTTTTTAAAAAAATAATAAAAAAAATTATTGCAATTTAAAACTTTACACATCTTACACACCATCTTTTCTCTTTACAATTATATTTATAATCTGTTTTTATTTCATTACATATTCATATTCATCAGTTTCTCTATAATGCTTAACTTCCGTCTACCTCGTAACAGCTTCTTCTCCTCTTTTTATTTCCTTTTCTTTGTACTGTGTTCCAATATATATTTAATCATTTATCTAGATTCTAGAATAACTCCTCCAATTAATTTTCATTCTGTGAAATTTACTCTAAACACACCCAAGTTTGGATTTGGGAACCATGTTCAAGCATATAATTTTTAAAACAATCCCATTCATTTTTCACTCTTAAGTTTGAGTGATTTCTTATTGCTTCAGTCATCTTGGCTAGTTCAGCACATTCACATAATTTTTTTTGCCACTCTATTTTAGTTGGGATCTGCTCTTCTTCTACTCTAGCCGCAATTGTTGCATACAGAAAAACACTTTTTTTTAATTCTAGGGATGTTTATTGTTAAAATGCCCAGCAAGAATGCCTCTGGTCTTTTACTGAATGTTTCTTTGAGGATTTTCTTTAATTCTTCATAGATCATGTCCCAGAATTTTTAAATTTTGGGACATGTCCACCACATGTGGAATAGGGTTCCTTCCCCCTGATTACACCTCCAACATGTACTCTTATTATTTCTGTATATTTTAGCCAATTTGACCAGGGTCAGGTACCACCTGTAAATTATTTTCATAAAATTCTCCTTTATCAAATAACATGTCTACATTGGGCTTTAGCCTCCCTTCTGGTGTTCTCAATCCAGAAAACACCACTGTCCCTGCTAAATGCAAGTCTGGGAACAAAGGGTATTTTGCATAATAAGGAAGGGATAGACACATCAAGATGACTTGATGACTTGCACAGGGACGGCCCACCCATGAGGCAAAGGGAGGTGGTTGCCTCAGGTGGCAGGATCCATAGGGACAGTCCACGTCTTAATGTAGATCTTCATTCCCCCATTGTTCCTCATGTAGATCTTCACTAACCCCTTCTTTCCTGGTGGGGAAGAGAGGAACCATTTTGTGTTGTGCCTCAAGTGCCAACAGAGGTGTCATCTTCTCTAGCTGGTTGAGGGGGCCTGATGTCTTGATGTCATGTGTGCAATGTTGCAAGGAGCTAAGAGGCAGAGCCAAACACCTTATGACAATTAAGGGGGGCTGGCCCCCTCAAAAACTACATTGGGGGGCCAAAACTTCCTTGGCCCCTGGAAGCTGGAGCCGATGGGTGCCAATATGTCTTGGGCAAGCCCTGGCCCTGCACATCTGTATCTCCATGAAACCCATGCTCTCCAACCCACCACAGATGTGATTTTGATGGAGAAACAGGAGTGTAGAGAGGGCCACTCCTTTATGCCTCTCTCTTTCTCTTTCTCGATTTAAATTGTGCACCAACAGCCCACTGTATAGCTCTTTGGTATGCTTGAAGTGTTTGGCTTTAATGGTGAGATTGGCATGCTGAGACGAGCATCCCTATCTGTCTGTCTCGCCATGTTTGTGCATCTGTATGCATGTGTGAATGAGGGTTGGTGAGTTGTTGTTGTTGTTGTTGTTGTTGTTATATTACAGTTTATTAGACACCTTTCACCCTAAAGTCTCAGGGCAGGTTACAACAATCAAAACACCATATTAACATTAAAACACAGTGTTACACAATATTTAAAACAGTTTTAAACGACTTAAAATCACAAAAATGTGTGTGTGTGTGTGTGTGTGTGTGTGTGTGTGTGTTGCACCCACTGCTGCAAGTGACCCTTGGGGCCGAAAAGATTGCCCCCTAACACATTAGCAGATCGGATGATAACATTTCATTGAAAGTTACAGATAGGTAGCCGTGTTGGTCTGCCATGGTCAAAACAAAATAGAAAAATTCCTTCCAGTAGCACCTTAAAGACCAACTGAGTTAGTTCTAGGTATGAGCTTTCGTGTGCATGCACACTTCTTCAGATACATATTCTTCAGATATGTGTATCTGAAGAAGTGTGCATGCACACGAAAGCTCATACCTAGAACTAACTCAGTTGGTCTTTAAGGTGCTACTGGAAGGAATTTTTCTATTTTGTTTATTTCATTGAAAGACTGTTTGCATTTCTAATTATAAGTTAAAAGCGGCATTTCAGCTGACTGAAGATCTTTTGTTAAAGCTCATTGAGTTTCACAAATAAAGCTATGAAGTATGCACTGCTGAGTTCAATGGAATGTACTCCCAGGAAACTATGTTTATAAGATTGCAGTCATGCTGTTCCTAATAAATTGGGTATTACGTCATGTACTGCTGCTGTCTGGTGTGTGTGTGTGTGTGTGTGTGTGTACATGAATCTATGGCTATATCTATATCTATGGCTACAGCTATAGCTATCTATAGGACTTGCATTTATGGGGGAGAAAGTCTCCTTGGAAACATGACCCTGCATTTCAAAATTTACCACTTCACCTCTGCTTTCCGTCAGATTACCTGATTTGGGAGGTCATTCTGGATGATAACTGCAGGTCCTTTCCAATCTTGTGTTGGTGAGGGTAAAATCTGTAAGAGGAAACCAGCCCAACCTGTTCCTTTGTTAAGGCCATGGCCTTAGGTGGCCAACTAAGTATGTTTCCATTTACATTAGAATGAGGCTACTCTGTTGCCCTAGAGACAAATGGGGTAACTCCTCCCCTCGACTAGATGGATGCAACCACCTTGTAAAATAGAGTTTTTGTGTGCGTTTGGCAGATGTCGGAAACTGGAGACACAGAGGCATGTCTTTCTCTTTGCTAGACCCCAAGCTTCCCTGGAAACCAAATGGAGAAGAAAGCTCTGTTGGAGTTTTAATGCTGCGAGCCCCTCCATCCTATGGCTCAGGTTGTATATATGTGCAAAGAAAACAATCTATCCTAAAGGAGCCACCGATCTTCATTCCAAGGGAATCAAATCCTGAGTAAGCTCTGGCACTCCTGAAATCTCTTGCCGCTTGGAAATTTGGGAGTATGTGGCAATATTTTCATACCAACCGTCAGTTATATTCCCAGGGTGGTTTGCAAAAAAGAATGAAGCAATTAAAAAGGGAGACACACACACACAGAGCCACAAAATCAGAACAGCAAAATAAGACACTTGCACCTCCTATCCCAGGCTTCCTCAACCTCGGCCCTCCAGATGTTTTGAGACTATAATTCCCATCATCCCTGACCACTGGTCCTGCTAGCTAGGGATCATGGGAGTTGTAGGCCAAAAGCATCTGGAGGGCTGAGGTTGAGGAAGCCTGTCCTATCCCAACCTGTGGTCTTCAGCAAAATTTTATGCAATTTTTCTAGGAAGCGGGGGTGGAAACTAATGAAGCTTAAACTTCAGGACCCCTAATCCCAGAGGGGCCCCAGAAGCAAATTTAGTTCACATTGCTTAAAAACTTTGCTTCAAAAAGCGCATCATGCATGTATATAACATTTCCCTTTCCCTAATTTTCACCCCCATAACCCAAAAACTACAAGGCATAGGAAATTTTTATTCACATCTGTGACTTGTGATATCGTCCAATAAAGCAATTTTACTCAAACTCTGAGACATGGTAGCTATTTTTTTAAAAATTAAAAATGTGGTGATCTGTTGTCGAACAACCCCACTGCAGACCCTCCAAGTGTTCCTATTTTCCAGGGATGTCCCTAATTTAGAGAAGCCATCCCGGTTTCTAATTGATCCTGAAATGTTGGAGGGTATGGTAGGATGTCTCTATTTTCATCAGAGAAATGTTGGGTGGTGTCAGGGAACTGCCATCGGAGCCAGAGGGAGAGGGAGGGCTCCAGAGGGATTCCGGAGAGCGTCCCAGGAGGGAGAGAGGCAGCCCATCTTCTGGGGAAGGAACTCAGCGTAGCACCAGTGGAGAAGGGGGGCAGATGGAGGAATCGGCGAGGTGGCTCCATGACTCCTCACGGGTCCTCTGCTTCTGCACAGGGAGAGTAGGCGGAGACTAGGTGTCAAAGAGCTTCAAGAAACACCCACTGATGGATTCTGCCAGCGATTGAGGCAGCCACGGGTGAGTGGCTGTCCGGAGAGAAAGGGTTCACCCAGGTAACCCAGCCAAGGGTGGCGCCGATTTATGCACAAGCAATCCCTAGAACCATTACAGGTGGTATGGTGTTATCCGACCCCTGAGCTGCCTGAAGGCAATCCAGTATAGAGAATTTTGTTTAATGATTAATTATGTTTTTATATATGTTGAAGCCGCCGAGAGTGGCTGGGGCAACCCCTTCAGATGTGTGGGGTATAAACAGTAAAAGTATCATTGTGGAATGGGGCGTCCCTATTTTCATCGGAGATGAAATGGGGTATGCCATTGAAGAAGATAACAGCGGTTGCCCAAACCTTGCTGCTAGCTGTGAAGGGGTCCCCAATATCAGTTCACGTTTCAGGGCCCCCAATTTAACATAGGTCTGCCATCGCTAAGAAGAGAGCAAAGATTGTCCACCCATGTCCTAACTCATTGCTTTCTGTCTTTCCTGGAAGAAGCAGAGGAGCATATGTCCATGCTGCCTAAGGTGGGCACACTTCTGGGGGGGGCGTGGTGCGGAGGGTGCCCTCCGAGGCATGGAATAGCCGCCCATGTGCCTGGAGCAGTGCACGCACCCTGCTGTCAGGGACAGAGTGACCCACTCACCATAGCTGTCAACTTTTCCCTTTTTTAAAGGGAAATTCCCTTATTCTGAATAGGATTCCTTGCAAGAAAAGGGAAAAGCTGACAGCCATGCCCACTCACGGGGGCAGAGCGAGCTGCCCATGGCGGACATGCAGCACGTGCCCACAACTCTCTATCCTCCCCCAAGCTGTCAAAATGAAAGGGGAGGGGGGAATGCCACTGGCAAAGCGGTGCAGCTCCCCCCTTACCCCGATGGCTGGGGGGAGGTTTGGGAATTGCGGGTGGGTGGCGCACCGAATGTCACCCCCCTCAGTGAGGGCACCCAGGGTGGTCCACCACCCTCCGCCCCTTCCTGGAAGGTTGGTTTTGGCAGAGATTTCTCAAAAGCATTTCTAAATGACGCAGCAGTGTTTCGAAACGGGCCCTTGATCAGGAAACCTGCTTCCATATACTTGCTGGGGAAGTGGTGTTGAGCAAGGGCATGGCATCGCCCCGTTACAGCCATATTACGCCCTGTGTTGCAAGTTGCAGTGAGGTGTTGAAATGAGCTTTTTAAAAATTTTGTGGTTATTAGTTTTCTTTCACTTCTGTAACCCCCCTCGCACAGCTCTTAGAAACTACGGTGTTAGGTGGTGTAGAAATGGTTAGAATGAATGGATGGATGGGTGGATGTGAAGAGCCTTCCTGGATCCTAGGCCCCAAAGGCAGAGATGGAAGCTGAGTGGACAGAGGCTATTGCGGCTGCATCTGGGCAAGGCAGCAGAGAGGTGGCAAGAGACACAGTCCTGAACAGAGAAAGAAGCTCAACTCAAGGACTCCAAGTGGGGCAGTGGGTGGGGCAGGTTTTCTGACCCATTTGGAGTTTACCCATGCTTCTGTTTATCAAATAAATCTGTACATCACCCTGAGTATTTTACGGAAGAATTGATGCATTTTTTTGGGACTGTTTAAAGAAATATTATGGTATGATAGTATAGTATGATGAACTCACAATCAGGATTTGAGCTATGAGAAACAGAAGTCATTAGATTATAATATTGTGGTTATGATAAGATAGAAAATAGGGCACAGCACAAGGGGAGAAAAAACGCCATGGAAAAAGGTGTGGGAAGTTGACAAAACTAAGAGAAGAGACGAAATTTGTGCTATCTGTTGAAAATGTTGAAACTTAGTAAAATATAATTGATTAAAATAAATCTGTACATCAGGTATGAGGAACCTTTGGCCCTCCAGATGTTGTTGGATGCAAGCTCCCATCACCTCTGATGGGACCCTGAATCCAGCAACATCTGTAAGTTGTTGAGTCACACTATCCCCCCCCCCCCTGCATCCCCTATTTGGTTGGAGGTTTTAGAGCCCTGTGGTGTTGAACTGCACACCTGCAAGTCCAGACAATGCAACATGCTCTGAAATTGTTGTGTGTGCATCATGACGACCTGGGACCTGGTAAACCAAGGACTGTAGGCAATGTTCTCTGTTCACTAGTGCAAGGAATCTTGTGCTAGCAGTGAGAGGGCAAGTTCTAATTTTGTGCAAGAGAGGAATATGGCAGAGAAGGGGCACTAATGTAAACTTGTTGTGCAACAGATCATACGATCTATTGCGTGGCAAAGTTACCAGCTTGAGCATTCTCTTGCACAATGATGCTCTGCTGGCACAAAATATTTTGCCAGTGGAACAAATGCACCACTTTACCCTAGTACCATATCAGATGCAACCACCTCAAGTGTTTTCCCAGATTATCCTTCTCTCCCCTTCCCCAATGCGTACCCATCACCCTGCTTTTGTGCACCCCATTTCTCAAAGTTCTCAAAAAGAGTAGCCCCCAAAACTGCTTGCCTGAGAGATGGCAGAGGACAGAGTCAAAATGACAGTGTTATCTCTAAGGGGGTCACAGTAATGGCAGGAAAAGGTTAAGAAGCTTAATCTTTGCCAAGTTCTGTTTGAGGGGGCAGTCGGTACATTCAGGAAGAAATGTCACTGCAGCACTTAGAGAAGATAGGATGAGACAGGAAATGAAAGGTCGAGGGAGGGAAAGTCTATCTAAGGAGTCACCGCCATAAAGAGAGCCTGAATCAGATTTATGATCCCCAACAGCTTGGGGAGGAAAACAACATATTCATAAATACAGAGACATGCGTGTATACCACATGTGTGAAAGATTTTAAAAAAATATTTTTAAATTATTGAATACCAGCAAATGAACCTTGAGCTCTACAAGGGGGGAAATGCATATTCCAGAATCTACCAGAAGCATTCTGCCCCTCCAGCAAAAGAAACTGAGCCTGAGGCAAGCGTGTGAGAGAAAGCAACCAGTGGCAGACTCAGGCTTTCAAAAAAAATTCAGCAGTGCTTTGTGTGGCAGTCTCCTATTTACCTAATGTTTCATGGCTACACAGGAAGAAATCTGCAAAATGCTTTGGGGGTATGGAAAGGCTATTGAGATGACCATCCTAAATAGAGAAAGGGCAGCTGTTGTACAGAAGCACAAAGCATGTTAATTATTTCTCCGTATTAAGGCAGGATACAAGCACGTCAAATAAATAAATAAGAGCCACAGAGCAAGAGTTAGCAAGATGTACTGGAAATACTTTTTAAAAAATAGAGCTGTACAACATAGGCTCCCCACCCCCCAATAACCTTTTCAAACAAAATCTTTAGAACAACTTTACCCAACTTGCTGTGCTCTAGATGTTTTGGACTACAAGTCCCAACATCCTTGACCATTGGCCATGTGTCCTGGCAGATGATGGAAGCTGCAGTTCAAAACATCTAGAGGGTACCAGATTGCTGAAGGCTGCTTTAGAAGATGGTGTGCTGTTTTTTCCTACTGAGCAGGGAACATTCCTTGACACCACAACAGTCCAGCCAATCACTTTGGGGAGGGAAGATGTTCACAGACAAAAAGGCAGGTAGTTGACAGCTGATGATGTCTACCTCGTTCAGAGTAAGTTGGTTAACTATGTCCACTACCATTGCCTTCTTCTGGTTTCTTTGTTTTTACGCAAGGAAGGAGGAACAAGTCAAAAACACCAGATTTACTAAAATGGAAGACCTTTTCCATATCCGGCATATCTAATGCTTCTCCTGTCCAGACAATTTACTTGGTGGACACTAAATCCAGTTTGCTTATTCTTGAAATCCAGCTCACTTTCATACCCAGCTCCTCTTGTCAGTCAAATAAGCCCCTTCCATCATGATGGGATTGTTCTGCTGTTGAGAAACAAGATGTTGGTTTTTTTTTATTCCCGTCTGATTTCTGAATATTCCACAGAATCCTCCACTGGGGGTGGAGGTCCCTTGCTTTTGAATGCCACGGTTGTATAGTGAACCTCATCTGGTTCCTCAACCCTCGGACTGGGAGGTCTGGGGATCTGCCTGGGTTTTGGGGTCCTCTCTCCAGCTGCTTTAGGTGTGCCAATATGGGGTGATCTTTGACCCTGAAAGAGAAGAGAGATGTTGTGAAAAAGACTCCCCTTTGTAACATACCTTTAAAGCACTTAAACATCTTGTGCACCTGCTCTCTGTGTTGAAGCACCCCCTCCAAAAATAAAATAAAATAAATACTTACCTCAGGAGGTCTAAGAGGTTGCAGAACAGCAAAGCTACATGGGATGCATACCTGAGGTAAAATGTTGCTATAGATCTGGCTGAAGTTGTTGGCTCTCTGCTGCCCTCCATTGGCAGAGTTTACATAATTAGCAGAATCCATAGCCTCTGGGATGGCCGCTTTCGGAGTTGCTTTCCTCTTCTTATAAAACCTAAGATTAAAATGGCCAGAACATGGTAAGATTCTCATACACCCCTGTGATTAGAAGACCTGCATGCAGGTCTTTCTCTCTCTTCCTCTACAGCCCTCATCAAAACTCCTATCTTCTTGTAGCCAGTGCTGGTCCTACTCAGAGTAGACCTGTTGAAAGTCAACCAATATGATCAACTTTGGTTCATTCATTTCAGTGGGTCCACTGAGTAGAACTTAGTTGGACACATCCTAATGGCTTTGGTTTCATTCTCAGTCATCTCCTGTCATCCGTCCCCACAATAACTTTGCATCTCCCATTCCTTCCCAAACTCTAACCAACTGAGCTGTCCAGGCTTGACTTCTCAGGTTTGACACAAGTTGCCTGCCAGAAAGTGGTTTCAATGGTCAGGCCAGTAGAACTGCGGACTGCTGTTGAGAACCAGGTGGAGGGAGGGAGATCAGAGAAGGATAAACTCACTTGATCAGGCCCAGGCAGAGCAGGAAGATAACCGCTGCCAGCAAAGCCCCACACAGCCCAGAGAGGAGCAGTGCTGAATGGCTTCCTCCTGCAATGATAAACCAAGATCTCAAAGAAAACTGGGATTGGAAATCAGGAATCCTGGTCCCCATCCTCCTTCCTTCATTTCCCAAAAGCAAATGATGATGATGACAATGATCATCATTTGCTGCTCATTTTATTTTTAAACATCTCCAGGTAGTTTAACACAAACAGGTAAAATAAAGTCAAAAATTAAGATGCTAGTTTTAATTGGCATCATTTTTCAGTAAGGGTGAAATGGGTGGAGACACCATTCTGGCAATCCCCGATCTACAGAAATAAATGAGGTTCACTTGTAATTAAATGTACTTTAGAATCAGGGTGCAAAAGTCAGGATTTCTCAGTCTGGTGGAGTCTCACCTGTTTTCAAGGAACTAAGGAGGAATTGCATGGTGTAGACTCCCAGAGAATTGTTCCCAAGACAGATGATGCTGAGGTCGCCATCCGGGCTACCTGTCCAAATTAGGGAGCTGGTGACCTCATTCTTCTGGACTGACGAAGAGACTTTCAGGTCTGCCGTGCTGGTGTTCTCAGCTACAGTCATCCCACCCAGTTGCCAATGGATCTGAGGTGGAGGCCTGGAGTGCAGGGAACAGTTGCAGAGGATGCCATTGTCCTTGCGCCAACAGATAGTGTTTTTCTGGGGAGTTTTGCTGAGCTTGGGGGCATCTGAAGAGAACCAAGTAGACAAGGTGAAGAACACATTCCGATCTAGCTAATAACTGCACCAGTTGCAATACCACAATTCATCCACTAGAGGCAGCCAGGAGCAGACACTGCTGCCACCCTAGTTCCCTACCCTGTTGCATAAGGTAAAATCCTGCTTCGGCTTGGGTTCAGAAGGCAAGGAGTTTTTTCCCCCCTTGTGTCCAGTTTGAAAATAAAAACAGAATTTACAGGAATGGTTTACTAGAACTTAAGAGCTGTGTCTCATAGAATCTTAGAGTTGGCAGGGACGCCAAGGGTCATCTAGTCCAACCCCCTGCAATGCAGGAATCTCAGCTAAAGTACCCATGACAGATGGCCATCCAGCATCCAAGGAAGGAGAGTCCACCACCTCTCGTGGGAGAAAACAATGCGGCCTGGGCTTTTCCAGTCACGGGGCAGCAACAATAGCAAAAGAGGCACTGAATGGGTTTCTTCTGCCCATGCTGCTATTGGAGGCTCAGGAACCCCTTAATGAAAAAGGGAGTTGGCCTCCCTAAATAGGAACACTACGCTAGGCAGCTATTTGGGTGGGATGTAAATCTCACTTGGTGTTTTCACACCGAACCTCAAATGCAGCCCAGCAGAGGAAAAGGGGTGTCCTGCAGCATGGGAGATCAGCACCCTTAACGGTTCCCCTGCAGCAGGGAGTCCCAGTGGTTGACCCAAACCCTGACACCCTCACTCACATTCCACAAGGAGGTGGAGGAATCCCTCAGCAGAAGCTATGGAGTTCTGAGCCTGGCACCTGTAGTCACCCTGATCCTCTGCTTTCACATTGACCAGCTCCAGCCAGTCATCTGGCAGCTTCTCCAAGGCCCTGCCTTCCTTGAACCAGCTCGTAGTGGCTGCAGGGTTGCTATCGGCCTTGCAGAGCAGCCGCAATAAGTTGCCTTCCTGAACCGTCAACTGGGAGCCACTGGCTACTTCCCTGGGGCAACCTGTAATCACAGGAAAGTGCCGTCATGTCTGTGAAACAGCAGCTGCCCTGCTGAAGCCAGCCTTATCCTCCAGAGGAGAAAGGATCCGTGTGCTGACTTTTGCACCCTAAAACTCTCTGGTACCTCGAGCTAGTGCTGGGTCCCTCCTGTGTGCATGGGTGACAGTGAACGTCATTGTCCTTGGGCGATCTGGAACAGACATATCAATGTTGAATCAACAAGAGAAGAGCCTTTACATGGGTGAATGAGAGGCCCGTTGCTGTGCAAGAAAGGGCCTTCTGGTGGCATTGGGACTGGCTAGCTGGAAGGGAGGGAGACCACCAATGGCAAGCAGATCCAGAAGCAATGAGAGGTGGAGCCAGAGACAGGTAGAGCCAGCTAAATCCAGTTATATCGCTATTCTTGTCTGCCCTGCTGAGCTCTAGATGGGTAAAATGGAGACCAAGGAGGGGAAAGCTGGCAGCCTGGGCCACCCCTGAAGCTGGTTGTAAGTAAGAAGGCAGCAAGTAGGGGCTGTCTAAGGGTGGGCTGAGGTTGGTGGGTCAGTGCCCCGTTTGCCTCAATGGATCAGCCTGTACTGTCTGCTGGAAAGGTGGGGTCAGCAATGACCGTCCAGGAAAGTGCTCTTCCCCTGCCCAGTGTACACAGAGCAGACAGAGCAAGATGAAAAAGCACCATATTTTGACACAAAAACGCTGCACTGTTGTGACTGCAATCTAGGCTGCGTCTTTTACCTCCTGTTCGGATACAGGTCTGTCCTCCATTGTCCATAATCTTGGTGCATTTGGGGTTGTATCCCAGTGCTAATCTGTCACAGAGTAGACTCATTGACATGAATGCACATGCCTAAAGTCCATTGATTTCAATGGATCTACTCGGAGTAAAACTTAGCCGGTGACATTCTGCTAGTCAAATGTTTACTTTATTCTGTTCCTATTAGCGTCGTCATTGCTAATCAGATTATTGCATTTTTTGAAAAAGGAAACAGAGGGGAATAGAGAAAGAAGAAGGGCATAAATCCTTTTCTAAGCTACACACACACACACACACACACACACACACACACAGAGTGGGGGGTTTTCTGGGGGGGATGCAGGGGGATGCATACCCTAAACATTTTGTGAATCTAAGTTTGGCAGTATTTCAATATGAGTAGGAAAAAGAGTACAGTGGTACCTCAGGTTACATACGCTTCAAGTTACATATGCTTCAGGTTACAGACTCCGCTAACCCAGAAACATTACCTCAGGTTAAGAATTTTGCTTCAGGATGAGAACAGAAATTGTGCAGTGGTAGTGCAGCAGCAACAGGAGGCCCCATTAGCTAAAGTGGTGCTTCAGGTTAAGAACAGTTTCAGGTTAAGAACAGACCTCCAGAACGAATTAAGTTCTTAACCCAAGTTACCACTGTACCCCTAAACATATTTTTTTAGAAAAAAGCACTGTATACACACACAAACACATCATGATGACCAGAAAATTGCTCATAAAAAAGACAATGCAGATTCTCGGTATGCCAAATGAATTTCAGAGTATTGGGTTGTGCAACACCCCAACATCTAAACACAAGGCCCACCTATGAGGCTATCACAGAGTACCTGAGAGGGGGAAGATTGCAAAACGACTTAGGTCCCCACAAGCAGCATCCTTATGGGAGCCTTTTCCTTGGATAACCAAAGGAACTATGTTCTGCATCTCCAGGTAGCAAACAGTGAGACCACTGCCACCTGGGGATATTCATGAGATGCTCATTAGACGAAAAGGTCTTGAAGCAACAGAATATCGGCAGGTGGGAGATGGACATCCAGCCATTCTCCTCCATTGTCCACCCAGACCTTTTCTTACAAAACATCAGAGCCACATCCTACTTTATGGGCAGGACAGATATGTGAACAAAAAACTTCTAAGTTTGGCCTTTGCATTTAATATTAGAGAGCTGTCATTCTGATGAGAGGTTGCATAAATATGCCCTCTCCTGGTGAATGAGGATACTCCCACAGATTTCAGACAAGGGTTATGTTCAGTGACCTGAATTTGTGGTTTTGCCCCTGGGGCTGCACTTATGCATCCTGAAACTAACTTCTTAGAAAGCTTCTGCAAATATGTAAGCTCATCATGGGGCTCCTGAACTTGTGATGAAGCTGTCAAAAGCTGCATCTCACACTACTTGGCTGACACACTGTGCAATGCAGCCACAGCCGTGTACATTTGCAGAGGTCCCCTTAGTGGAAGCATGCTGGTATTAGTTGCAGGTCAAGCCACTTAGCATACAATGGAGTTTCCCAGGTTAATGCCCCCAAGGAACTTCCCACTCCCCATCTCTTACATTGCACAATCACTGAAATATTCTTCCTGATTGAGCCATGTAGATTCTCTGCCTGACATTGATACATCCCAGTATCCTCTGATTTAATGTTGGACAGTTGAAGAGTTTCTTTACTGCCCTGCATATGGTTCTTTAGGGGCTTGTTCTTCTTCAGCCATGTCACAGAGGGAATAGGTTTGCCCTGAGCTTCACAAAGCAGGCTGACGGTGTCACCTTCTTGGACCACCAGCTTTTCTTTCTGCGCGGAGAAATCTGTAAGAGAAATGCAATTAGATCACAATTGGTCCTGGGATGCTTGATGCTAAGGAATCCTCATTCAGTGCTGAGGTGTTCTTGTGTATTTTGAAGAAGGATGGTTGACACCAGGTCTGCAAATCTTTACAATGATTATTAATTATAATTGGTTCAAGACAGCTTTGGGCCATAGTTTTGCAAAAAGAGAGATAATCCCCTCATTTCTCTGCCAGTTCAACTGGCAAGAGAAAAAATAATAATATCCCCTGTTTTGCCTTCCACTGGGAAGACTTGGGCCCATTTCTTTTCCTTCTCATTCCCCTTTAATATACAACTTAATGCCAACATAGGATTCTAAATGGCTTACGAAGTACAAAAGCCAATTGCACAAACATTAAAATATAAACACCCACAATTGAAATATGCAATAGAACAGTCCCATCAAACAGAAACCACATGGCAACTAAAAGAGGAGACTCAGGTCAAGAGCCGGAAGGGTTCTACAGTGGGGAGTGAATTTTGGTTCGGGTGCAAGGATGCATGCATGGCATGGCTGCTGGAAAGACCCAGTGAGCCCAGCTCCTCCCTGTTACCGTCCAGTTTGTCTTCAACTCCCCCCCCCAAACCACCATCCTGGGCTCTGCCACAACTCCCAGCCATCTCTAAAACCCTTCCTCCTGCACAATCCCCACTCTGAGATCCCGAAGCAGCTATTGGTTGTCCAGCAGAGCTCAGTGAGGATGGGGATGTGCAAAAAGTCTTAAGAGTTTTGTATCTCACCAGGGTGTCCAGGCCTTGTGATTCTGATGTCCTGAGGTGGGTCTGAAACATAAGAAAATAGTGAGGGGAGCATGAAAGGAGTAAATTAGCTTGCATGGGGTAGAAAGAACTGTTGGCTGTTCATGGGAGGGGAAAGCAGTACTGAGCTACGGGAGCTACTCACAGACCACTTCAAGAGAGAGTGTATTCACAACTGTTCTCCCAACTGCACGGTAATAGACACTGCAAGTGATGGCTCTGCCTTGATCCTGCAAAGTAGGTATGAAGGTGAAGCCAGAAGCAAAGGTCCAGCTCCCATTGTTGTGCTGATGGTTCTGTGCAGTTGTTGGCCAATTACTCCATGAGATCTGAGGCTGGCTCCATGATTCCTTCCATGGGCAGGTCCCTGGCGCCTGGCAGATGAGGGTGACGCTCTTCCCCAAAACCACCTCCGAAGAGTTCAGGATCTTTGGCTTCTCTGTCAGCTCTGAGAAAACAAAAGTCCCCAGGATGGGATCAGAAGAAAATTCACAGACTAAAGTAACTAGGGAACAGGACACAGGAGTACTGAATTATGGATGGTCACCAGCACTACTTTACCCCCCACTTTGTGGCAAATCCTGCCATTCTTTCGTTTGTCCTTTAACAATAACTTTGTGTCTCTCCCTTAGTAGACTGATTCCCCATGCAATGGTCTGCTTTCTCTACCAATGTTGGTCAATGTTTCTGCCCATTGTGGACTCAGCCTGGAGAGGGAGAAATCTTGATGGCTGCCACTATGCTGCTGAACATGATGTTTGATACTCAGGATCCTGGAATTGGAGGATGAAGCCAGATGTGATTTGGGAGACACAGGAAGAAAAGAGGGGGGGAAATGACACCTTTAATGCAGCAGCCACAGGAGGGATCTGTCTTTCATCAAAAGAAGAGCACAGGCTGAGGAGGGGTCACTTAACCCTTAATCTATTTTTTCTGAAGCAAATGGCCACCCACCCAAACTGCTCACTTGCATACAGGGGAATAGGAAGCAGGCCTGCATATCTTTTGTCGTGGGGTGAGGAGCTTGGAGAGGGCAATTTCTAGGGACTCAACTGTACTCTTGCAAATAAAACCATTCAAGTGTGTTGCAAAGTGATATATAGAAATGTGACACTAGATGGTGATGGTGAGCCATGGCAAATTCAGTGGAATTTTTTTTAAAAAAAACACAAACATTTCCTTAGCGTTCTTTTATATGTGTGTAGATTCCACCTAGGAGACATGGAACAAATCCAGAACTCCCCTGTCCACACTCCCCACCCCCTCCATGCGCACACCTTCTTCCAGGAATGGGTTGTTGAACTGTGGTAATGTGTCTAGATTGCCTGGATGGAAAGAGGTGGATGACCATGTAGAAACAGCTGACATTTCCCTGAATGCCATGTAGCCAATGCAAGCCTGGCTTGCATATCACCTTAGCCCTAACTGAACTATTGTTTGAAGGTGAATGCACACTGTGTCGGTGCAGGGGACCCAAATCAAAGGTGTTTTGCTCCTGCCATGTTGCCAGGAGCTAAGCCATGGTTTGGCAGAATGTTAATATAAACCAGTGGTTCCCAATTAACTAATTACTAAGGACCCCCTATTTTCCAAAAGCCAAGCCCCAGTCCCCCTACTTTTGAACATTTTGATAGCTCTATGGTAGTTACCTCTGCAAAGCAATTTTTTGAACAAAATGTGGGGTAGCCTTTAATAAGCAAAGGATTTTAGGTATACTAAAAAAACCATACTAGGGCTGAGAGATATCTGGTATTCAACATTGTTATATATCAGCAGCTAAACATCACCATGTTCCCATATATCACTATGTCTGAAACTGGAGATTGGGCATGGGGGAAGGAGCAACCACAGAGATTCGATGGCTGGGGGGGAGGAGAGGAAGCGGAGTCACCCCCATTACATAGTTTGAGTGGGAGGGGGTGGGGTGCATCAAGCCACAATCAGGGGGGCAGCCAGTGAAGAAGCACATCCACTGTGGCTGCTGCTGCTTTCCTGCTGACTAAGAAAAGCTGCTCTGAGTCCGTGCCAGGGGAAGGTAGTGCCACAATTCCTTGAAGTGAGAGCAGTCAGCTGCCCTGTTCTCCATCAGTGAGAGGAGAAGGCAGTGATCGGCTGCCCTGGTCTCCCTTGGCGTGAGGGAAGGCAGCTCAGATCAGCAGTGTTATCAGCAGTGTTATCGTGCGATTTCGGTGTTGCCTTAAAATCGGCTGCCTTGCTCTTCCTTAAGCAAGGAGTGATATATTGCTGCATATTACTGGGTCAAAATCGTTATTGTGGTGTGATTTTAAAAGTGATTTTGGCCAATTTATTGAAAAATTGCAGAGTGCTAAAACAGACAATAAAATTTGTGAAATACCATGCAACAATGACAAAAAATGAGTTGGGGGGGGAAGGCAAATGCTGTGTATATTCTGCAGACCCCCAGGAGTCAATGGACTCCTAATTGGGAACCACTGATCCAAACTCAGGTTCATGATTTGTTTCTCTCCAAAAGAAACCATGAGCTGTAGCATAGGCTTGCTTTTTAGCTAACTGCTCATGGTTTGTTTGGGGCTCAGACATTTAGCAGAGGCTTAATCTCCTGTAAAATCACCTGCCCCACCCCATCAAGGGGAAGGTTCTCCACCTCCATGCTTAGCCAAATCAAGGCCTAGCTCTGTGCAGAACAGCAGCAGGAGAAACAGGGGAGGAGCAAAGTGCCCCTAATTTTAGCCCTGTGCCTCAAACCCACTGTGCACTCACCTTAAAACCAGTCAGCTATGGGAAAGTGACCTGAGTTTGAGGCCTGGACAAAGATAAGAGACACACCTGTTGCTCTGCCCACATTTGCTAGAGGCTCCCTCCATGTGTGCTTCTGGCCCTGCCCACCACTTGCATGTGGCCCCTGGAATGAGGGCTATGAACGAAATAAATGTCCCCCACCCAAAGCACCCTCTGGTCCTAGAATTCAGGGTGCAGTGGATTAGGACAATGTTCCAGATCTGCACTGAGGCTGATTTCAAAGGTGGCAAGAGAATACCTCTCTGCTTCTCCTGCCATTGAGGAAGCTGTGGAGAGAGGCTGGGGGAAGGAGAAGAAGCAGGTGATGGGATGGCAGCTGGAAGTGAAGGAGAAAATGCCTCCAGTTTCCTGTTTCTCCAGACTGTCAGCATAGAATCCATGAGAGAGTTCTTCCCTCTAGTGAGCTGTGTAAAGTATCCAGACATTTGGAGATGCTAATGATCTAATTTTGGCATTACAATAATGGAGAGGAACAGGAAGCGTGGAGCACTTGTACCTCCTGTCCCTTTGGCATCAGCATAACGTCCAGAGGTCCAGGGATATTTGTAGGCAGAGCCTTTCCCCCCCTTTACAGCATGAAAAAGCACAAAACAGGGAACAAGGAAGCAAATAAAGAAGTAGGAACCTCTTACCTGTCACAGAAACACGAGGTAAAATATAACGAGAATAGCTGAATTTTAAGGTTCCTTTCTCAAATCGAAAAAAGTACTGCCCTCCATCCTCAAATTTAACATCATTGATGCTAAAGGAACAGTCACCTTCTGATGGATTTCCAGTCAACTGGAAACGATTCCCAGCAAATGAGGCAATTGTTTGATCCTTGTCACTACTGGAAACAATACTACCAAGATTTTTGTGCCAGATGTTGCCAATATAGGACCCAGCACTATTGTCCTTAATCCAGTAGACGTATAATTCCCCAGGATACCGATCCTCAGAAGTGGGATAAGTGAAGTTGCAGGGAATGTGAACACAGAGACCTCTCTGCACGGTGACAGCCTCTAGCGCTTTAAGTTCATATCCCGGGAGCTGACTCCGCAGACCTGCCAAAGGAAAGAAGGAAGGAGTTCACTGGTTTGTGGGCTGATGCTTAGCAAAGACCAGTTTTGCAGCTGACCCTCTTGCCAGCATATTGTACACCTCAAGAAGAACATTCTGCACAGTCAACAGCACACACAAAAATCAAGGGTTGTCTGGAGCAGCAGCACCTGGGGATTATGGTGGGTCTCCAGTCCCAGGACTTCCCAACCACCTACCACAGTAGCAGGACCTCAGGGGGAAGCATTTCCTGGGCCAGGGCAAGAAGGAGGAGGACATTCAGGTGTGAGTGTCTAGCAGGTGCCACACACACTCTCAGTCAGAAGGAAGAAGGTCTCTCAAGCCCCCTGACCAAGGACCCTGAACCCAGGGATATTCCGGTGTTCCTTAGGCCTCACACTGGAGCTCTTCCTGCCATTTGTACTCAGGACTCACCATTTCCAAGTTTTCAAATTCTTCACTCTTAAAATAAACTATGAAGTGAGCAAAACTTAGGAGAAACATAGGAAGCAGGGCTGGCCGCAAGAGGTGGCATGGTTGGGTGTCTGTCAAGAGCCCTTATCCCAGTGGGGGCTCAGTGATAAGAACCCTCTGGAGCTCCTGCAGTGAAAGGGAGACTCTGTGAGGAAGGGGCATGTGTGGAGGGTGTCTTGATCAAGGACCACCCAAAACCTGGACCTGATCAGAAGCTGCCTTATGCTGAGTCCATCCACTGGTCCATCTACTCTGATGGGTGGTGCCTTTCCAGTGTCCCAGACAGGAACCTCTCCCAGTTTGTGGAGATGCTCAGGTTTAACTTGAGTATTTTTTTTGCAATTCATTCATTCCCCACCTTTTTCCTGACAGGGACTCATGTTGGCATAGAGATAAAAATAAGAACAGCTAAAAACATTTTTAAAAACCCAATAATTAAAAACAATTAAACATTAAAGCTATATAAACACAAACACACACTTTAAAATATACAGGATACTACAATAAAAACAGCATGGCACCAGCCCTTTAATCACAAGCAGTCAGTTTCCAAACTCAGCCTTGGTCCTTCCCTCTTAGGAAGCAACACTCAGAAGAACACATTTTCTCATTTCTTTACACCAAGGTTGGAGAAAATGTGAGCCTTCAAAAGTTGAGGGACTCCAGCTCCCATCTTCCTTGAGGGTGGGCTGAGCTGGCTGGGGCTGATAACATCTAGAGTCTAACAATATCTGGAAAGGCTGAAGGTTCCCCAGTGTTGTCGTGAACCATATCTACCTTTGCAGAGAAAGGCAAGGATCAACAGTGTCACCGTCGCCATCGATGAGGCTGGGCTCTTCATCCCCCAGGGAAGGTTCATGAGTTGTATTGTCCTTCTGTCTTTTGGCATCTTTTTTGAACTGGAGGCTTCTTTCTGAGGCTGGAGCTCTGGGGCAAAGAAAGAAGAGAAGAGGAGCATGAGGCACAAAGTGAGCAGCGCTGGCTGAAGCAGGGAAGATACTCAGAACCCATAGTTTCAGAAAGAATCAAAATGTGGAAGCAACATTAGCCACAAAATCTCTCATTCCAATGCCACAGTCTAGCATGAGCTCAGACGCTAGGCTCGCAAGGGCCACCAGCCCCAGCCTCAATTTCCCCATTTCTAACATTCCCAGCAAGCTTGCGCTCCTGTCTCAGTGACAGCTACGCTGGTCATGTCCACAGAATGGAAAATGGCAGGATTCCCCAAGGTCGTGCTCTGTGGGGAGCTGGTATCAGGCACCAGGCCCAATGGCGGACCAGTTGATTCTCTGATCCTGCCCTCTACTAGCATATGAGCTCAGGAAGCATTTTCATGAAGGGGTGTGGGAGCGCTGAGGGAGTCTCCGTACTGGTACACACACACACACACACACACACACACACACACTGAGTGGAGCCAGTCGCTTTGCACAGGCAACAGTAGAGTCAAATGCATGCGGTAGTTGTGGAGCTGAAGAGCCAAGTGCAGCTGCTTGATTGTGTTTTTTGGACAGCGATGAGTGAGGAAGAAGGAGAAGACTGAAGAGGAAGAAGGACACAATTGCCCCCCTCCCGGGTGATCCAGGGCTACCCTGACCAGCTCTGGACCAATTCTAGATTGACCCAGAAAAGCTTGATTGTGTTCGGGATCCAGGAGCTATTCAGTCAGGATGCACAGTTTCAATGCCACCGAACATTTTAAACATACACATCTCTAGAGATATTCAAAGAGCTCATATTTAACTAATCTCTTCATCCAACAGCCAAATGGCAAGCGATCCAGGAGATCTCTGTTTCAAAACAGTCGATAGGGTCCTCTGAAATAGATGGGGACCCCAGCATCTTCAAGGAAAGGCAGCTGTCCCCCTCCATGTTGCTTCCCTCTATCTCCCTCCATGTTGTTTCCACAGATGAAATTCCTCATCTCTGGTTGCTATTTGTCACCCTTGTGAGGCAAATAGCAGCTTGAAGGGGAGGATAAGCCCTCAATGATGTGGAAATGTGGAGAACTAAAGACAAGGGAAATGAGACGCTGAGAGAAACCAGGGGGAGTACTCCGGCAGGGAGCTTGAAAGCAAAGACCTGAGCCTAGAAACACAGTGCAAATGCTAGTCTGGATGAGCTCTTTGTTGTGTGTTGTTGCACCTGCATAATAAATGCAAGAAACAAGAGAACGACCCGTCCCAGAACCTTCCCACTCTTGGCTGTGTTTTGTTCTGCAGTATTCGCCCTGGGGGAAAACAGCCTCTTTTGCTCCTTTCTCTGAGATTGGGAGAGAGAGAAAGAGAGAAAGAAAGAGAGAGAAAAGCCTTCTTCAAAACCAGGGCAAGCCCAAGACATTTTGGTGCTTGAGGTGGAGCACACACACACACACACACACACACGTACATAGTACCAAAAGCAAGGCAAGTTATTTTGATGCAACACCTTAAATCAGCTTTCCGCCTGAAGCAGCTCCCTCATCCTGCCCAATAGTAGGGTTGGCTCTGCTCCCCAACCCTCAAAAGAACCTCCCAAACATCTGCTTACTGAACCTCTTATTGTGAACCATTACCGCTTTGGGTGGGGTTCAAAGTAAAGACAACTAAGACATTCTGGATGGTGTATGCACCATGTCTTTAAAACACATCTTAAGCACATTTTCTGCCCCAAGGAATGGTAGCTTGCCTCTTATGATTCAGAGCAGCTTTTAAAAAAAAGACCATTCACAGTATTGGGGGGGGCAGGGGGTGTGCTTTAAATGTATGGTGTTACACACTACAATTCCCTGTCCAGACCCAGAATTTCTCCTGACCTGTCCGTTTTGACTTGCAGCGAGAGATGCACCTCCTGGTTGGCTCTGTCTTTCCGCCTGTGGTCCTGACCCTCGATGAGAATTCTGCTAAACGCAGAAGGGGAAATAATAGACAGGAACCAGAAAAGCAGAAGTCTCTGCAAAACGTCTTGTGCAAGCAGGAGGAGGAGAGGTGGGGGGAGATAGCTTTCTCAGGCATTTCCCCCTTCTATCATATATGAAATCTCAAGATATCACAACTGAAGCTTGACATTAGCTTCACCCTGAGTGGATAAAATATAGTAGAACCCAATGTGGTGTATTGGTTAGGACAGGGGTCAGTAAACTTTTTCAGCAGGGAGCCGGTACTTTGTCCCTCAGACCTTGCGGGGGGGGGGGCAGAGTATATTTTGAAAAAAGAAGAAGAATGAATTCCTATGCCCCACAAATAACCCTGAGATGCATTTTAAATAAAAGGACACATTCTACTCATGTAAAAACACACTGATTCCCAGACCATTAGTGGGCCGGATTTAGAAGGTGATTGGGCCGGATGCGGCCCCCAGGCCTTAGTTTGCCTACCCATGGGTTAGGATGTTGGTTCAAATCTCCTGCTCAGCCATGATGTTTGCTGGTTGTTCTCAGGCCAGTCTTTCTACCTAACCAACAGCGGAGGGTTGTTGTGAGGATAAAATAGGTCAGAGCAGAGAAACATGTTTGCCAGACTTAAACTCTTTGTGGAGGGAGGATTGGAATATTAATGCAATAAGCTGGGGGGGGGAGGGGGTTTAAAGAAAATGAAATTCAAAGCAGTAACCCTGGCCACTTTCACTAATGCTCTTCCCTCTAAATTTGGGGCATTGTCAAATCCTGGTTCTCCTGACCCTTTAGAAAGGTTTGCTCACACATACACACACACACACACTGCAAAAGTCCCATGCTTGGGAAATTCCAGCCACTAGCCATCTCAGTTGGCTCAGAGGCATCTAGCCATAAAAAAACCCCGAGCACATGCAAGAAGAAGAAGAAGAAGAGTTTTTTATTTGATATCCCGCTTTATCACTACCCTAAGGAGTCTCAAAGCGGCTAACAATCTCCTTTCCCTTCCTCCACCACAACAACCACTCTGTGAGGTGAGTGAGGCTGAGAGACTTCAGAGAAGTGTGACTAACCCAAGACGCAAATTGCCACATGCAAATATGTGCCATAGGCTTGTGTCCCAGGCAGCAAGTATCTGGAAGCAGTGGATGGGAATAAATGGACAGCTCTCCCTCATAACACCATTCTTCAGGAACATCCAATGCAGCCAAATGTTGGAAGATTCAGAGCAGATAAAAGAATGTGGTGCATAACTGAACTATGGAACTCACTGCCACAGGAAGAAGCACTGTCTGCTAGCATAGACGGCTTTAAAAGAGAATTCGACAAATTCATGGAGGAGAGGGCTGTCAAAGGCTGCTAGCCACGATGGGGGATATTCAATTGCTGCTGTTGAAGGTATCATGCCTCTGAATCCAAGTTGCTGAGAATTACAGCTTAAATGGGCATCTAAGAATTTACCACCAGAATTAAATCCACCATGGATTAGTCCAGTGGGTTGCTAGCTGCAACCACCTCCTGAATTTAGAGCACCAGAACTCTACGGTATGTTAATTTGGGGAGGCAGGAGCCAAAGAGGCAGTGCCTCTGTAGGCTCCCCAGCACCACCACCACAGTCTCCCCTGCCTGGGTTGCATGGTGGCAGCTTCCAGCGAGATCTTGCCAAAAGCTGGCACTGCTTCTGGAACCATTTCTGCACCAGCAGCAGAGGCGGTGAGGTGCCCAAGGGGAGATGCCACCTGCGCCCAAGGCAGCTACCTCTCCCCACCTTATGGGTGGGCTGGCCCAGGAGGAGGGGAGATGTAACTGGGAGTGGGAGAGAAAGAGGGGGCAGGATAGTCCAAATGCCATTTCGAAGCAGGCAAGAAAAACCATTCCATCCCACTTGCCTTGGTTGTGGAAAAGAAACAGCATAGAAGGATTTTGGTATGCTACACTTGTGAAGAAGAAGAAGAAGAAGAAGAGGAGGAGGAGGAGGAGGAGGTGGAGGAGGAGGAGGAGGAGGAGGAGGAGTAGTTTGGATTTGACATCACTACCCTAAGGAGTCTCAACGTGGCTAACATTCTCCTTTCCCTTCCTCCCCCACAACAAACACTCTGTGAGGTGAGTGGGGCTGAGAGAAGTGTGCCTAGCCCAAGGTCACCCAGCAGCTGCATGTGGAGGAGTGGAGACGCAAACCCGGTTCATTAGATTACGAGTCTACCACTCTTAACCACTACACCACACTGGCTCTCTTGTGGTTCTTGGGAACCATAGCTCTGTGCAGAGAATTGCATGGCTGTGGTACAGGTGCTTATCTCCACACACCCAGCCTAGGAAACTGCAGTCACCGGGTTTCTTCGAGGAAACCAGGGCGGTTAAAACAGTTTTAAACTGATAGCATAGATGTGCCCACAGACATAAGTTAAAGGCAAAGATGAAAGTGGGAAATTCAGTTTTGAGGCAATGGCACAACGTGTCTGCACACGGATTGGACTTTCCTTGGTGAAAGGATGGTGTGACCATTGAGGAAGGCTTGTGACTGGATGGAAATTGCAAGATAGGCATGCAAATCCTGTCTCAAATCTGGTTTCATAATGCAGCACTTGCTGCTTCAAAATGCCTCTGACAAAGCTCAGAACAAAGGCCACCAGGCCTGGCTCAGCAAGCCCGCAAGAGAGAGCCCTGCGTCCAAATAATGGAGGTGGTCTAATTGGATCTACCTGATGTCCCCTGCTTGAGACAACAGGGTGGGCAACTGTGGGGAAAGTGGTGAGGTGACCCTTGAGATTTCTACACAGGGATAAAGAGAAGCCACAACTCATCCAATGTTGACCAACTTTCCGGTCATGTGCCGTGGTCCATCAATGGGTCAGCATGTGTCCTACTTTACACAGTCCACTCTTTGAAGGGCGGTCTGGTCCAAGTCTGATTTAAAGGTAATGCATAAGGAGCTGAGATTTAAGAAGGGGGTGTATAAGAAATGGAAGAAAGGGGGAGTCACAAAGGAAGAGTATACTGAAGCAGCCAACAGCTGCAGGGAGGTCAGGAGGGGAAAAGTCCAGAATGAGGCCAGGCTTGCAAGAGAGGTTAAAAATAGTATTAAAATGTTTATTTGGCTATGTTCAAAGAAAGAGGAAGAACAAGCAAATTAGTAGATCCTCGGTGTGGAGAAGACAGAGAAATGCTGCTGGGCGACAGAGGAAACTGCTCAACACCTACTGTATTTTTTGCTCTATAACACTCACTCCCCCCCCCCAAAAAAAAGTAAGGGGAAATGTGTGTGCATCTTATGGAGTGAATGCAGGCTGCACAGCTATCCCAGAAGCCAGAACTGCAAGAGGGATTGCTGCTTTCACTGCGTAGTGATCCCTCTTGCTGTTCTGGCTTCTGAGATTCAGAATATTTTTTTTCTTGTTTTCCTCCTCCAAAAACTAGGTGCGTCTTGTGGTCTGGTGCGTCTTATAGAGTGAAAAATACTGTACTTTGCATCTGCCTTCCAGACCCTCCAAATGTCCCTATTTTCCAGGGACGTCCCTGATTTAGAGAAGTCATCCTGGTTTCTGATTTGATCCCGGAATGTCCCGCTTTTCCTTAGGATGTCCCTATTTTCATTGGAGAAATGTTGGAGGGTATGGAGTTATCTAACCCCCAAGCTGTTTGAAGGCTTATACTTCCTGTATAAGGAAGTTTGTTTTAACGTTTAATGTTTTATTATGTTTTTATATGTGTTGGAAGCTGCCCAGAGTGGCTGGGGCAACCTAGTAAGATGTGTGGGTATAAATAGTAAAATTATCCTTATGGAATGGGATGTCCCTATTTTCATCAGAGAAATGTTGGAGGGTTAGCAGCACCCAACCTGGCAATAACAGCATAAACAATGTAAGGAAGGAGCTGCAGCCCAAGATAGGAAAGGGGGTAGTAAGTGAACACTGAGCTATTTTAAAAGAATTCAAATCTCCAGGGCCTGATGAGCTGCACCCAAGGGAACCAAAGGAGCTTGTGGGTATATTCTCAGAGCCTCTGTCTATAATCTTTGAGAATTCTTAGAGAACAAGTGAGGTCCCTGCAGACTGGAGGCAGGCAAATGTTGTCCTCATCGTCAAAAAAGGGAAAAAGGAAGACAGGTAACTACCAACCTGCCAGCTTGATGTCAATACCTGAAAAGGTCCAAGAACAGATAGTTAAATGGTCAGTCTGTGAGCGCTGAGAAAAATATGTTGTGATAAGGTTACTGTTAGGTAGATTTATAGCTGGTGGACTGTCCAAACCCAAAGTGTGCTCACTAATGGTTCCTCATCATCCTGGAAAAGGATGAGCAGTCATGTTGGCTCCCCTCTTAGGCCCAAGATGACAACTGTCTGCCGCCAGCTTCACACAATGGGGACAGCCTAAGTGCCAAGCTCATGCCTGCTAATTCTTCATTTGAATCCACATGATGTCCAGGAGTGGGGACCAATCAGACATTTGCAGGGTGTTACCTTCTACACGGGACGTGGGTGGCGCTGTGGGTTAAACCACAGAGCCTAGGTCTTGCCGATCAGAAGGTTGGTGGTTTTAATCCTCGTGACGGGGGGAGCTCCCATCGCTCGGTCCCTGCTCCACCCAACCTAGCAGTTCGAAAGCATGTCAAAGTGCAAGTAGATAAATAGGTACTGCTCCAGCGGGAAGGTAAACAGCATTTCTGTGTGCTGCTCTGGTTCGCCAGAAGTGGCTTAGTCATGCTGGCCACATGACCCAGAAGCTGTACACCAGCTCCCTCGGCCAATAAAGCGAGATGAGCGCCGCAACCCCAGAGTCGGTCACGACTGGACCTAATGGTCACGGGTCCCTTTACCTTTACCTTTACCATCTACACATGACTCAGCATATTCCTTACCATCACTTCTGACTTGGATGGCTTAAGGAATTCCCCCACCCACCCCTGCTGGCCCATCTTAAACCTGACCTTCAGTGAACGGTCCCAGAACAGCGCTTTTCTTCGGGGGGAAAACAGTACCGATACTCACCATGAAGATGTTGCAGTCAGTGCCACATTTTTAACCAGTGGAGGTTTTTTTTCTAGGAAAAAAAAAAAAGGTGTCAGTACTGAGTACAGCCAGAGAAAAAGCACTGCCAGAGCAGAATTTAAAAGTGCTACAACTAAAACAGGCATGAGGCATATTGGCATCATGAAGCAAAACCATGAAACTAACCAATAAAGACAGTATCAAAACAGCAGCAAGAACAGCAAAGTAGCAGGCAAGAAGATGCCCACACAACCAATGGTCTGGGTGAAGGTGACATATCTGCTTCTTCAGATATGTGGGGCTGAAATTTGGATGGGTTGAAAAAGATGGGGTTGGGCAGACCATGACATCCCTAACTCTGAATGCAAACGAGAGAGGAGACCCTGCTGCTCCTTCGCCTGCCCAAATCCCCTTCCAGTTGAGGTAGGAATTTGGGGTGGCACCATTGCACCTTGCAGTCTGCTCTGCCAATTGTTACCCAATTATAAAAATATAATAAAACATCCAAGGTTAAGAATTTCCCCATGCAGGGCTGCCTTCAGGCATCTTCTAAAAGTTGCACAGTTATTTATCTCATTGACATCTGATGGGAGAGTGTTCCACTGGGCAGGCAGTGGTTAGAATGCCGGATTATTAGGAACCTGGGAAACCAGGGTTCAAGTCCCCACTCAGCCACAAAGCTCACTGGGGGACAGTGCTCAGGCGCTGTCTCTCAACCTCATCTACCTCTCAGGGTTGTTGAGGGGATGAAAATGGGAGGGGGGAACCATGTATGCCATCTTGAGCTCCTTGGAGGAAAAGGTGAGCTGTAAATGAAACAAACAAACCACTTACCTGGACAGCTTGAACATTCCAGGGGCATCTGCTTGCAAGGGACAAGAGACAAGAGAGAGAGACTCCAGTAGGCTTATGATGCTCTTTCTGACAGTAATCTCTTTTGCTTGGTTCAGTTCCTGTTTTATTTGCAAATTGAGCACAGGGCAAAGTTCCTTACAGAGAAAGGTGTTTTGTTTTGCCTTCCGTTTTAAAAACTGCACCAGTTTCACTGAAAGCAAGGAGCGTGACCTTGAAACCCACCTGCCCGTTGCAGACCTGAGGTCTGGCTGGCAGGACTCCAGTTGCATGAACTTTCTTCGTCCTCAGCCCTCAGCTCAGCAGGTCCTGCTGGTAGGAGCCCCCAGGCGCGATAACAATTGATTTCCAGGCATCTCCAAACTCGGCCGCCAGATGTTTTGGGACTACAACTCCCATCATCCCTAGCTAACAGGACCAGTGGTCAGGGATGATGGGAAGTGTAGTCCCAAAACATCTGGAGGGCCGGGTTTGGGGGTGCCTGATTTAGACACTAGCACCCCTTACCAGTGGCGGAGCTTCATGCTCCGGCACTGGGGGGCGGAGAGCAGGCGGGGGCGGGGCTGGTGCATGTCCTGGGGGCGTGGCATGCCGCCTGTGGGGGTGTGGTGCCCAGTACAGGTGGGGGGCAACTGCGATGGCACCCCACCAGGATTGCACTGCCGGGGGCGGTGCACTCCCCCCGCACTCCTTTTCCTCCGCCAGTGCCCCTTACATGCCCATATTATTGTTTTCCCATTTGCTTCCTGTTCTTTTCCATGCTTTTTCTAACTGTTTTCTTATGGTGATTTTTGTTTTATTACGGAAGGCAATTAATAAGAAATAAATAACCATCTTTCACTATCCCAAGCCAGGTGTGGGCAACCTCAAGCCCAGGGGCCAAATGAGGCCATCTATGCCTCTCTGGTTCTCTCCTGGAACTCTCCCCACAGCAAGCCCCTCCTCAGCCACACCCATTTTGCCCAGGCCACACCCCTCTCCCTCCTTGATTTGCACCCTCCTTGAATCTGTTTTCCTGGCTGGAATGCACAATAATGCCTCTTGCTTGCTGGCATGGAGGTCGGTGGGTGTAGAAACCAGCCTAGTTGTGCAAAGGTAAAATTTACATTGGTTGCTCCACCCACTTTAGCTCTGGCCCTACTCAGCACTGGCATGTGGCCCTTGGAAGGCTAACCAAAAGATAAGGTGGCTCTTGTGCTGGAAAAGTTTCCTCCACCCCTAACTTTAAAAAAAACATAGTGTTATAAAGTTGCATGGAAATCAGACACCTAGAACACGCTCACTCAGAAGTGGTTCCCCTGCTTCTTGCATATTCTGGAAATAAACAACATTCTGCTTTTTGTAAAAAAAAAAAAAAAGGGTTGTGTTTTTCATACAGGCCAAAGTTGTTGAGCTCTTTCTAGTTCTGCTCCCAGAGTTATTTTTATGAAACATCAGCAAAAGCGGCATGGGCTGCCATACATCCAGATTTTCCCAGACATTTTACAGATTCCCGCCCAGACACTGCTAGAGACAACTGGATTCCCAGATGTATGCCAACCCTAGTAAAGAATACTGTTAGTTATTCGGGTGCAAGAGAAAGGTAAGGCTGATCGCTGAATTCTTAGTTCCTCAAACAGATGTTGCTCTGGGAACCGTCTTGTTTGTGGTGTGAAAAACGTCAATGTGAGGGATTTCAGCAACTTCTGTTGGTTATTCAAATTAGATTTTCTCTTCCCCTTTGTGGGGAAGGTGGTGGCAGTGACTGTAAGATGGGACGATTAAGGGAGAAAGTAGCCTTGTTAAGCAAGAGCTGCTTTGATCAACAGAGATAAAGAGCTTGGAAATCATTGGCTGAAGGGGACATTTTAGTGTAGATTTGCATCCAGAATGCAGATTTGATAGTCAGTTGTCCATAGCCTCCAACATTTTACAGAAGAAAATAGTATTGTAGGTTTCAGAGGTCCGCCTGTATGATCCCCATGGGTCCCTTCCAAAGTTAAAATCTTTAAGAGGAAACCTGCTATACCACTCACATTAGTCTTTTCGTAAGATAATGGTGTGAGCTGGCCAGTTAAGTACAGCCATTTACATATCCAAACAGGCTGCCCTGTTGCCGTAGAGACAAACACGTGGGCTTTTTCCCACCTCACCTGACTGGATGTTACATCATCCTAGGATAGAGAACAATAGACCAATGAAGGGTCCTTTCCATGAAAGGAATCAGATTGCATGCTTTTGTCTTAATGCAAAATATTTCAGGATTTTGCAGAGTTTGGATTTTTGGATAATCAGCAATAACACAGAGCAATCTAAGGCATCTTTACGCAGAAGTAAGGCACTTCTTACTAGGAACTGTGTTTAGAAGTGCAGTCTTAGCCAGTGTATAAAGTGCTGAGTCATGGATCACAAAGTTTTTGTGTATGTTATCACATTGATGCGCAACCACCGAGCGGAGCGAGATTCCTGGGGTTCTAGGTGCTTTTTCGAGGTTCATGTTTCCTTTGGAATGAGGCACAGCAGAGACTGCAGTGTCTTTATGATAGATGGTTTTTAGGGTTGCCATATTCTGAAGAGCAAAAAAGAGGAAGCTATGACGACTCTCATTTTAAATACCCCTACTATATATAAGATATAGAAGCTGTGATATATAGCTGAGGGAGGGGACAGGAGAAAAAAAAGAGAAAGGCAAGTCTTCAACCACTAGTTATGTCTATGTCTCATCCAGAAAGGAAAGCCAGAGACATTTTGGTAAATTTTAAAAATCCACCCAGACAGGAATTTTACCCCTGAAAAAGAGGATGTGTCCTGGAATAAGAGGACACATGGCAACCCTAGCACATATATATATAACCTGAGCCTACGTTGGAGGGGTTCACAGCATAAAACCCCAAGAGAGTCTGGTTTTCCCCATAGCTGCAGTCTTGGATTCAATCAGAAACCAAATATTGCTCTGATTCTCTGGCTTCCCAGCCTGTTGCTTTTCTGCTTCTAGCTCACATCACTCAATTCTCAACTCTCACCATTTGTCCTACCTGCAAGCTGAGAGGGGGGGGTACCCATTTCCTGTCTCACACAGAGCCCCTTCTTTGTTCCCTTAGTGGTCCATTACCTAGGTTATCACTTCACCAGGAAACTAGCTTGGCTATGACAACAACTGGAAGGTGGCCCAAGCATTCAGCTGAACCCACACCCAAAAAACTCAAAAGAATATCCTTAGCAGCAACCCTTACTTGCAATAAAGGAACTATATATGAGCTTCCCTATATTAGAAGAGAAGTCTGTTTTGTTCCCTTTATACTGAGCTGAGGCTGATGGGTAATGGGCTGCTGCACAGAATGTATTTATAACTGGAAAAGAATTGGAACTGGGGACTTTCTTGCTTACAGTTAAAAGATTAGCACAACAAGCTAGGGAGAGTTGAATCGTCATCAATTTTTGCTTCGATGACTGGCCAGTGTGCTAATCTTATATGCAAATTGTCATGAACTCTTCTTCTTAGGTTTCATCACCATTCATGATACTAGCATCCCCATTCCAGTATGTCCCCGAAGAGACTGAATTGCAGGGCTTTTCCGTCAGCTATGATGAAAGACCTGCAATGTTTGGTCCCTCCTCTTCTTTTCAGCTGGTCATTACAGTGATACCTCGGGTTAAGAACTTAGTTCATTCTGGAGGTCCGTTCTTAACCTGAAACTGTTCTTAACCTGAAACACCACTTTAGCTAATGGGGCCTCCCGCTGCTGCCACCACGCGATTTCTGTTCCCATCCTGAAGCAAAGTTCTTAACCTAAGGTACTATTTCTGGGTTAGCGGAGTCTGTAACCTGAAGCGTTTGTAACCCAAGGTACCACTGTACAAGAACTCTGCAATTTAAGTAATAGTGCCTGAGTCTGAGTTCTTCCTCCTCCCTCCCAATCCTTTTTTTCTTTTATGTCATGTCCTTTAAGATTGTAAGCTTGAAGGCAAGAGCTATCTTATCAATGTCACTTGTGAGCGGCTTTGCAAGACTTTTCTTAGGGGCAGGCACTGAAATAATGGAATAAAATGCATTAAGCAAATAGCTAAATGATAAATAATGCTTATGTGAATAAACATTTGCCAACCATGGATGATTAATTAGGCTCGAGTCTGCAAAAGCTTATGCTGCAATGCATCTCTTAGTCTTAAAGATGCCACACAAAACTCATTCTTATCATGTGCAATAATAATATCCATATAACCATTCCTCACTGTATAAAAGATCAAGCACGCATTGAGGTCAATACCATTTGCAGTGGTGCCATCAGGACTTTAGAGCATTTTGAAATACATGAAGATACACACATTGCCACCTAAAGAGAAGGTGGAGGGCATAAGACCATTAAGTGGAAATAACATTAGACCATTACTTAAATACAGGAGTGGAAAGATTTCAGGCTTGCAAGATCTCCTTCAGATTTTTTATTAGCCTGGTAGGGCTGCACAATATATCACTATATTGTTCAAAACTGGTTTGAAGTCCATATTGTGATATTGACTTCATAATTTTTGACCTGGCAATATATCACAAATCATGATGTGTGTGTATGTGTGTTATGCAAAAATCACAATAGGGGAAAAACTGTGAAGCCAGTCAATGTCTCTGTATAGCTCCATCGTTATTTCAGGCATTGTGATCTATTGGTATATCGGTATATCACAATGTTGAAAGTCAGATATCGCCCAGCCCTATAGCCTGGTGCAAAAGTCATACATTTATAAATAAAGAATTTTTTCTTTATTTAGTTCAAGAACAGATTGGAGCTGACAATCCTTTTTCACAAAAATCCTCTTCTGGTTATTCCATAGGAACATTATTATGCCAGTCCACTGATCTATATAGGTAAGGTAAAGGTAAAGGAAAAGGACCCTTGAATGGTTAAGCCCAGCCAAATTTCAGGCCGAGGGAACTGGCGTTTGTCAGCAGACAGCTTTCCAGGTCATGACTAAACCACTTCTGGCGCAATAGGAAGCCAGAGTGCATGAAAATACTGTTTACCTTCCCACTGCAGCAGTACCTATTTATCTACTTACGCTGGTTTGCTTTCAAATCGCTAGGTTGGCAATTGGTCCATATAGCTCAGTATCGTCTACACTGGCCGGCAGTGCCTCTACAGGATTTTAGACAGAGAGTGGCTCCCAGTCCCTACCTGGAGTTGTTGGGGATTGAACCTGGAATATTCTGCATGCAAAACAGATGCTCTGTCCCTGAGCTATGGCCCTTCGCCCATCAGACATGGGAACACAGGAAGCTGCCTTATACTGAGCCAGGCCATTGGTCCATCTAGATCAGTACTGTCGACCCTGACAGGCAGCAGCACTGCAGGGTTCTAGACAGTCATTCCCAAAGATGCTGGGGATTTAATCTGGCATGCAAAGGAGATGCTCTACCACCAACATACAGCCCTTCCTCAAACATATTCGTCACTTGAGCAGTATAATTTGTGAGCCCATGTGGTGTAGTGGTTAGAATACCAGACTAGGACCGGGGAGACCAGGGTTCAAATCCCCACTTGGCCATGAAGCTCATTGGGTGACGTTGGACCAGTCAGTTCCTCTCAGCCTATCCTACCTCAAAGGGTTCTTGTACTGATTAAATAAGGACGGACAGAACCATGTGCACTGCCTTGAGCTCCTTGGAGCAAAAGGATATAAATGCAACATCCTAGAGTGCTGGGCTGATAGAGGAGAGTCCTTTTGTTGTTACCACTGTTAAACAAGCCAGCGTAAGAAATCCTTGCTGATCTACTTGCAAATCAGCCAGCAGATCCAGATCTACTGTCTCCTCCAGACCAATCCAATAATTTGCAAAGGTTGCCCAGCTCTGTGTGTGTGTGTGTGTGTGTGTGTGTGTGTGTGTGTGTGTGTGTTTAAAACCCTCATAAATTATATAGCCCCTATTTTTCCTCCAGTGCGCCTAATATATGTGAGCCCCGTCCATTTCTGCAGCAGCAATCAGATAACAGTGAAAAGGGGAAAAACAAGACAGCCTACAAGCTGAGTTTCACTGGCATTCAAATTCTGCACCAGATAACCCATCTGTGGAGAATTATAAGTAGGCAGGGGAGAGAGGGGAGGGAAGCAGAAGATGAAAAGCCCTATATATTTGTATGGAAATGCAGCCAATTGCACACTGCAGGGGACCGTCCTCTGTTGTGCTGTTTCCTGTGTTGAGAAAGAAGGCAGAAGCTAGAACAAAAAATGGGTATGGAGAAGTTCCAGCCCACAAGGCTATACTAGTCTGGCTGGAAGAAGACGGAAGAAGAAGGGGGCCATCTGGGGATGAGAAAACCAAAATGAGGCATGAGTGCACAGTAACTTCCTGCACACAACTCAATAAGCCTGTGTGTGTGTGTGTTTCCCCGCAAATGACCCTCAACCCCCAAGTTCAGGCAAAATAGCCCAGAGTTGATTGATGCTGTTGCCAAGGTGTGTTTGCATAAGCACTGTCTGAAAAAGGAAAGTTAATCTCGTGCTTTTCGTGTGAATACATGCCATAGCAAAGGTAAAGATAAAGGTTAAAAGGATGGCACTGTGGTCTAAACCACTGAGCCTCTTGGGCTTGCCGATCAGGTCGGCGGTTCGAATCCCCGCATGGGGTGAGCTCCCGTTGCTCTGTCCCAGCTCCTGCCAACCTAGCAGTTCGAAAGCATGCCAGTGCGAGTAGATAAATAGGTACCACTGTGGCGGGAAGGTTAACAGCGTTTCCGTGCGCTGCTCTGGTTTCCGTCACAGTGTTCCATTGCACTAGAAGCAGTTTAGTCATGCTGGCCGCATGACCCGAAAAGCTGTCTGTGGACAAACGCTGGCTCCCTTGGCCTGAAAGGAAGATGAGCGCTGCAACCCCAGAGTCGCCTTTGGCTGGACTTAACCATCCAGGGATCCTTTACCTTACCTTTACCTTTACATGCCATAGTAGAGGTGTACTGTAGTTTGGGGGGGGGCAGGGGGCGTACTGGGCACCACACTGTGGGGGGGCATTTATGTGGGGCCTGCAGTGCACCCATGCCACGCATCTCTCCTGGGCATGACGCAGTGGCTCGGGCGCTTGCAGGCTCCACGCTGCCCGAAAGGGCAGTGTGGGGCTTGTGTCTGCCTACCGCCTTCCCCTCAGCCGCCCTACAGAAGAGAGGGAGGTGGCAGATAGGCTACATACAAGCTCTGCAGTGCACTCTGCCCTGGCTCACCCCACCTCCCTGGGCGCCTAAGCAATTAGTTACGCAGCTGCGCCATAGGTTTAAAGCATATGACTCTCCACCTCAAAAATCATGGGAACTGTAGTATAAGGGTGCAGTTGGGTGGACAGCAGTTCCCAGGATTTTTGTGAGAGGGTGTTATGTGCTTTAAATTTATGGCACACTTGCAGAATGTTTGCTCCTACCTTTCCTTCAAGGAGTTCAGGGCAGAATACGAGGTTTCCTTGAGGTTGCCGTTCAGGGGAATATTATGATTATATTCATACCCCACCTTTCCTCCAAGGACCTCAGTGTGGCATACAAGGGCATCCTGATCAAATTTGCAGATGACACCAAACTGGGAGGGGTGGCTAACACCCCAGAGGACAGGATCACACTTCAAAACGACCTTGACAGATTAGAGAACTGGGCCAAAACAAACAAGATGAATTTTAATAGGGAGAAATGTAAAGTATTGCACTTGGGCAAAAAAAAAGAGAGGCACAAATACAAGATGGGTGACACCTGGCTTGAGAGCAGTACATGTGAAAAGGATCTAGGAGTCTTGGTTGACCACAAACTTGACATGAGCCAACAGTGTGACGCGGCAGCTAAAAAAGCCAATGCAATTCTGGGCTGCATCAATAGGAGTATTGCATCTAGATCAAGGGAAGTAATAGTGCCACTGTATTCTGCTGTGGTCAGACCTCACCTGGAGTACTGTGTCCAGTTCTGGGCACCACAGTTCAAGAAGGACACGGACAAACTGGAACGTGTCCAGAGGAGGGCAACCAAAATGGTCAAAGGCCTGGAAACGATGCCTTATGAGGAACGGCTAAGGGAGCTGGGCATGTTTAGCCTGGAGAAGAGGAGGTTAAGGGGTGATATGATAGCCATGTTCAAATATATAAAAGGATGTCACATAGAGGAGGGAGAAAGGTTGTTTTCTGCTGCTCCAGAGAAGCGGACACGGAGCAATGGTTCCAAACTACAAGAAAAAAGATTCCACTTAAACATTAGGAAGAACTTTCTGACAGTAAGAGCTGTTCGACAGTGGAATTTGCTGCCAAGGTGTGTGGTGGAGTCTCCTTCTTTGGAGGTCTTTAAGCAGAGGCTTGACAACCATATGTCAGGAGTGCTCTGATGGTGTTTCCTGCTTGGCAGGGGGTTGGACTCGATGGCCCTTGCGGTCTCTTCCAACTCTATGATTCTATGATTCCTCCATTTTATCCTCGCGACAGCCCTGTAAGCTAGGTAAGGCTGAGAGACAGTGACTGGCTCAAGGTTACCCAGTGAACCTCATGGCAGAGTGGGGATTCAAACCCTGATCCCTGAGGTGCCCATCCAAATTGCTATCCTGAAATATACTCGGAGTTGAGGGTGGATTTCATGGTCTTTATTTAGCTCATAGTAGTGAGGAATGGAAGTTCCCCTAGAATGTCTGCTTTATATACATTATTTACACAATGGGCCCCACGTGATTGGCTAATTCTGGGCTTCTCCTGTAGGCCAATCAGGTTGCGGATTCACTTCCACCTGGAGCTGAATTGGGTGGCTCCTGTGGACCAATCAGACTGCTGCATTCTGGGTCCTATTGTTCTAGGACAAATCAGACTACTGCATTTTGGATCCTATTCAACTCAGTACATAACATATCCACTGCAATGCACTGGCTCTTGTAAAAACAACAGGTGGCCAGTGTAATGATTACTCTCCTTGTAAGCACATCTTAGCTTTGATTTCTAGAATTCTTTATCCCATGAGATTCTGCCACCCGATGTGGGCTGTTTCACCCTCATGGACAGTCCGGCTGTGAGAGAGAGAGGTCCTTCTTGGAAGTGGCATGGCTGTAGAATGCCTCCTCAGAAAAAAATAACATGCCACTTCCCTCATGGTTTTTTTAGCGCAGTCGGAAAGCCCTTTTGATTCTCCCTGGCCTTTTCAACGACTAGTATTTTTAAGTGAAACTTGGGCTCTCTTTGTGTAAAGCTGTGTTTTATTTTACTGAGTGGCAAATGCTGCTTTTCCGCCTACAGAAAGAAAGGCAAAGATAAACTTTTGTGCTGCATTTTAGGAGTTTTGCTGATGCTTTTACTTATTACCTTGTCGGTTAATATTGCATTCTATTCTTTGCCCTGACAGCCCCCCCAAGTAATATGGATGACCCTATAACTCTCATCATAAATAAAAGATGGTTTTTATTCAACTACCAGTGTGAATGTAGTTTACTCCAGATTCTGTTTCCATGGCAACCTTGCCATTCACAATTTTGCTTCTGTAGCGTCTACAGGCATCATTCCATAGGCATATCCCCCAACATTTCTCTGATGAAAATAGGAATGTCCTGTTCCATCATCATTCCTCACCCATCTGACTGGGTTCCCCCAGCCACTCTGGACAACTAACAACATAAAACATAAAAACATAATAAAACATTAAACATTAAAAAAAAAACCTTACCTATATAGGACTGCCTTCAGATGTCTTCTAAAGGTTGTCTAGTTACTTATCTCCTTGGCTCAGGAGTTGTATAATACCCTCCAACACTTCTCTGTTGAAAATAGGGACATCCTAAGGAAAAGCAGGACATTCTGCGATCAAATCAGAAACTGGGACGGCTTCTGTAAATCCAGGGCTGTCCCTGGAAAATAGGGACACTTGGAGGCTCTGTCCTTGGGGACTCTTGTCTCAGCAAGCCTGTCTGGTCAGTTCACTCCTGACTGTGGTGCAGTCTCCATTGGGTAGGTTTGCCATACGTCTGGAATCTCCTGGACATAGCTGGTATTCAGCTCGTAAACAGTGTCTAAGTGGAAATCACTGAAATGTCTAGGAAAATCCAGATGTATGGCAGCCCATGTTGGTAGTGTAGATTTTGATGAATTTTTGTGTCCAGATCTTCACTTTTTAAAATATGGCAACCCTACCACTGGGGCAAAGGGGGCACTGCCTCACCAAGCTCAGCCTGTCCTCAGCCAACCCTCACTCACCTACCTCCTTATTTACAACTAGTTCAGGGGTTTCTACTGCCTGTCACCCTCTGCTCCTCCTTAGTCACAGCGTTGCCTCTTGTAGAACTCAGCAGGGAAGAGGATCCAAGTAAACCCAGAATGATTTGACTTTGCCTTCCATTGGCTCTGGGTCCCTGCTTTCTGCTCTACCAATCCCAATGGGCACCAGGCTCCATTGTTAGGTTAGTTGACTTATTTCTTCTGGAAGGCATTGCTTGTTGGGAGTCAACTGGTGTTGGTATTCTTGTTATTATCTAGAATAGATTTTGCTGAGAGGTTGCAGAACAGCTGAACATATTTGTGTTTGGCCATGCAGCTTCATTCGTGTTTGTTTTAACCCAGTGACTGAGATCAACTTCAAAGATCTTTTGATCCAATGGACGATGTTCCACATGGTTGTGCTTGTTTAAAAAACTGTTGCTAATTGTGTTCTGTATGTTGTAAAAATGCTCTATTATATTTTTTATTTGCTGTTTATTTAAGATGTTTTAACAAAGTTGTAAACTGCTTAGAGTTTAAACTGACATGGTATATAAATTGTTCAAAAAAAATATTTTTTTTTAAAATGGTAAATAGTAAAGAGTTGGTAAATAGTAAGATTTATTGTTTAACAGAAAATAGTACCATGTGCCTCTCATCAGACTCTAGCCATATTTTCATAAGGGCAATAAATTTTGGGAAGAGCTAATGGGAAGAGCAGCTGGCTGGGAAAGGGGGTGTAAACTGAAGAGGCTTCTTTTGAAGCTGTTTTTTACTGAGTTCCTTTTTACCTTGCAAAGTCCTTTTCTTCTAAAAAGCTATCTATGTTATGTATGAGATTTGTTGGCTCAATGTAATTATGCAAAGGATTTAGAAAGTAAGAAATGTTAGATTCTTATGTTAGATTCTTATTTCATTGATGGTGTGTGAGAATGTGAACCCAAGGGAAGACACAAGATTTACCCACGCTGGAGGAATGGCAGACGCAGTTGATGGACTATATGGAACTGGCTGAAATGACTGGCAGAATCCGAGACTTGGGAGAAGAAACAATCGAGGAGGACTGGGAAAAATTTAAAGACTATTTGAAAAAACATTACAAGTTGTATGAATGTTAAAAAATGCTCTTTATAGAAATTCTTGCTTCAGCATTTGGTAAATTAATGAAATGGAAATTAAGGTACAAGAAGTTAAAGGTGGAATAATGAAATAACTTTATTATGTTTAAGTTAAAACATATAAGATTTGGGTTACAATAGTTTTGAAATTAGGCAACATGATAAAATGAAAGATACAATAAGTTTGGAAATAAGTTAACAAATTGCTGATACTTTGTATTACAGAGAATGCAGGGTTTGGAGGACGTGGGGAAGTCCAATAGATGTGTTGGAAAAAAGGATTATGGAAACTTGTAACTTCTTTACTGTATTTTTCTATCTATGTCTTTATTTCTTTTTTCTGTATTTCATAAACTTAATAAAAATATTATTAAAAAAAAAGAGAATGTGAACCCAAGATCTCTGTTTAGATAGAATTTAATATCACGAGCCATTTGTTTTAGCCATTTGTTTTGGAATGCAGGGGCAACAGGAGCAAAAGGTGATCTGGTAATTAAGGTGCCTTGTCAAGGCAAATGTAAGATATATGGCTACTTGTCTGCCATTTATGGATAGAAGGAAATATAGCTCTTTGTCTCCCATAAAAGGTAATAGGAAATGGGGTGTATCTTTTATGATTGGTTCTAGCAAACAGCCAATAGGAAATTCAACCAGGCTGATTGGACAGAGGCAGCCAAGGAGGAGCAAGGGGGCTCGGCTGAGGAAATATAAGTGCTGGCCATCAGGGCTGGAGGGCAGGCAGAGCTGTGGTAACCATATACCACTGTGCCTATCATTTATTTGTCTGACAAATAAATTATTATTTTAATTTCTCTATTGCTGCGTTGAATATTTCATTCCAGCTAAGCGTTAACCACAAGCAGGGTGCTACAGAGCTATGTATTGAGATTTCTGTATTGCAGGGGATTGGACTAGATGGCTCCTGGGGTCCCTTCCAATTCTATGGTGAATAGCGGTTACATACGTAACACTTTGATGTATTGAATTTTTTTTTTGTTTATCCTATTATCCTGCAAAGATGACATCATATCCCTGCGTTTTAAAATTGCGCCACAATATACAGTGACGTCAGAAGAGAACTCCGTCGCCCCGGGCAGAAATAACGCGCGGTCGCTTCGGCAACGCGTATGGACGCTGTCCGACCCCTTCTCATTTTCCATCTCCGCCTCTTCGGCGAAGCAAATGCCTACGATTGGATACTCTTCCTTGTCGCTCAAAAATGAACAGCCAATCATCTTCCAAAACATGGAGGGCGGGATTTCGGTTCCATCCAATAGCGTGCCAAGGATGGAGGGGCATTTCCTTTGAGAGCCCGCCCAGCCGAATTGACTGGGAATACAAATGTAAAATTCAGCCCATGATAGGGTGACGGAGGTGGGGATAGAGTATATCTAGCCAATGGCTATAAGAAAGAGGTGGGTTTTAAGGGCACCGTTCCCAATGCTTTTTACTGAGTGGTCTAATTCTGAATGTCTAATCCAATGGGCAGCAAGAGAGAGGATGACTGATAGAAGGCTATTTCAAACAGGAGTACAGAAGAGGTGGGGCGTGCTAGAAACAAGCCAATTAGCTTCAGGAATAGTTGAGAGTGACATACTAGGCAGCCAATGGCTTTTGAGCCGCCCCTGCAAGGCGTCTGCGCGAACCCCGCGCACCCTTCAGAGCTGAAGCCGGGAGGTAAGATGGCGGCCGCCGACGGAGATGACTCCCTTTACCCTATTGCTGTGCTGATCGATGAGTTGCGGAACGAAGACGTTCAGGTACGGCTCGCGTCAACCGAGGCCTCCCTGGGCGTAAGGGAAAGCGGCCGGAGTTTATTCGGGCAGCCGGGGCCCGAAAGCCGCGCCTTGGGTTACAGTATCCAATCAGCGGCCACCTTTCATCCGAGAACCCCGCGTGTGAGCGATCAGAAGCTCAACCGGATTGGCTGTAAGGATTTTCATTTGAGAAGGCGAGGAGCAGGGTGTTGGCTAATGGAAGGGTCCGTATTATTCAGTGACTCCCCTTCGTCCGTGTTGCGAGCAGCCACGTGATTGGCTGGGCGACCTGTTTGTCTAGTATAGGGGTTAATCAAAACAATCAGGAGGAGGGTCGCCTTTTCCTTTAATAAATATATTGATGGAATGGCGAGAGGAGGCTCCTGATTGGGTCGAGCCTCGCCTATTCATTATACGGGTGTTTCCTGACCAATCAAGGAAGCGTCTTGATCTGATCTCCAGGGGAGGGGTCTCCTGCCCGTCATGCTACGGCTTTTCCAGGGGGTTGTTAGGCTAAGGACATAGACGAGGAAGTGGTGCATAGCCTATGTCATGGAGGGGAGCCAGTCAGGGGGGCGGGGAGATATCAGTAGGGGTGCCATCTTTGAGGTAGCCTTACTATGTATGTGGGGTGCGTGACTGCTCCCCTTCTCTCTCTCTCTCTCTCTCTCTCTCTCTCTCTCTTATCTACTTGGGCTTCTGGTTGTAGGGAATGCATAGTTTTGGAATTTGTGATTAATGCTAGCTAGCATGGTGCCTGCCCATTCCTCAATACCTCCCATAATATAGTACTTTGTGTGGTGATACAATAGATGTGTTTTGGCCCCAAACAGCTGCAGTAATGGAATTGTTTGAGGGCTAGCAGAGGTGGCAACCGAGGTGCTCCTTGGTATTTTGTATGTAAAACAGCTACACTGTAAGCTGTTGTTTGTAGAACAACACAGAACAAGGTCTCTGCCCTGAGGAGTTAACAGTCTAAAAGCCAGTAAAGGGTTGGGGGAGGGAAATGGAAAGGTTCATTGGAAGAATGCGTACATGTGCTATTCCCAGCTGTGATTTGATGTGATGAAAAGGGCTTCAGGGTGTCACTTAGGGGTTTTCTGTTTTGGATGTAAAATGTGTTTAATTACTTGACGGTTGTAAACCGGCTTCCCTTACTTACTTTTATCCCTTGTTATCGTTGATTCTTACTTTTTAAGCTGTTGTCCCCTGTTGAATTTAGAGTGTAAGATCTACCTCTTCGTGTAAATCAGTTTCCCATTACATTAAGGTGTTATAGAAAGGTATGGGAGATGGGTGTGTGTGTGCAGTGCAGTGCAGTGCATACATGTAGCATGAGATAGGTGTTATTAAGGCTCTCCATCTTTATTAATTTAGAATATTTGTGAGTTGCACTATAAGACATTTTCTAGGGGGCTTGCAAGAAAAAACAAGAACAAGTTATAATAATTTCTGCTATCAATATAGTAACAAAAGCTTCAGAACTATATATAAATATAGACTGAGCAGAGGATCACAACTATTAAAATTTTGCAGAGTTATAACAGTAGATACTAAAAGCCCTGGGAAAAAGGAAAGCTTTTCCAAGTGCTGGAAATATCTTAAAATAAATGCCTTCTCTGGGGAAGGCACTTCACAGGTGGTTATGGTGAGGCTGCTGAGAAGGCCTTTCCTTCCTCATTTGGCAAGAGCCCTTTGAGAAGAGCATCAGATGACAACTCAAGGCATATGTAGGTACATGTGGGGAGAGGTGCTCCTTCAGATGCCAGTGTCAAAATCAGTACTTAAAATTGGGCTCAGGGGTGGAACAAAAGTCAGTGAAGATTTTTATCATTTATTTTATTCAGTTTCAATACCACCCTTCATCCGAAGGTCACAAGGCGGTTTACAATATAAAAACAGAAAAATACATATCATAATGACAAACAAAAATATGATGGAGTACTGGCATAATATATATACCTGCCCCAGATGATACAGAATATGGCTACAGGGGTACTAACTGAAGTTTCAGCTTCAGTTGCAGCTCCTCCACATATGATACACATTGCAGGAATAAATTCAGTAAGTTATCAGGGCTTGAAAGCTAGCCCATATATGCCCAAGGTCATAGCTAGTGTGCCAGCCTAAACAAGGGAAATCTTTTTTCTCTGTGCGTTTTCTACAGTAATAATATTATTAAGAATACTAGAAAAACAAATCAATATTGTTCTCTGCTACATGGCTTGGGCCAGTGACGTGTTGGGACTGCTCTGGCTGTCTGGTCCAGAACTGCCCTTGATATGGTGGGTGTTGGGATCCCCTAGAACAATCCTGGGCACTCTCAACAACAAAGCTGAGGTCACCTCTTGATACGGGCAGCGAGACCGCGGGACAGCAGGGTGGGCAGTATAGCAGCAGAATTTCCAGTTTGTCCTAATTGTCCTGCACAATGTTCAAACACAGCAGATTGCCACCTAAATAGCCTGGAGGAAGACCACATAATTCTCTCCCCCCAGCCCTTCAATCTATTCTGATTCCAAACCTGAGTACCCGGGGGGGGGGGCACAGCTGGGAGAGAGTAATTTCTCCAAGCTCACCTACCCTCAGTAATATAGTTGAGATCAACCGTGCTAAAGTAATAGATTGGAGGAATTTTACTACAGCATCAGCAGACCAGAGGCCATGTTGGCAAGGTGGCCAGAGATATTTTCATTGAGGGAGAGATTGGAAGAGGGGATAGGTGTAATGTACCTAATCATCTTCTCTGGTATGTCAGACACTCAACACCAGGGGTCTGCAACCTAAACCAGTGCGGAGCAGATCAGGGAGCGCCTTCCATGATGCTGGACAGTTTCCCATTGGCTGCAGAAAGCTCCTGCCGCCAATGGGAAGCTGCGCATGCCTCCTTCGCGCCAGAAGGAGCGCCAGAAATAGCATGTGTGCGCGTGCGCATACACACTCCGGCCCACCTTGGTGTATGCGGGACCGTGAAATGGCCCAAACCACAAAAACTTTGCCGGCCCCTGCTCAGCACCATTCCATTCCCCCCTTCACAGTAGGCAATCTTGTAGGGGTATCCCTGCCTGTCTCCAGGTTGTTCAAAGAGTTTCCCTTTACCCAGCAAAGCAAGAACTATTGAGTTGCTGCTTTGGGGGCTTTCCTTTTAACTATTCAAAACAGTGGGATTCACAAGCAATAGTTTAATGGCACTGCGTGCAAAAGGAGTGAAGAAGTAAATTAAAAGGGGTGTTAATGAGAAAAAAACTTTTTGCCCTCAACTATTACTGGGCCCGCCTAACTAAACTCATTGTTCTAGATGGCTTCATGATGTTATCTCACAGTCCCCTGCATGATGATGATCTGCCACCAGTCCTAGTCTTCCAGAAATCACTTTTCTGACAGGGATGGGGGATGATTAATTGGGTGATTCATAACAGGAAACAGCCCATCTCAGCAATTGGGTATTCTATTTATTGAACTGTATAGTTAATAATAATCTTCCACTCATACAGTATTGCTGCTCCCAGGACAGCTGTTAATACTTTTTTCTTTTCAAAAATGGGCTGGAAGTTAGTGCAGTTGTGTTAAAACAAACAGATGTTTCTATAGGCTGGTTCCACTTGGCAAACTAGCAGGCATGTTTTTGGAAAACATAGGTAGTCCGGTATTCCTTGCAGCACATTACAGCAATCTAGTGAGTGCACAGCTAATTATGTCCAGGCTTTCTCTGTCCAGGAAGTGTCCCATTTGGTACCCTCAATTTGCCACACTGGCTGCATATCGTAGTGTAAAAATGATAAGTAGGCCATCCACTTTTGTGGATTTATTTGCAAAGTACATTTGTTCTGTATGTAATCAAGAGTGTTACAGGGGACATCTCTGAAATATTTCTTCCCATTTCTCGCTCCCACAAGTTATGGCCTGCTTATTTCAGAGTTGGGAAAAGCCATACCTCCCATGGACCTTTTCTTGAGCGTCATGCATGTTTTCTGATTACATACCACTTAAACTTGCTATTGCTATACTGATTGTACTCCAGTGACATCTTATGAAGAATCAGGGTTGGCTGGCAAATTAGTGGCTCACCTTTAAAAAATATGTTATTTTGATTTCTTTCTCCCCTATCCAGCTTCGTCTGAACAGCATCAAGAAACTCTCTACCATTGCACTGGCCCTGGGAGTTGAGAGGACGCGCAGTGAGCTTTTGCCTTTTCTGACAGGTAATGAAAAGACCAGGAACTCTGATTTTAGGGAATAAGAATTGAGTCTAGGGGCTGTGATGCATGTGAGTTGGAATTGCAGTTTGGGCGGTACCCCAAATCCCTTTCCAAAAGCTGTAGTGATTTCCTTTTTAGGGCTGCAGTATATACGTGCTCAGCAGCACTTGAGACTCTTGCAGAATTTTAAATCCTTTTCAAAGCTTTGCTGATGAATGCAGCCTTGCCGAAAGAAAGAGACTGCGTCCTTGTTGAATTTAGTTGGTTCAAGATTGTGCTGATGGGATTGTTGGTGCCCAAGGTGTACTTATTTCCTGCACTGGAGGGCAATAGTTCACATCTTCAAATTCTCACATCATGTTAGCTTCCAGATTCTGTGCTCTTGACAATGCAGATTTTAGTCTTGATTTGCTTTAATTGCTTCCCCCCCCCTCCCCACAGACACTATTTATGATGAGGATGAAGTGCTACTTGCTCTGGCGGAACAGCTGGGAACCTTCACAGCTCTGGTTGGGGGCCCTGAATATGTCCATTGCTTGCTGGTAAGCCCAGTGAATGACTGGGGAAGAGTGCTCTCCACAGTGGGAGAATGTGAAATTTTCTAACACCTCCGTTCCTTTCAAACTTTGGTGGGAGAAGTGTTGGTCATTAGCAGATTTGAGGGTGGTCCTAGGTTGGATTATGCTGCCCACTAGTAAAAAGGATATGTTGTAAAATGGTAGCATGCATCCACCCTTTGCCTGCTTCTAAAGTGCAGCTTAATGGTATATGGAATGCCTTTCCCATTTGCTTCCAACAATGTTGCCCCAAAACAACAGATGCTGTGACCTTGTATTTGGACCCTTTGCATGGTTGACATCCACTCTCACACACCAATACAGGTCGCACCCCTTACTTTCCAAATCTTCTTCCTTCTCTTTATACGTCTTTGAAATACTTCTGCATTTCCATAAATCGCACAGGGGCCAAAGATTGTAACAGGGGCATGCTGTATTAGAAGACTGTTTTCTTCCTTGAGGGATTTGCTGATTTATTATAAAAAATATTTATAAATTGTATTTTGGCCCTAGAGGGGGTATCCAAGGCAGTGTACAAAACCAAAATATCTAAACTTAGTTTCGTGTGTGTGTGTGTGTGTGTGTGTGTGTGTGTGTACATATACTGCCTTGGGGACCCTTGCTAGATTATCAGTAAACTAGATTATGAATGGAGCAGAACATGCCTAGAAACCTGGAGAAGTGGAATTAACTCACATACTAAAAGCTATTAAAAACCCATGTGGAACAGAAAGCTGACATGGAGCCAGTCTTACATTCCCTTGGGAGGAAGTTGCTTAGACAGGATGCCACATCTTTAGATGATTTATCTAGCTTTCAGAACATCACATTTTCCTTCAAATTTCCCCCCTCCATTTCTGTTATTACTTACTGTAATAAGAAACCCGCAAAAGGTCAGGCAGTAACACATTTGGTGTTACAACACTCTTTGGTATGCTAAGCTGCAGACATTGCATTTAATGTGTAATGTATCCTCCCTCTTTGTGCTGCAGCCTCCGCTTGAGAGCCTTGCTACTGTTGAGGAGACAGTGGTCCGGGACAAAGCGGTGGAGTCTCTGCGAGCCATCTCCCATGAACACTCTCCATCTGACCTTGAGGCCCACTTTGTTCCCCTTGTGAAGCGCCTGGCAGGAGGTGACTGGTTCACCTCCCGCACCTCTGCTTGTGGCCTCTTCAGTGTCTGTTACCCTCGAGTCTCCAGTTCGGTCAAAGCTGAGCTCCGACAGTAAGTGAGATGCTTTACATTAAGGTCTGGAGTGGGCTGTTGGTTGGGTCACTGATGTCAAAGGGTGAGAGACACCAATTCAGAGGGCTCTGTATTTCCCAGCTAACAGTCCTTATCCCTTTCCTGCAGGTACTTCCGGAACTTGTGCTCAGATGACACTCCGATGGTCAGGCGAGCGGCAGCCTCTAAACTGGGTGAATTCGCAAAGGTCTTGGAGCTGGAACATGTCAAGAGCGAGATCATCCCCATGTTCTCTAACTTGGCCTCTGATGAGCAGGTCTGTGGGATGGCACCTTTCTTTCTGGGAGAGGGCTGGGCCGCACTAGATCACCTGTAACCCACCTCATGTCTCTCATACAGGACTCTGTGCGTTTGTTAGCTGTGGAGGCCTGTGTTAATATTGCACAGCTCCTGCCCCAGGAGGACCTGGAATCGTTGGTGATGCCAACACTACGGCAAGCAGCAGAGGACAAATCTTGGCGGGTCCGTTACATGGTGGCTGACAAGTTCACGGAGGTTAGTACGAATCCATGTATGCCTCAGCAGTGCTTGTGTGGTATTCGTTTTATTTGAAAGATTTATACCCAGCCTTTTGATCAAATCATCTGAAACTCAGACTGTGTGTGTGTGTGTGTGTGTGTGTATACACACATTATTTCTTTTTAAGAAAAACCTCTCAATTCAACTTATCAAAAAAACGTTGCAAAAACTCACTTCGTGCTCTTATTCCTCTGGTCAGAAGCAGTGTCCTTTCCTCTTATTTCTGCATTTCCTGGGTATTTCTCAGTTGGAGCACAATTCTTTTTGGCAGGAATCTATTTGGGATCATCATATATTTTCCCTTTCTTGCCTACAGCTCCAGAAAGCTGTCGGTCCAGAAATCACAAAAACCGACTTGGTCCCGGCATTCCAGAACCTGATGAAAGACTGTGAAGCTGAAGTGCGGGCTGCTGCCTCCCACAAAGTCAAAGGTCAGTTGCAGTCACAATGCCTGTGGTGGCGGCTTGTTCTTTCCAATTGTTTGGAATCAAAGGGAACCCAGATTCTCTGAGGGCAGCTCCTGCCCCATCCGTGTTCTCACTTATCTGAAATCCTGTAAAAAGCTGTTTGTGTTTTGTGCTACAAATACTGCTATTTCTGTTCTAGAAAAGGTAAATTTGACACTCAAATAATTCAAATATTGCAAATCAGATTTTTGTTGTATATACCTTCTGTTCCCTCTACGTGGCTTTATTCTGAGCTTGTTAGAGGAACAATGTAAGTGATAGAAAATGAATGCCTATAAGAGGTAAAATGTTTAAAGGGAAAGTGAAATGGCTCTAACATTCAGAGCACTCATGGTCTGTGTGCTGGAGCCATTTAAAAATGACACCTACTATTTTTCAAGCCTTATTTACATAGCTATGATAGCTGGACACATGCTTAGAATGTAACTGATATACAGTAAAATACAAGCCTTGCTTTCTGTGATTTGGTGTGGCTGTAGTACAGATACAAGACTCCACACATAGGTCAGAAAAAAAAGGTAGCACATGACATAGTTCTGTAATGCCGCAACAACTCAACTAACCTTTAAACAGCCAAATGACAGTCTCTATAGAAACGAGGGACTTGTTTAAATTCAGTTGCAGGAAGATGTGTTTCTGGAGGTCAGTAATTTGTACATTATGGTGTGTTAGGAAGTCTGACAGTGGAGTGATGATGCCTAATGGACTACTAGATTAACTTAGAGCTCATATCTTCCTGATGGGCTCCTTTGTTAGCCAGATAAACAGCATTCCCACTGCACCACTTTGGTTGTGAAGCCCTAACAACGTGATTACTGTTTTTCCTTAAGAGTTCTGTGAAAACCTGTCTGCTGATTGCCGTGAAAATGTCATTATGACCCAGATCTTGCCCTGCATTAAGGTATGTTCCAGGACGCGACAATCTCTAGTGAGTCTTGAGCTTGTTTTTTGAAGCATTTGTCAGCTTGCAATAACAGTACAATTAAGGGCTGAAGAAACCATGGAGGCAAGTGTCTCACTGTTAAAGCAGGGGGCGACTTAACTATTTCTTTGTTTATTAAATTTATATACAAGGCGATTTGCATTATAAAGTCAGCAAACATTTTCAGCAGGGGGCCAGTCCACTGTCCCTCAGACCTTGTGGGGGGCCGGACTATTTTTTTTTGGGGGGGGGGGAATGAACAAATTCCTATGCCCCACAAATAACCCAGAGATGCATTTTAAATCAAAGCACACATTCTACTCATGTAAAAACACCAGGCAGGTCCCACAAATAACCCAGAGATGCATTTTACATAAAAGGACACATTCTACTCATGTGAAAACACTATGATTCCCGGACCATCCGCAGGCCACATTTAGAAGGCGATTGGGCCAGATCCAGCCCCTGGGCATTAGTTTGCCTACCCATGGTATAAAGGTTGCTTGTAATAGAATAAGGAAGTAAGACAGATGTGCTGTGCAGATGGGTTGAAGAGTTACTGTAGATACGTTTGTGTTTGGTGCGTCCCATTTGCTTGTATTTTATGTTTGTCGGCCACCCAGAGTGCATTGTTTCTGGTTGGCCTCACGGCAAGCAAGTACCGGTAAATTTCTTTTTGTTTTTAATACTTCTTTTTGCCATTCAGGAACTCGTGTCAGATGCCAATCAACATGTAAAATCAGCTTTGGCATCTGTGATCATGGGATTGTCTCCCATTTTGGGCAAAGACAACACAATCGAACACCTTCTGCCTCTCTTCTTGGCTCAGCTCAAAGATGAGGTGAGTGCCCCCCCCCCATCATGTTCCTTTGGTCCACTTGTTAACAGTTCTGTGTCAAACTGTTCAGCATTAGGAGCATTTCCCTGCCTTGATCTCCTGAAGTTGCATTATTTCATGGCTGCTTCACTCCCTTGCCTCGGAAGTGCTAAATATACCCTTCCCCAACCTGGTGTCCTCCAGATGTGGTTGACTTACAACTCCCATCATCCCTGACCATTGGCCTTCCTGGCTGGGGCTGATGGAGTTAGGATCCAACAGTGTCTGAAGGGCACCAGGTTGGATACTGGGGGAGTTGTTGCATAAGATTAGCTGATTAGTTTCTGCACACTGCAAATGTAAATTAACTCTGCGGTCCCCCGTCCCCCTGGAATTCTGGGAACTCGGCTGGAGTCATAAATGACCAATTTCTCTAAAGAGAGGCCATAGAAAAGTAATAGAGTACATGCTTTATATGTTTAGGGTTCCAGGTTCAGTGCTAAGTAGCTGGGACTGGAAAGATTTGTGAACAAAATAATGAATGGGATGGACCTACATAGGTTCCTACATAGTACCACCCCTACCCTTGACTTTGGTGTTCAAGGGCTTATATGACCAAAGCAGGTCCATTTAGATTAGGGTTGGTGTCTTCCATCTCTGAAATGGGAGGCTGTGCTCCCAGTATGGTCTGAAGGTGCATACTGGTGCTAAGCAAGTCTGAGTCTTGTCAGCGCCTAGATAGTTGATTGCCTGGGAGCCACATGTACGCCACCTTGGGATTTTTGATGGAAGGAAGCTGGGGTGGTAAGAAAATAAATCAAAGCCACCTCTCCAAGTCAAAGGTTGCATGCCTAGTTTAGATGTGGTGGAAGAAGATATGCAAGTCATTTGCAGTCATCTAGAAGAGTGGGTGGATTTTAGGGGTTGCATCTGGGAGGTGGAACTGCCCTCTGATGTCACTGTGTTCACATTTCTGCAGTGCCCGGAAGTCAGACTCAATATAATCTCTAACCTGGACTGTGTGAATGAGGTGATTGGCATCCGGCAGCTGTCCCAGTCCCTGCTGCCAGCCATTGTGGAGTTGGCAGAGGATGCCAAGTGGCGTGTGCGACTGGCCATCATCGAGTACATGCCCCTGTTGGCTGGGCAGCTAGTAAGTGCATCTTTGGCTTTTCCCGTATGAGTTTGACATGCTGGGAGAACATAGTGATCAAATATTCTTGGGTCAGCTGGACCTGGGTTGCCGCAGGCACATTGTTTGGCTTTGTGAAAGCTTTTGTATGTGTTCCGCCTTGTGGGAACTGCTAGTTACTGCCCATTTGTTTGGGGAGTATTAACCATTCAGCTTAAAAACCTAGAACTTTTCACAACCTTTGTACTGGTTTGCTCCCTACCTGCCATATGAGCGAGACCACTTTCTCCGTGTTTTGTTTCTGACTGTGAGAATCCCATAAACAGCATTAGCACAAGTTAATCTGAGCTCTCTGCAATTTCCCCTCTGTAGGGTGTGGAATTCTTTGACGAGAAGCTAAATTCCCTTTGCATGGCATGGTTGGTGGATCACGGTAAGGCTCTTAAGTTGAAACATTTTCTTTCCTCCCTTAACCCTTTTTCTCCCTGTTGTTACATTTGCATTTGTTCAAATGAAGGAAGGTTGAATGCCACATTTGGACAAGAATTAGAGGTGCAATCTCTCTGTGTTAACTAGAGGGGTGATTTTTATCACCCTTATTTGTAGGAAAAAGGGCTGTAGAGAGGAAGGGAGACCAAGAGCACATGCTAAAGTGGCTCTTTGAATTATGGCCCAGGTGCTTTATATCTCTTTAAAATATCAAGCACTTTATATCCAACTAGTGATCTCTAACATGGAAAGTATATTTCAAAGCTAATGGGATCCATTATGAAAGCTCCTGTTCCAGCAGAGAGAATTCGCTCATCTAAGCTTTTAGTGCAGGAATAAAAGTTATATTTTTTTATATTGAATGGGAGAGTTCTTTTTCAGCCACAGGAGCAATTAAGCTCAAGTTCAATGCTATTATTTCACAGTGATGGAGAGGCAATGTAGCTCGTTTCCATGGTGGTTTGCTGCATTAACTCAATAGCCTGGTTTACACGTGCTATAGTTTATATAAGCCACAGAAAACCTCGTCCTTGTGGCACATCTCAGAAGCTTCTGCTTTGTTTTACATCAGATAACAGACTAAATTGTTGTCATTAATGATGGTTTTTTGAAAGCATAGTTAAGGTTAACCATTGCTTGTCCAAGTTCAGATGACACTGCAGGCTGTGGCAAACATACAAGTGGTAGAAAAAAGGCTTCTGAACCACTTTGCTGCCACACCAGAGGGGAAGCATGAGACCGTGAAGCCTTCTGAGGCTTGCTCTTGTAACACTAAACTATGGTTTAGTGCAGGTAGCCAGTGTAGGAGTCCCAGCAACACCTGAAGAGCACCAGTTCTTCCCATCACATCTAGGCAGCATGGCCAGTGGTTAGGGATGATGGGAGTTGCAGTTCAGGAACATCCAAGTGCTACCACATCGGCTACCCCTGGTTTAGCAATGTCTGAACCAGACAAATGTGTATTCAATAACAGACGTTCACTAATTAAAATTTCTTTTAGTCATTTTGTGTGGAGGGGGAATAACGTAACTAAAATTTAAATATCTGGGGCCATTAGGGGTTGTTGAAAAACTGCGAGGCCCAAAAGCTTTATAAACAAAAGCTACTGCTTTTTTACCCATTTCCTTCTGCCTTAAAAAAACTAACAAAAAACCCTTCAGTCATTCAGTGCATCCAGAATGATTCAGAAGTGAACTTGTGCCTTTCAGTCTCGTCTCCACCGAATAAAATGTGTGACCAGTGACCAATTCAAATTGTTAAATGAGCTATCAATTTATGAAATCTGTGAAAGCCTATCTTCCCTCATTTCCATCCCAGAATATCACTGCTAATTTCAAATGTTTTCGTGGAAGGGATGCTTAACCAGTGACAAATGCCATGTTAGAGTGGATGTAAATTGCGTGGAAAGATGCCTATTCTTCTTTGGAGCGGAGCTCTGAAATCTGTCGCACCTCCATCTCCTGCTTTGAATTTTAATGGGGCAGGAAACAAGTGACATGTATAAGGCATAGGAGTATAATCCCAACTCAGTCCTTGCAGCATTTGTGGTCTAAAATTGAGCTGGGCTTCTATTGTTTTCCAATGCAAAGCATATAGGGCTTTTGACATAGAGCCGCTAAGGGCCTACAGTGATATCCACTCCTCCCATTGACCGAATTTGGTTTGGGCTCGGGACTTTAGCCAGATCTGGTGCACGACCTTAATAAGCACCCACACATGCATGAAAATATTGCAAACTTCAGAGTGGGTGGGTGGCTTCCTTTGCCAAATGTGCTGAAGAAGTTGGACAATAGCATTAGTTCGGAGTGTTCTCACCTTTTAACCTGTGCTGACACTGCTCTCCTCTCCAGTCTACGCTATCCGAGAGGCAGCTACCAGCAACCTCAAGAAGCTTGTAGAGAAGTTTGGCAAGGATTGGGCCCATGCCACCATCATCCCCAAAGTGCTGGCCATGTCCAACGATCCCAACTACTTGCACCGCATGACCACGCTCTTCTGCATCAACGTGAGTTGGGGCAAGGGTGGGGTAGAGGAGGAAGTTGGGATGTACTCAGGGCAAAGGGAAGAATGTGTTCTCCACCATGCAAGAGCCGCCATACTGCATTAAAAATGTTCTCCTTTTCTCCTCTTCCGTCACCTATAAATCATTAATCGTTCTAATATTGCCACATCCCATATTCTGTTAAATGATTTAGACCTAGAAGGAACTTCAGTCCCATTTGGATGCAGCTAAAATTCTTGCTCCAGATAATAAATTGCTCTCCAGTATTTTAGTGGAATTTTTCATTTCTGCATGATTACTTCATGTAACTGTTTTCTGATTCAAAATTAACTGGGGTGCATATTTTAAGTTTTGTGTGCAGAACTTTAGATTCCCCCCCCCCCCCGCCATGTAAACTAACTTCAGTGTAAACCACTGAGGAAGAGAAGGGTGATGGGGGGCATTGGAAAGGGGTGGACTTCTATGCCAGGTACAAAAGAGATCCCCCACCCCTACCCTGATGAGATTTTCTGCTTTTCAAACTTGAGAGTAAAAACTTTCAGGTTCCAGATCCCGCCCCCCCTAAACACACAAGTTGGATTGCCTGTCTCTAAGTTCTGTTGAAATCAGTGGTCTGAAGTTAGTCCTTTCCATTCATTTTCCATGGGTCTATTCTGAGGTTGATTAGCACTGGATACACCAGAGTTCTTCTTTTTTTATCACCAAGTACTCACAGAGCTGTTTTGCATAGGAATAAGCTGCCCAGGGAAGTCCATAAGGAGACATTGGGTTGTCAGTTGCTTTAGATATTGGGCATCATGCTTTGAGAGGAGGAGGAGAGTCCTCAAACTCCTCCTTTATTTAGTGCTTCTAGGAATCCTATGGGACAGATTAATTATGCTCTTTCTGTGAAACACATTGAGAAATTTTAGGGGTGCTTGTTTAGTGGAAACCCCCAGTGGCGAAACCTCCCATGCTTTCTGAGGGCTAGGGCATGGTTTTAGCTCCATCGGCAAGCATGGCATTCAAAGTAAGGAGCAGCACAGACCTAGCAGCCAAGGGAAGCTCAAAGTCTCCTACGTACCCTGTGGATCCCACATGATCATGATCCAGTTCCATCGTGCCTTTTCCTTTGCTAGGTGCTGTCAGAGGTGTGTGGGCAGGAGATCACCACCAAGCACATGCTTCCCACTGTGTTGCGGATGGCAGGCGATGCCGTAGCAAACGTCCGCTTCAACGTGGCCAAGTCCCTTCAGAAAATTGGACCAATCCTGGACAACAGGTATGACAGTTCACTGGGGGCACCATTGCACCTGACGCCTTTATGGCAGCAGTCCCGAAACTCCTCCCAATTGGAGGATGCATTTATGGGGAGGGGGGAGGAGGAGAAGCACTTGGGGCCTTTGAAGACCTTTGGATTTAGTGCCTTTGCCTTCTACTCACTTTTTCCTACTTATCCCTCTGCCACTCTTATCCCCACAGCACCCTTCAGAATGAGGTGAAGCCAGTGCTGGAGAAACTAACACAGGACCCCGATGTGGATGTCAAATACTTCGCCCAGGAGGCGCTGACTGGTGAGTCAGGAACGTCCTTTTCCCCAACGGGAACAACCTCACTTTGTGTCAAAACAAAACACTTGCTTCCCAGCTTCCCAACTAGGAAGGATGTGCTTGTCAGCTTGAGGCCTTCTCCTCTTAACCTCTGTTCCTGAGTTGCCTTGCAGCTTGCTCCTGTCCCAGATTTGAGACAGGTGCAAACTCTTGGAAGAGTGCCCAAGTGTTTCTCCTGATACTTGAATTCTTCCAGCCAAAGGGAAGAGGAGTGAGGAGGAAAAGGAATTGCTGCTGCAAGGGGAGGCTTTCTTTACCAGCTCCTTGATCAGCAGGGGTGGGAGGGAGAGGTGTACATAAAAGAGAGCTTGGATGGGGAAGCATACAGACGTTGTGGCTTGCTTGAATTTGGAGCAAGGGCTGTGAAAGAAGAGCCCTCCTGGATGAGACTAAATGCCTATCTAGTCCATCCTCCTGGTCCCCACTGTGGCGAACCACATGCCTGTAGGAAGCTCACATGCAGGACCTGGGGCATGTTGCTGCTTCCCAGTAGCCTGGAGCCACTGATCATGGAGATAGTTTATAGCCCTTATGACTACTGCTTCTTGATAGCCTTAGTGTTATATTACATGGTCATGAATTCCACTATGTGCAGTGTAAAGTATTTCCTATTGTTTGTTCTGACTCTCCCACCTTCCAGCTTCAGTAGATGGTCCTTGGAGAGGGAGAGAAATGCTGCTCTTTCCATTTTCTTCACCGCACATCATTCCATAGATTTGCTTTCAAAACAAAAAAGGCCCAAGCATTGCAACCTTCCTTTGTTTTGGCAGTAGCTCTCACATCTTCCTTCAATCCCCACCCTCAGATAGTTTGATTTGTCCTTTTTGTAACCCTGGAGCTGAATATTTGTCAGGTTAGTTTGCACAATCCCTTCGATTCCTCCTGGCTCAGTACTATTTTCTAAGTGGGTGGACTGACTCCACGGGGGAGAGATTGGTGGTTGAGGTGACACAGAGATTATGGCTGAATGGCTTCTGGTGACTCATTAATACCTACAAGCTGCCGGCTCCTGTCGCAGCCATCAGCCAACAAGGACAAGAGGGTGGAGCAGCAGCCCTCTTGCTTCTCCTGGCTGTACAGTCACTTGTCTCTGGACTTGATGATCCCTCACAATAGATGTTCATAATTGCATATGGGATTGTTCATGCAAGAAAGAAACCCAACCATCTGGAAATCTGGCAGTGGAGGAATTTGTATGCGTCTTTCTGCAAGTAACCCTTAGAATTTAACTAGTTTTCTTTCTCTCTTTTCACAGTGTTGGCACTGGTTTGAGCCCTAGGAGCCCCGACGCTGTTGTCTCTTCCACTTGGGCCCCAATTGGACCGATCTTTCTCTCCCCCTCCCCATTTCCCTGCATGTCTGTGACCAGCCCCCACCCCAAGTGGATCCATATGGTGATATTGGTCAGTTGCTGACTCTGGAGTCCACCTCCCTCTTCCACTCTTAGCTCCATGTTCTGAAACCTTCCTCGGCAGCTGTGATACTTCCTCCCTATCTCATCTTAGCCAGGTTCCATCTTTAGTTTTGTTGTGCCACCAGGTGGCAGCAAATGGCAGCCTCTCCCTCGCGTGTGCCCCCCCCCCCCCAGTCCTGCCTCCTGGTGCAAGCTCATGAGAGGCAGAGCAGCCCCTTCAAACCTACACTTGGCATGATCAATGTGAACACTCTGGGAAGGCAACGTGCTTGGGGCTTCTGTAACTTTTTGGCCACGGTTTGCATGAGGACTTCCCCACAGTGCTGTATGTAGCTGTGCATGAGGTATTGATTTGGCCTTCCTCTTGATGAACTTTGCTCAGTGGGCAGCCAGATTGCCCCTGCCACTCCCCCATCCCAGCGATTTAAAAAGTCCCAGGGGTCCTCCATTCAGTGTCTCTAACACCACTTAATCAGATAGAGCATCGGTTACAAAACTAACTAGTTCTCAGGGGGTTCCTTTGTTAGCAAACTTCTCTTATGCTCTAAGTTGAATGCAGCAGAGGCCTCTCCCCTCCAGCCCCAGAGAGGGGAGGAAGGGGTGCTTAAATCCCTATTGTTTTAATTTCTCACCAAACTCACTACTATTCTTTCTCAGTTCAGGTCCCCCTCGTACCCTATCTTCTGTGCTGGAAGGAGTTTCTGTAGATAGCATGTTGGGAGAAGCAGCTCTTTGCAGAAAATATTACTTTGGGGCGGTGAAGGATATGAACCCAGCAGGAATTGTTGTCTTGGGTCTGCAGCATTTGGGAGACTGCCTCTAGGCTAAAAGTTTGTCAAACACACACCCGGTATCTCAGCCAGGCTTTTCAAGCTTGGCCCTTCCTAAATTTGGAGGGGTAAAGGGATGCTTTTATGAAGACATCAGTCAGCAGGAGGGGCAATCAGGTTGCTGTCTCTTGCAATGCTTGGACTATCCAGTGTGGCATATTAGCCGATTGGAATCTCCAGCATCTATCATGAAAAACCACCACCAACTTCCTCTTCCCCTCCCCTTAGTCTGCCCCAATTATGTCCTGACCCCTTTTTTTTTTTTTTTTAGTTCCCAGCTGCTGCCTCTGTGGTTCTTGCACTGAACAAGTATCTAAGTGTGTTTTCTAACCACACACCCCTTAACACAAACACCCTCTCTGTTAGTGGCATGTAATTTTAAAACTGTTGGAATTTTTTTTTTAATTTTTTTTGGTGTACACTTGTTTTTTTCCCCTCCTCTCTACGATTAATAAAATGCTCGATCGTTATTTGGCATTTCATTCACTTTGGGCTGGGGTGACGGAAACTATTTGAGACAGGAGTGGGGGAAACTTGGGCCTGTGGGCCTGAATTCAGTCTTCCGGGCTTCTTTATCCATCCCTCAAGATGCTCTACACACACACACACACACACACACACACACACACACACACACACACCAGTTAGCCCTGCTCTGTATCCTCCTAGAGTGCTTTTGTCTGTATGGAATGTGTACTTGAACTGTGATCATGCCTCTTGCTCACCCAAATGGAGACAGGCTGGGGGTGGGAGGGCAGGAGAGATGTAGCAGTTTCTGGCTTTTGCACTGCTGGGCAAAAAGGCACATTTGCTGCTTCACCCACTGGCCCCACACAGTCCTTGCAGGATGCCCACAACAGAACGTTCCTTTCCAGAAGAAACAGGTTCTCTGGCCACTGCTTTAATGAGAAGTAGTTACAGGAAGCCTGTTGCCTCTAGGTTATAGCTCTGAATTTGTATTCACTTCTGTACATCTCAGTTGTGCTTTGTGCAAGAGAACTCATCCTGCAGAATTGGGACCCAAGACTCCTAGGTTGTGAACCCTAAGCAAATACTTCTCTGCACTTTAGAACAAATCCCTCCTCTCTATATAACAAGCTTCTGTTATCTGGAGAGCCTCAGGTTTCCTCTTGGCGTTTGCTGACTGCATAGACTCAGATATCGCCACTTTGCATGTCGTCTTCTCTGGATGTCTTAATTATTTTTAGTGCCCCTTTCATTATCCCATCGCTGAACTACAGTTGACAGTTCCTGTTGTTGGAGAGGAGCTCAACAATGGAATCCAGTGAACAACCCGTATTGCAGCACTTTTGGAGGGCTTCATTTCTAAGAATTGCAGGCCTTTTCCCAGATCTTGGCAGGATGGGAACAGTTATGGTTGGGTGTTCCGTGAATTGGGGCTTCTGGTCCCGCCTGCCTTAATGGAGGCAGCCCTCAGGACAGCAGGGGATTGGCAAAGGAAAAATAAGGATGACATGGTAAATCACCCTTGCAAATTCCCTGCAGGGCTGGGGAAAGTGGGCTTCACTTGCAGTTTGTCCAAGTACCTGGTTCTCGCTCTGGCATGAGATGAGGGAGGCGCTGAGTGCAAAAAAATCTCACCTGGTGAAAACCCTCCTATACCACCATTAAGAAGCAGAAGATCGCTGTTTAAATGGATGTTAAATAGGCTTTAAAGTACTGGTGCATGATGGGAAAGGATTGCAACAACATACTGTGGAATATACCAGCTACATGGATCAAAGGTTTGAATTGAGAGAAGATTTTCTTCGGAGTGAGAGATGGGGCGAGGGAAGCCCACGTTTTCTATATTTAGGATTCGGCAATCCTCTCCGGAATATAAGATAAAAAGAGATTTACAAGTGAGGAAGGGCTGTTGGAGTAATACTGATATTAACAAGCAAAAATGGAAACACTGAAATGAAAGGGGGAGGGGAAGCTCAAATCTGACAGTATTGGAAAGGCAAGAGTAGTTCCCCTCACCTCCATTTAAAAACAACAGATGAGGAAAACTCAGATTTGTGTGTGCTACTGATGGAACGTAATCTAAGATAAAGTTTAATTGGGCCATAAATCTCTTGCTGGAAGGAAAATAATTTGGGGGCTGTGATAAAGAATGCTGCAGAGTTGGAAAGGATTAAATCTTCAGCACATTCGAAAACTGCCCGCCTTTTCCTAGGCTGAGGGAAATGGTGAAGATCTGCAGCATGTTTTACTAGTGAGGCAGAATGGTTTCTAGCAGACTGTTGCCTGCAACATTGAAGTGAGGGATGGAGAGAGATAAGACCCCTGAGAAACTTCGAGATTCAGTTCTGACCCAAGTCACGATGGGAGAAAACAGCAACTGGGAAGTTAAAGAGACAACAGCATATATGGACACAAGGAATCTCCATGGATATAACAGTTTTAACACGCAGGGCAGAATAAAGATAATAGTTTGAGTTCCTTATTTGAAGCTTTATAAATTTATGTATTGTAACATCACGAATGGAAATCATTAATTATGTAGCTGCTCACTAAGGGATGATTATTATAACTAAAATGTAACTGACATTAATTAAGATTATGGAACACAGTGACATAAGATCAGAAATGCACCCAAACCATGCAGGGAGCCACTTTTAACTAAAATGTATTAATTGATAGTTGATTGGCACTTTGATAATGGTATATAATTTGGGAATTCTTACTGTTATAATTTGGCTATTGTTGGGGATATATTGGAAAACTAATTTTAAAAAATTATTAAAAAACCACAGTAAATTGGGGAAGGAGGGGGACGTTCTGTCCTTTATTTTCTGAAGAACTACCCCCTTCTACTTTCCATGTACTCAGCTCTCTGTGTTCTCTCTGTTTTGCTGAGCAAATATTCTTTGCATCTCCCTTGGGAGGAGAGAGCTCTTTTAGAGCTGGAACAGCTTCTGGAGGGGCTTTGATAACAAACAACTACTATTCCTTGGTGTCACTGCATTAAATTTTCATTTATTTAGCCCATTTTTTGTATTCTGGTCATGCTTTGGCAGAATGCTTGGAAGAGAAACCAACAGGTTTTGCCAAATGTCACTGTTAAGAGATAATAATAATTTTTTTAAAAAATCTGGCTGTTATGCAGCTGGGCTTAATTTTCAAGCATCTGGTGGCAAAATTTAACTGCTAGAGGTTAAGGCAAACAACTGGACCTGGTGGGGGAATTATGAGGACATTCCACCAAGGAATGTGGGGTATTTTGCCTGAGAGGATCAGCGGGGGGGGGGGGGGGAGAGAGCATAGGATATTTTGTCATGGGCGTGGAAAAAAAACCCCACATTCCAGCTGTTGAAGGTGTATCTCAAAGGCTGTGCCCTAACACCCATGATTAGTGCTTCTGAGCATGCACAGAGTGCCTTCCCACTTGACCCTGAAGTCCGAAGTGAGGGGAAAGTTTCAGGGCCGACAATGGGACGTAACACAGCAGTCATTCAAGAAACAGAAGTTGTGAGTTGATGTCATAACCAGAAACCCACCAAATTCACCCCACTTAGCTTTCCAGGTGGGCACGGGTGGTGCTGTGGGTTAAACCACAGAGCCTAGGACTTGCTGATCAGAAGGTCGGCAGTTCGAATCCCCGCAACGGGGTGAGCTTCCGTTGCTTAGTCCCAGCTCCTGCCAACCTAGCAGTTCGAAAGCATGTCAAAGTGCAAGTAGATAAATAGGTACCACTCTGGCGGGAAGGTAAACGGCGTTTCCATGCACTGCTCTGGTTCGCCAGAAGTGGCTTAGTCATGCTGGCCACATGACTCGGAAGCTGTACGCCGGCTCCCTCGGCCAATAAAGCGAGATGAGCGCCGCAACCCCAGAGTCGGTCACCCTTTACCTTTTAGCTTTCCAGAGAGGAGCACAAAAGAAATCTGTAGTCTTTGTAACATTTGCTTTATTGACAAGCACACAAGCAGATCACGAGTGGAGGCAAACAGGCAAGTCTTCAAGGCAACAATCTCCAGAGCTACGTGGCCTTCAGCCTAAGGTGCTCTCCCTTCAAGCAACCCTAGCTTATTCTCTCCCTACCCCCTGCTCCTCGCTAGGACCCTTTCAGCTGTAAAAGCACTATCATATGCAGACCACCTGTCTGCGGCTCGAATTGCCCATTTAGGAACATCTACAGCCATCAAAGGAACACTTAAGGCTCTCTGGATAACAATCCTTGAGTCCAATTAGGCATCACTGATAGACCATGCTGAAAGCCCCATTTGCAGTGCACAATGAGCTTGCAATATTCTAACCAGAGGATATGGGAAATGAGTGGACTCATTCTATGATTTCTAGACTCTGGCTCAGAGGGAAAAGATGTTGTCAAGCTGGAGGCATTATGGTTCTTTGTTCAAAACTGAGTTGAACTAGAGGACAGGAAATCCCAAAAAGGCATTTCTGAAGCTGCTTTCGGAAGTCTGGCCCTACTGCCTTGTGTCACATGGCAATACAAACTTAGGCTTGTTAGCTCTTAAAATTAATAGCTGTGCTGGTAACGGGGCAAGGCCTGGGGTGGAGCTTGTGGTTTTGTCGGATCTGGAAGTAGAGCCTACTTCTAAACCTCCCTATTCACAGAGAAGTTTAGATTTGAAAGCCAGTCTTGTTCCTTGCATTTCTGGCAACTTCCCCTCCCCTTTCCCAAATCAGCCAGGTCAGTACTTTGCTGATTAATGACATCAACTAATTCAACTGTGAAATGTAACAATAATTAATAAAAGTGTTGCGGATTAGGGAGCTCCGTGCAAAGGGGAAAGGCTGGCACATGTCAAATCGCTGGGCCCTCTGCCTATACTGAGATGCTGGCAAGCAGATATTCCTTTCACTGCAATGTGCCTGAACAGCATGCAAATAATGGGACCTTCGCACTCTGCCTGGAGCCAGTCCTGAGACCTGTGGGTATAGGGTGGGTTACAGATGCGTCAGGTTACAGACTCCTCTAACCCAGAAATAGTACCTCGGGTTAAGAACTTTGTTTAAGGATGAGAATAGAAATAGCATGGCGGCAGTGCAGCAGCAATGGGAGGCCCCTTTAGCTAAAGTGGTACCTCAGGTTAAGAACAGTTTCAGGTTAAGAACGGACCTCCGGAACGAATTACAGTGGTACCTCTGGTTAAGTACTTAATTCGTTCCAGAGGTCCGTACTTAACCTGAAACTGTTCTTAACCTGAAGCACCACTTTAGCTAATGGGGCCTCCTGCTGCCACCGGAGCACGATTTCTGTTCTCATCCTGAAGCAAAGTTCTTAACCTGAAGCACTATTTCTGGGTTAGCAGAGTCTGTAACCTGAAGCGTATGTAACCTGAAGTGTATGTAACCCAAGATACCACTGTAAGTTCTTAACCCGAGGTACCACTATAATAATTTAAAAGGTACACTGGTGATTCTTCTTCCTCATCTCACTTCTCAACCGTGCAGAGTTGGCACCAGCGGATTCTGGGGGAGGAGCCTAAGCCAAGATGGCCAAGATCCTGGTTCCTTGGGGGCCACTGACCTGAAAGCAGGAGGAATCAGTGGCAAACCTATTGCTGCAGGTGTTTTAGCAGCAGAGCCCCCACTCTGATGCATTTGACTTTGTCACTGGATGCTGTTTTCAGCACCGAGAGTTCAATCTGGGTGCTGGCCAGAGTGCATTGGGCAAGATTCTCTAGGTAGGTCTTTGCCAATGTCACAGATTTCCATTTTCTGTGGGCCCAATCCAGAGGGAAAGATGAGCAGAGGGCGCCACTCCTTTCTCATTGTTCATGGCCTCACCAGGAGCAGGTGAGCATGCAGTCACCAATGGAGGCTCGCTCATTAGGGCAAAGGATGTGCTGAATAACTAGCTTTTTGCCTCCCCTTTGCCAACTCTCGCCTGCCTGCCTGCCTTGCTTAACAACCCACCCCAGGGGTGGCCCTGCCCATTAGTTTTCTCCTCCCGAGTGCTGTCCTTGCAGAACTCAGCAGCCAGGAGGAGGAATGAACTCTGGGACTCTTGCTGAGAAAGCAGCAAAGTCTACAGTGTGGGCTGAGCCTTGCAACTCTTCAGACTTCCAGCTACATCTCTTAATCTCTTTGCCACTGCCACAAACCCTGAAAGAGACAAGGCACACTTGACGCACGATGCCACAAATTGCTGCCTGCTTAAAAGCCCATGTGGAGGAAAAAAGGAGAGCAAAAACTGCTTCTATCCTTGCTTGATAGAGCCCTAATGCCCCTCGTAAGTAGTGTTCCTTCATACACACTCGCAAGTGATTGCATAAGGGGTGATGGGAGTTGTGAGGGGAAGCAGGAAGGAAACAACCTCGTTTCTGGAGGGGGGTATCAGAGCAGGCCCAACAGGAATGGCCCTACCATTGGGCAGAGTGAGGCGGCTGCCCTGGTTGGCAGTGGCCGTGAAGCTAACCTGCTGCATCCGGCAGCGGTGGAGGCTGCAGTTCCTCCCATAGCTAGTATTTCAGTTCTCAGCTGCCACTTGGGTTAAGTTCTGTTCATTGAAACGGTCAGTGCAAAGTCATCTTGTCCTTGGCAAAAGGCAGCAAAACGTCTTGGGCATCGCATGAGTCAGGCATCAGAGACGGCAGGCACAGTGTCGACAGCAGTGAGGTGGGCAGTGTTTCCTGTTACGGGTATGCAAAAGTCATTTCTTTTCATCTCTGTAAACATCGGTTTTGATGAGCAGGAGCCTCAAACAATCCCACAGAGATCTTGATTGGTAATCAAAATGTGCAGATGCAAGCTGAAGAGAAGTCGTGGGGGGAACGGTATATAGAAAGGGAAATTGTACTTCTCTTGAAACAGGGTTTGCGAAGGCCACCAGCAATGACAAGGGACTGAAAGACCATTTTGAACATTCTTCCATGTTGCATATAGGGTTGCCACCTTTATTCTGGCAAAATACAGGATGGGATGGGGTGGGGTGGGGGTTGGAGGGAATTCCCCCCCCCCCAGCTGGTGCTGAAGTGTCTTCAAAGCAATCCATTACAATCTATTTCAACCTAACAGGATGGCCTCTCTGGAATTTGTTGCACATACATACACATGAATTTGCAAATCTGTCTGTGCTTGGCTATACAGAGCTTAAATACATGACCTTTCACACACACCTTTCAAACAGATGTGTTTAGAGCGGATCTCTTAACTTGGCACAGATTGAGAGAGAACACCTGAAATACAGGACAAAACTGTATCAATACAGGACGTAGCGTTTCACACTGAAATACGGGACAATCCTGTATTTATGCTGGTCAGGTGGCAACCCTAGCTGCAGGTGTTCAGTGCATCCAGACAGCAGTTTCTTCTGTAAATATCAAGTTTCTAGCCCTCATTGTTGCAAGCAAAACAAAAACAAACAAAATGCAATCTGGGGGTGTTAAAAAGCTGAGAAATTGAGGTTGCTGGTGTTTCAGGGAATCCAGTTCCCCATGACCCATCACCTCTTGGTGAAAAAAATCCTGTTCACACTTAGTTGCCTTCCTCAATCCAGCTGCAGTAGATGTTCTCTCTACACCAGGGGTGGGAAGCTGGTGATGGTCTTGATGTTGCTGTACTGCAGTTCCAATTATCTTGGGCATACTGAGTGGGGCTGATGGACTGCAATGTCATCTTGAGGTCCAATGGTAGTAATAAATAATAATAATAATAATAATCATAATAATAGTTCTCCCTGTCTGCTCTACACACACACACACACACACACACACACACACACACTACTCCCTTATATTTCAGTCAGCAGCTGGGTTAGGATGGAACGGTCCCCCATTTTTGCATTCCCCCCAATAAAAAACATTTGCAATGATCAGATAATTTGCTGGACCACGAGTTAGCTCATCTGGTTAGAGTGTGGTGCTAATAAGGCCAAGATAAGGGTTGAGTCCCCTTATGGGCCACCTGCATATTCGTGCATTGTAGGGGGTTGGACTAGATGATGCTCGGGTTCCCTTCCAACTGCATTTCTATGATTCTATGAAATGCCCCTGGGGATTATAAAGAGACACAAGTAGACCAAATTTGAAAAATGAGGAATTTGCTCAAAAATCATCAAATGCACTTTGTGTATGAGAGAGAAAAGAAATAACCCAAAACCACACACACACAAAAGCAGGTGCTGGTGCTGAATCAGTTAAGACAGACTTAAAAGCATTTTGAGTTAAAAGCATTCAGGGAAAGACCGTGGCTCAGGACTGAAGCAGCTGCCCTGAATGCAGCAGCTCTCAGGTTCACTCCCTGGGATCTCTACATAGGGTTGAGAGAGACTCCCTTTCTAAAACCCTGGAGAGCTGCTGCCAGTCAGTGCAGGCAGTAGTGAGTTGGATGGGCCAATAGTCTGACACAGTGTAAGGCAGCTCCGTACATTCCATGCGAGTGATTAAAAAGCACCCCCCCACCCCAACTTATTGGTACACCATTAAGAAAAAAACAACTCTTTACGAAACACCTATAAAAACTGTAGATTGCATGCACTATTTTAGAAGAGGCACACATAAGGACAGGGGGAGTTAGGTAAGACAACTCCCTGCTGAATTATAGTTCTGTGTTATTCAGTGGGTAGTAGCAATTTTGGATTCTTCGCCTCCAGCCTCCATCTTTGGCTGGCCATGGTCTGAAAGTGGGGCTCTCCTGCTGGGCCCAACTTCACCACAAAGCAGCGACATGGCAGGTTTCCACACTACAAAAAGCTGCTCTGACACCCTGTAAACTAAATGTTCTCAAGTTGTGGTTCATGAACCATTGGTGGTCCATCAGCTCCATCCAAGTAGTACATGGGAAAGTTGCAAAAGGGTCAAGAAGATGTACAGTACTTCATTTTTCCAGGGATGGCAATAGAGGCTATTTTGAGCAAATGCAGAACAAATGCAGAGGCGGCCGAATTGCTGAATAGGATCCGAGGGTAAAGCTGGCAAATGTCACACCCAACTTCGCATAACTTTGCTCACTAAAACAGAGACAGCCGTTGCATTAGAGAGGCAAGGACGTAGTTCCTGATCTGGTTGCCTTCCAGATGATGTTGTCCCTGCAGCTTCCATTGCCCCATGTTGGCAGGTTCTGATGGAAATCGGAGTCATAATGATATCTGGAGGGCATCAGGTTGGGGAACGCTGCCCTGGATTAAGTCCAATTGATCACAGTAGGACTTAAATCTCAGTAGATATGGATCAGGGCATACCAAGGGGTTGGTAAGGCCCAGGGCAGGGCACAAGAATTATGCCTTGCCACTCTGGCTCAGAGTGGCTGAGTCCACCTTCCCATCTATGTGCTCTCCAGGCTTCTCATCTGCTTCTCTGGGTGGCCAGGCAAGGCACATAGGCTCATCTGGGTGCCTTGGTGGAGGAATTTGGCTGCTGGCATGGGCCATCACAGAGCAGACCTGACCCCAACGGCCATGGAGGAATTCACTGGTGGAGCGAGCAAGTGTTTTGAGTTTCTGGCTCATAGTCTCTCCCAGTTTTAGAGGTGCCAATACAGCTCCTTGCCAAGGGTACAAGGGACGAGGGGATGGGCACCAATGCAGCTCCTTGCCAAGGGAGCTTAGGTACACCTCTGGGCAGGATTACACAGGATACTGGTGATCAGGACTAAGAGGCATCAAGGAGGGCTGAGAAGCCCCAGGTTGGCAGAGTTGTGTGCATTTAGCAATGCTGACAACACAAGGACGGAATAAAATGTCTTACCTTGTGTCAGGGACTAACTGGACAGAGAGGAGTGGTGGGAGGCACCAGCCGGGGAACCCCCAAGGGAAACCCCAGAGGAAGAAGGCTCAGAGCCTGGGAGTTGGTGGTGGGACACTAAAGAGAGGTCAGCAGGAGAGGCAGGGCTGGATGCTGAAGGGGCAATGGAGTTTAGTGAGCAGGGAGAGCCAGTGACAGGAAGCAGTTCAGACTCCAAGGCTGAAGCTGGGGTGGGGGGGTCAAGAGGCTGCTGAAGAATCCAGAGAGTCTGCTTCTCCTACTGTGATAAGCTCTCTTCCCCCCGGTCTCCAAGAACACACAGAATAAAGAGAATAAAGAGGAGGGCAGAGACCAGAGGTGCACAGACACAGTTTGAGCCTGCTTGGAAAACATCTGGGAGAGGAGGAGCCTTAGAAAGGGTGGGAGACAGGGACCTTCAGCCCTGGCAACTGCTCCACAGAGGCAAGACCTGCTGGGAAGGGTTGCTGAGTTGTCTGCCATTTCCTTGAATAAAGAGTTGACTTTACTGGCAATGGAGCCTTGTGTCTTTCATGCTGACCTGTGTCTGACTCCAGCCCTGACACCTTGTGAGTCTCAGCCTTATTTATAAAATGTTCAGTTTCTAGCCCTTGTGATGGCAAAAAAAAAGGCTTGAAGATGGATGGGCAATATCTAGGGAAATCTCAGGATTCAAGAAAGGGAAGCCTGAGCAGGATTTCTAATTGTCAGAGTTGAGCTTTCAGTACCTAATTCCTTGTCCCTCCTTATAATGAGCAGGAATAGGATAATTCTCATCTCTTTTTAACCTTGAAAAAGACGTATGTCAGTTTTGCAGAATTGTATATAGGCTGCAGAATGTCACTGCATGGGACCTTGCTGCAGAATGTTGTTGTATCTAAATGCACAGTATACACAGGTCTGTGTTTAGGGATCCTCTCCTCTCCATCTGCACAGTCAATGGAGCACTGTGATGAGATACAGTGACTTTAAAAAGAAGAGTGCCTTCTCTGGTTTCTGCAACACTGGCAGTTGCTTATCTCAAACACTGGTGGCCACTGGTGCCTCTTCAAAAGCTGTCTTGAAGACCTGCAGCAAAGACCTCCTCACTGCATCCTTGAACTCCTGCCCCACAAAGACATAGAGCAAGGGGTTGATGCAGCTGTTGAACAAGGCCAGACACTTGGAAAGAGGGATGGCCACCAGGTGCACAGCATCTGGAACAGCATCCATAGAGATCCTTGCCAGAGCCAGGGCATGGTAGGGCAGCCAGCAGAGGAAGAAGCAGAAGACCACCCTAGTAACCACCAAGAAGGGCTTGCTGGACTTGTTGAGCTTCTTCTTGTGCATGGTCACCACCAGGATGGTGTAGGAGATGGAGATGACCAGCAAGGGCAGGAGGAACTGGTAGAGAAAGATGCAGATGGTGAGGACTTCTGCTTCCTGCCAGTCCTGGAAGATGTCCAGGTTGTTGCAGGAGCTCCGGTTATTCTTCTCCACTGAGATCTCAGTGAAGAAGTAAGAGCTGGGGACAAAGAAGGTGAGGGAGATCATCCAGAGGAGCCCGCAAGTCCCCCATGTGAGGCGCGGGGTCCGATAGTTCTGGCACCAGACAGGGGCCACCACCAGCACGCAGCGGTCCACACTGATGGAGCTGAGTAGCAGGACACCGCTGCACACGCTCAGCCCAAAAAGGCAGTTGGCCACCTTGCAGGCCACTGAGCCAAAGGGCCAGTGCAGGTCCAGAGCCAAGTTCAACACTGTGACGAAGATCAGGGAGGTGGAAGCCAAGTCAGCCAAGGCGAGGTTGAAGAACCAAATGGTGTTGGAGGTCCAGCGGAGCTTCCAGCCGGTGACCCACAACACTATCCCATTCCCAGTCACCCCGGCTAGGAAGATGAAGCTGAAGATCACCCCAGTGATGACCTTTACAGTGCTGCGCACAGTGGCTTCCTCCAGGACCAGAGAGGGTGAGGAAACATTGCCTGCTGGGCTTGTTGACATCTCCCTGCCAAAGAGAGAAGGAGGAGGAGAGAAAACTCATTTAGCATTAATTATAATTTTTATATAGTGCCATCACTTATGTTGGGGTGGAGAGCACATTGGTTGGGCTCCAACTCCCATCAGCCCTAGTCAGCGTGGCCAAAAGTCAGAGATGATGGGAGTTGTCGCCCCAGCAACAGCTGGAGGGCCACAGATATCCCATCCCTGTTCTAGTGTATCATGGATGGCCAAACAGTCACAGGTGGAATAGGTCATGGGTTCCCAAATTGTGGTTCATGGACCACCAGTGGTCTAGGAGCTACATTCAGGTTGTCCACAGTGTGTGGATTTGTGGTTGAATAAAAGAGATGGTGCATTCCTTGCATTAAACATACACATTGCTTTTGATTGTATTTTATACATTTCTTATATTTTATACATTTCTTGTATTTTACTGCAATGCAATCTGAATTCTATGGAATGTGTATTTAAGAAATAAAAGAAGCAACAGTAATGCAATTTAGAATCATGCAGCATCTAGCTCATTACAGTTGTTGCAAAAGGCAGAAATAGTGATCCACCAATACCCTCTGCAATTGTCAAGTGGTCTGTGGGGAAAGGAGGTTTGGAAACCACTGGAATAAGTTTTAGTGGTTTGAGGTTCCCCCTGGATCTATGAGCCTGGATGTGGCACTGAGTGGAGCATGAGCTCATCCCTTGCTTTCCTGCAGCACATAGCTAAAACTATGGAATATGCAAAGATGGCCACCAGTTTGGATGATGTTAGAAGGGGATTAGACAAAATCACGGAGGGTACTAGCCATGGTGACTATGCTCTACCTCCACTGTCAAGCGTCAGCATACCTATGAATGCCTGAAGCTGTGTTGATGCCCACAGGTTCTGCTTGCAGGCTTCCCCAAAACATCTGGTTGGCCTCTGGGAGAATAGGAGGCTGGACCAGAGAGGCCTTTAGTCTGATCCAGGAAGGTTATTCTTAAGTTCCTGTGCTGAGTGCTCATTGCAAAGCCACATCAAGGCTAAGGGAGCTGTCCAGGGTTAGGTGCTGTAATTTCCCCAATAGCAGCACTTTCTCATACCCTGGACTTAAAGTACTTGAGGTCCTTGGCCATCACTGCACCACCTAAATGATAAGCACCATCAACTTCATAATTATTTTGGGCAGGGATAAAAGGGCGACAGGGTATCTTCTGCATCCTCACTGCAGCTTTTCAACCCCCTACCCTCCTCTTTCCGTTCACAGCCACTCTATCCCATGCAAGAGTCTGCAGCCCAAAGGGAAAACTCAGCCCTCCATGTACTCAACCACTAAAATCTAGGTGGCTTGTAAGAGTAGAATAAGGAGGTATATGGGTGGGTGGTCCTTCTAGCTTTTGCTATAGTATGAGTTGCATGGAAATGCAAACAATAAGACACAACACACCCATGCTCTCTTATCTTGTCTTGATCGTATTCATATGGTGTACACATGGAAAAACCCACAAGAGAATTAAGATTAACATTTTTGTTTGATCCACCATGCATTCAGCATATTGGTAATTAATTGAGGGATCTTATCTCTCTCCTTTCTTTCTTGTTTCCCTTTTGTAAATTTGTCATTATTTGAAAACTTCAATAGGATAGATAGATAGATGATAGATGGATATGGATATGGATATGGAAAAAAGAAGGCAGACTTGCAGGGGCTTGGCTAAGGGCCGACTGATATGGGTGGGGCAGTGCCCAGTTCACCCTATTGGACTAAGCCTCCTCTAGGATCTACGAGTGAAGAAGAAGAAAAAAGGTTGCCTGGCTGGAGGGGCCAGGATTTATGGGTTTTCATCCAAAGGAGAACCCTGCACTCCCTTTTCAGTTCTGTTCCACCACTCCTTTCTCCCACCCACCCACCCACCACCCTATGCAATTACTTTAAATATATATATATATATATATATCTCAGTAAGTGAAATTCTCAAGGGCAATCTCTGTTGCTCTGGTTACAGCACAACTTCTTTCTAGCTGGGAATATTACGCAGAGCAGAGGGGAGGGAGGAGCATGAGTTGGAGGGCAGCTTGGATGAATGAAGCACCGTTCAAAGCAGAAAGTTGCATAAGGGGTTGTAGAGATGTTCTGTTGCCAAGAGATGGGAAGAGGCAGAGCAAGCAGAGCTGCCATGGTGGGAGTTGGTCAGTGATGACATGTGCCAAGCCCTTATGGGGGCAGTTCGCCTGCACCCAAACCCCACAGTGCCTCTCTCTCTAAATTAAACATTCATGTTGAAGGCAAACATGTAGGAATATGTTAATGATGTAGATTGTGGGAAAGGTACTGGTGGATCTAATCTCTCCTTTCATATTTGCAAGCACAAATGTAGAAAACCGTGAGAGCATTTTTGAAATCATAGCACATTTTATTTATTTTTATTTTCAGGTGACATACATGGTTCTCTTCCTCCTCATTTCATCCTCACAAGCACCCTGTGAGGTAGGTAAGTGACTGGCCCAAAATCACCCAGTTTGCTTCCTGGCTGTGTGGAGATTTGAACCCTGGTCTTCCATGTCCTAGTCCGACACTCTAACCACTACACCACACTGAATTTTCAGCTTGTAACATTGTTAATAGCATTCAGAGTTCAGTTGTGCAATGATAATTTTGATGGTGATGGGAGTTTTAATATAAGACTATTCTTGAATCCAGAATTTTGGCATTTTAGATTTGGAGGAGAGAGAAAAATCTGCTGGATCTCTCTCGGATGAGAACTTAGGTTTTCGGCTCCGCTTCTTGCATCCCTGCTGGAGATCACCATCTGTATGCAATCTTGTTATGCAACACTCCTGCGGCTGTATAAATAACATAGCTATTGTTGCGTCTGGCCTGCTGGGGACGGCTGTAACCTAGAAGCTCTCTGCGTGTGGGTGGTACGCATTGTGCAACCTTTCTCAAAACTCATTCCAGCTGCTGTTTAATGCCCAGAGACATACAACCTGGAAACAGCAAAATAAAAAAGGTATACAGGTAGCTAGGGGTTGCAAGACCACCATTTTTACTAACCCCCTGCTCTTCTGCTGTTAACAGCAGCCCAGCACAGAAGTGAAGCAGGTGAAAATTCCACACTCTCTGTGTCAGGGAAAACTGTTCTCAACCAATTGTGTGTATTGAGTACAAACAGCCAGGCCAGTGAAAAGAAAAGTCACCGGTCTGCAGATTTTGAAAACGGCACCTTTCCCCCGTTTCTTCATGATATATGAAAAAGGAACTTGACCATCATTTTGTAGCAAAACGCCCATGTTTACATTTTGCACCCTATTACTTTAACATCGACTTCGTTGGACTGGTCATGTTGTTCGGATGCCTGGAACAAGTACAAATTCAGGACGAAAGGGAAAAACGAGCTAAGAGGAAGACACGTTTGGCAAATCCTCACCGTGATCAACTCCCGCTCAGAAACCTATATCCCCACTGTGGAAGGATTGGCCTCCACAATCACTTAGAGACACACTGTTAAGACCTCAGGGAAGACACCCTTACTCAGCTACCAGTGATCACAGAAGAGGAAGACGAAGACTTTTGCATCTGGCTACCTTACCAGAATTGCACTTCATGCCATGATGTTGATGGGACTCTAGGCACAAGGACAGGAATCCGCAGGCTGCCAGATATTGTAGGACTACAATACTGTCACGCGACAAATACATCATATTAATTTAGTAAGGCCTTTAATGTCATGGCACCGCTAATGTGGAGCTACTAAATTAGACAGGCACCTCCAATTCTGGTATTTCTGACTGGATATAACGCACCTTCCTGCATCGTTTACAAAGGCAGCACAGAACAGAGTTAGCGGGGTGCATCTCTGTAGAGACCTAAGCAGGGGAAGATGACTGCGAAGATGCTGCTTTTGCGTCCCACTTGTCCGTTCGTGTCAATAAATACGGCCGAATTTCCAGGGTCCCGTCCCGTCTCCCGACCCCCAGGTCTCTAGGAAGGGAAGCGAAACCCCAAGAGCGCGTTTGCCCCTTCAGCAATCCCTTTCTGCGCAGCAATCCCTTTCTGCTCCAATATTTCCGGCACCACCTTAAAGGCAGGAATTCTTTACATTTCCATGGACAGCGGAGAGAAGTCGTGGAAGTGATCAGGCCAAACCACGGAGGGCTTGCAGCGCGAGCTGGAACTATTCAAAGCTCAGTGTGCCTCTTCTTTTATTTTAAGCTTCCTTATTTATTAAAGCTGGGAGGAAACTGGGAAAGGAGATTCTTATTGGTGCATGGAGGCAGGTGTTCAACCGGTGTGGTTTTTCTCAGCATTCCCTCCTCCATGGGGGGGGGGGGGTGAGCTCGACCTGTTGAACTATGCTGCCTCTTATGTCTGGATAGCTCAGTTGACCAGAGCGTGGTGCTGATAACGCCAAGGTTGCAGGTTCAATCCTCGTATGGGACAGCCGCTTATTCCTGCATGGCAGGAGGTTGGACTAGATGATCCTTGGGGTCTCTTCCAATTCCGATTCTATGTAACCACCGGTGGTGGGTATGTGCGCCAATACTGGCGCTCGGTTGCGCGGGCAGCGGGCGGGGCGCGCCTCGCCCCTGCTATTCAGCCCGTTAGCTGCCCCCAAGCGGGCGTCTCCTTCTGCAGGAGGCTCATCAATCAACCTCCCCGCGACGGGGCGGGAGATCTGCAGGCAGGCTCGTCTGCTCCCATTCCTGCGCCCTCGTCCCCGGTGGCGACGGCGGGAGGTTTGCTAATAATGACGGATTAGGATGAGCCAGCCGGCCCCGCGGGCCGCTTTGGGACACCGGAGCCGTCGGGGGAGCGCAGGGCCACGTGCTCCGGAGCCGCCAAGGCCCATTAGGCGCGCTAATTGATGCGCGCCCAGCTGCTTCAACGCACGCACAGCTAACAAACGCCAGGCGCGCCGCCGGCGAGCTGTTAATTCATTAAGCGCTTTCTCTCCAGACAAGGCGGAGGAAAGAGTTGGCCGCGGAGGAAAAGGTTTAATCGAGGCTTGAGAACACAGCGCGACGTCCTCCGATTTATTAACTCCCGCTCTGACCACTGGACGCCACTCCCGTCGCCTTGGTGAGAAGACGACGAAGGGATCTCGATCCTTCGGACTTTTCGTCTTAAAGCCGTATCCCTACCTCCGCCTTCCCTTTTGTAAGAAGGGTATCCGCTCCAATATCTATTGCCTAATAAAATCTAATTATGTTATTGCACTGATCAGTGTTGCTAGGCAGAAAAATCTTGCGCTGCTTAATTTTTCCGCGGGAAAGAAAATTCCCTTTTATAAGTTCATTAGTAACCATGAGTGGGTCCCAGCTGTGAGTACAATATTAGGCAAGCTTTGTACTTTCAAAGTGTTTAGCCTAAATACAAGTAAAATAAACCTTGTTAAATTAGATTACTCTCTAGGGCAGGTAGCCAGGATAGTGCTCTCCAGATTTCACCCCCGTCAGCCCCAACCAGCAAGTGTCAGAAAATTATGGGAGTTCAATACATAAGCAGAAGTAGTAAATATTTAAAGAACCAGAAGGGGAAGTTGAAGGAACTCGGGGGGGGGGGGGGTTGTTTCATTTTCTTTTATATGACAAATGTTATATTGTGTTGTTTGATTCAATATAAAACTGTAAAAAAAACACATTAAAAACTTCAAAAGAAAAAAAAAGGAAAAGAAATTATGGGAATTCAACATCATCTGGAGGGTCCACGTTGGCTAACCTTGTTTTAGGGCATCCCCCCCACCCCCGATGCAAACTGGATTGTTTCTGATTTGTTACACTATGGAAATTATCCTAATTTGCTTGACAATATTATCTGGGCATTTTCCCAGTTCAAAATTTTCCTGAAAACCCATATTGCTGACATTTATATCCCTCCTTTTTTCCAAGGTGCCCAATTCAAGGTGGTTATATTGATATACAAAGCATGCCCATGCAAGTAGATAAATAGGTACCGCTGTGGCAGGAAGGTAAATGGTGTTTCCTTGTGCTCTGGTTTCCATCACAGTGTTCTGTTGTGCCAGAACCGGTTTAGTCATGCTGGCCACATGACCCAGAAAGCTGTCTGTGGACAAACACCGGCTCCTTTGGCCTGAAAGCGAGACAAGTGCCGTAACCCCATAGTCGCCTTTGACTGGACTTAAGCATCCAGGGGTCCGTTACCTTACCTTACCTACAAAGCCGCAAAACAGCTTGTGTCCCAAACAACTGAAGGAGTGCCTCTGCACATACAGAGCTGCCCAAATGTTAATGTGAGTGGGGGAGACTCTTGCTGATGGTACCACAATCTTTTGGGATCCCAGGGACAGTGGTGCACAGGAGAGCCTTCTCTGTGGTGGCCCCTTGCAATGGAACTCCCTCACTTCAGCGAGCCACTTGGCACTTTCATTGTACTCTTAGGACTCAGTTTCATCTTGTCCTCTGCTTTCACCCCCAGGGAAAACCACTCTTTAGTGCTCAATTGGAGCAAACAACAGTTTTAGTTTTTTCCGTATTGACATTTGTTCTGATTTAGTGCTAAAGAGTTGGTTTTCCCCAGGAAAGGAGTGGTGCGAGGGGAAAGCCACTCTGACCTCTGCCTAGAGTGGAAAACTACTTAGATCTGTGCTTCCTCTCCACTTCTGCACTCTAGTAATATCTGTCTTGTTTTAATTACAGTTCCAAGTGACGTTTTAGTGATATACAGTGTTTGAGCCAGGGCTTTTTTTCAGCCAGAACTCAGTTCCAGAACCTCAGGTGGGCACCACTGCCATTATAAGAAAACAAGGAAGGCATTCATGGTGAGATTCCTGCATTGCAGGGGTTGGACTAGATGGTCCTTGGGGTCCCAACTCTACAATTCTATGATTCTCTCTCCATTTACGCTGCCTCAAGTAGCAGCATACTAAACAGAGCAGAAGCTGCTCCACATACTGTAGAATTCCTATACGGAGAGCAATTTACCTGCAGGGAACAGAATTAACCCCCCAGGTGTGAGAGTCCCTCTCCCCTACACACCCACACCCACCCACATACCAGACAGTTTCACTGCATGAAAATGCTTTCCGGGCAGAAATTTTGTGACCTGTGAAGTTGCTCTTTAGAACAAGCATTGAAGGGTCCCAAGATCTAGGGAAGAATTGTGGCCTCTTTGCCTTTGGGTTTCCTTAAAGAAATGAAAGGAGAGAGTGGATTCTCCATATTCAGAATCAGTGTACCCTTGTGGGATACTAGGTGGGAACATAGAACAAGGGGTTCCAATTACTTTCTTGCCTTGATTGTGAGTTTCTCAAAGACATTTGACTAGTCACTTTTGAAGGCAAAGCACCAGGCAGCATGGACTTTAAGTCACATCTAATAAGATGATTTATATAGAGTTCCTTTCGGCAGCAATCACATACTCATTTACCTGGGAATAGGTCCCACTGAACTTACTTCTGAGTAGACATGTATAGGGATTAACAACCCAAACACTTATGTCCGCCTCTGCCTCAGTTTCCCCATCTATGAAACGGCCCTATTACCACCTGTTATCTGTGGCCACATTACAGCACCAGATTTCTAACTCCCCAAAGCACCTCCAAAGGGGGGGGGGGAATACACCTGCGTGTTAAAAGGATGCATCTTATATATCCTTTTCTAGCACAGGGGAGTGTGTGCATGATCATGTATGGAGGGGGAAAAGAAGGAAGACCGAACACTGTTCCTACCCACTTTTTAATTTGGACCTAAATCCATTGAAAGAGATGGTTTTACAAAGTTGGATCTCTCCCCAGTTATGGTTTTAAAAAGGTAATTACTCTTGTAATAATTCGGTGGATAGGGCTTTAGAAAGGCTTTTGTCGTCAGGTTGTTAATTATTATCCATCGTTAGAAACAGGTGGTTTTACAAAGTTCCGTACCTCCTTACGCATGAAAAAGGCGATTATTATTATAATGACAAGTTTGTTGGAGATGGTCTTGGAAAGGCTTTTGTTGTTACACTGGTTAGTCATGTCCGCTCACTTCAGTGGGTCTACTCTGAGTAAGACTAGCATGGAATACAACCCATTATCTCTCCATCACCATCCTAAGGAGCTGGTGTATAAGAGGGAAAGGAGGAGGAGAAAAACCCTTTTGGGATCAAGCTGTCTTACCTTGCTTCAGGTGTGGTCAGTCTCTTCAACAGGTTAGAAAGGTAGTGAGTTCTGGCCGCCGCCTCCTCTGTCCATCTGCTGGCAGAAGGTGTGGATGATTTTCTGCTAGCTCCCGAAGAAGAGTGGAAGATGCTGTTTGATCCAGACCCAGTAGGATGACCTGAGCCCAGTGCTGTGGGCAATGAAGCTAATGCTCTGTCTATTACAGAAAAGCCCCCAAGTACTGAGTGTCAGAGAAGCGGATTAGCTGTTCCCTGCAAGGTGATGCGGGGCTCGCTGGCATATCTTTGTCTTCCTGTGCGTGAGGGAGATGTGGAGCGTGTGAGACACGGGGAGAGAGCACGAGAGCAAGTGCTGAAGCTGGAAGGAGCAAGCCTGTCTATAAGGTAGCAAGAAACTCAGCTGCCCAATAGAATTGATGCAATAGGGAGCGGGGGTGTCTCCCTCGTAGACAATGGATGGGTTAATGCAGCCTCCCCCAACGCAATGTTTTGGACTACAACTCCTATCTGCAGCAGCCAGCATGGGCAATGGTCAAGGGTGATGGTTCCTGCCTCAAAATTCTGGAGGGCCCCATGTTCAAAGGAAAGAAGAAAAACTGTGCTAGTGCAACCCCCCCCCTTCCAGCTCTTACTCTGCCTTTTCCTCTCCTTCAGCTGCACCATGGTGATGAACAACCCTGGACTTAAAAGAAGGATGCAACACAGGTGCAAGTGACAGTTCAGGCATTAGCTTGCTTTCTGATAATCTGAGTGATAGTTGTTGTCAGTGGCATTGCAAGGGGGGCAGGAAGTGCGCCCTGGGTGTCGTGTCTGGAGGGGTGACAAAAAGGCACCCCACGGGGTGCTTGCCCCACCACCCCTGGGCACGGCGGCGGGAGCAGCCATCGTGCCCCTGCAGCCACATGTGGAGGATCCTCCGTTCGTGGCTGCAGTCACGAGAAGAGGATCCGCCCCCATCTATACAGCATTTGAGGGGCACCAGCAGCAAACTGCTATGTACAACGCATGCACGGTGCTGCACACATGTGCTGTATGTAGCGCTGCAGCACATGTGCTGTACATAGCAGTTTGCCCCCGGAGCCGCCCGAGTGCTGTGCAGACGGCGGCAGGATCCCCTGGTTGCCGCTGCAGCCGCAGGCCACTACATACAGTGCATGCGTGCGACAGCAGAGAGAAGAACAAAGGACAATAGTCCCACTTCACGGAACACAGTAACACAAAACATTCTGTTTCCGTCACTTCCCACTCTGTGGAGTCAAAACATATACCGTCATGCGAAAGACAACAATCCCATGACTGCAATCATGGAGCAGGAATTCTAACAGGCGCAAAGTGTGCGCAGCCAGCGGTTTGCCCCGCCCTGGGTGTCAGTTAGCCTTCGTTTGCCCCTGGTTGTTGTTGTTTTTGGAGGCATGCAGGGGAGGTGACGATAAAGATAACAACATGTCATTATTTTGCAGCTGGAGGACACAACCCTGTTGACAATTTTATAGCCTCCCTTTCGCAAACAAACCACTTACAACAGGCATAGGCCAAACTCGGCCCTGCAGATGTTTTGGGACTACAACTCCCATCATCCCTAGCTAACAGGGATTATCCCAGTGGTCAGGGATAATAGGAGTTGTAGTCCCAAAACATCTGGAGGGCTGAGTTTGCCTATGCCTGACTTACAATATGAAACCACACTGAAATGCAGACAGAAAAGAAATGATAAGATGATATCCTGGATAGCTCAGTTGGCGAGAGTGCAGAGCTGATAATGTCAAGGTTGCAGGTTCAATCCCCATATGGGACAGCTACATTGCAGGGGGCTGGGCTAGATGACCCTGAGGGTCCCTTCCAACTCTACAATTCTATGATACGGGGCAAATCACACTTTTACAAGATTGTTGTAAGGGCCAGTGGGCTAACTCAGTCCAGTATACCTGAAAGAGTGTCTCCACCCCCATCGTTCAGCCCGGACACTGAGGTCCAGCACCGAAGGCCTTCTGGAGGTTTCTTCACTGTGAGAAGCGAAGTTACAGGGAACCAGGCAGAGGGCCTTCTCGATAGTGGCGCCCGCCCTGTGGAACACCCACCCATCAGATGTCAAGGAAATAAACTACTATCTGACTTTTAGGAGACATCTGAAAGCAGCCCTTTTTAGGGAAGTTTTTAATGTTTGATCTTTCGTTGTGTTTTTAGTGTTCTGTTGGGAGCCGCCCAGAGTGGTTGGGGAAACCCAGCCCGATGGGTAGGCTATAAAGAAATTTTTTATTAATTATTATTATTACAAATTGCATGAAGAAATTGAAAAAATGCATTATAGTGGTACTAAAATACTTTTTCTTGGCTACAATAGACTAACACAGCTTCCCCTTTGAGCTGCACTGTTTTCAGAGTAATCAAAAGTTGCCTGGAGGGTTCTATGTAAAACTTACCTTTTTGCCATAAGAGGAGTCCTGGGCCTTTAACAACCACTTGGCATGCAGAAGTTCAACAGGTACAGCTTTTCCTGCTGTGGATGGAATTTTAGTGCTGGAGAAAGTTTCGGTTCTTGAAATTCCGGCTGCTTTTGAATGCTCAAGAGTTTACATTTTGCACAAACCACTTCCTGACATTTCTTCCTTGCTCCTCTATTACCATGCTTGGGGTGTTAATAGTTTTCTCCTGACAGATCATGGTCTACAACAGGAAACAGAGGCAGCCCTCTTTGAGAAAAGGGATGGCCTGTAAGAAAGGAGGACTGTTGTCTTTTCCCCTTACAAAAGCAACTTGCTCTTTTAACAGATGCCTGGACAGGAATGATCTAACAGGGCAGCAGCTTTGTCCATCTCTGCCTCTCCTTCAGGGGAAAAGCAGCACCTGTAAATTTTCTGCCTGAAATATAGCTGGTAAAAGGTTGAAGCTTTCTTTGGGGAGGGGGCCAGGAGATCCTACATGGAGAGGGAAGGAAAAGAGCAAAGAAGCGTCAGATCAGCTGAGGAGGTGGTCTAAAATACTCTGGTGATTGTTGCCAGCAGATCAACAATAAAAGATACAACTAGTCTGCTCCATTCTTGTGCCTTAACAGCAGCTTGATCTGCAGAAACCAGCAAGTCGAGCTTTTCATATGACAGAGAGAAACATGATAACCTGATAATGCTTTTGGAATAAGCTGCTGTCCTTAAAGGCGCAGTAGCGACGATTGGCAAACCAAAGGTGGCAGCCCTGAAAATACATTTGGATTCCCTTTGTTTTTGAACCCTGGGGTTCCCTTGCTGGTTTCTGCTGGTGCTGCTCAGTACATAATAGCAGTTTTATGGCTGCCTAAACACCAAGAATAATGGGAACTGTAGTTTACCCTTCACAGAACCACAATTCCCAGCATCCTTAACAAACTACAGTTCCTAGGGTTCTCAGGACAGGGTCCTTGTCAGCATTCGTCTGTCTCAAGAGACAATGGAGTGCGCCTCCTGGGGGGGGGGTCAAACCGCTGGAGAATAACAGCGCCTGTTGTGGCTGCAGAGACCGGTAACTTGAAACGGTTGCCTCCCACGTTATTTTTGCCATGTTTGCCTGAATCTCTGTGGTGCTTAAGCACCTGCTTTTGTTTATGCCTTTCCCCCAGTACCAATTCCTGCTTTCCAGCCAACCAAACCCTAGCAAGAGCTAAGCTTGGAGGTTCAATGACTTTTCCTGTTCCTCTGAACAACTCTCTCATATTTTCAACAGCAGCCAGGGGATAGAATCTGAGGCAAAAACCCTTGCCTGGTTCCAAATCGCCCAATGCTTCATGTTTAGTGTGACTCACTGAATTAGTTCCTTGAATCATTCTGAAATAAAAATAAAACATATATATTCTTCTTCCTCTGGACAATTCTTTAAGGTTTTCAATGGGAGCCAAGGGGGATAGCATCTGAGGCAACATACCGGCCTTCTTCCAAATCGCCCAATTCCTCATAGTTAGCGCTACTTACTCTGAATCACTTCCCCAGATAATTTTTTAAAAGATGTATTCTCTCTGGAGTTTGTATTTTTATATTTTATATTTATTTATATTTATGAAACCCTTAGGACTTCTCTCCAAGGTACAAGACCAGGCCTCTTTTGTGTGGTAAATGTAACACAGTTGCCTCAGGCAGTGATGCTGGGGGGAATGTTATTTATTTAGCTTTTTATTTTATTTTATTTGAAAGGGAAGGGGGGGGGGAGCTGTTTGAATTTAGCACAACTAGAAGCCAGTTAGATCTGACCAAAGGCTTATCTGGTCCAGCTTCCTGTTTTCCCACAGTAATTGAATAGATGCATCTGGGAAGCCCACAAACAGGACATCAGTTCAATAGCTAGAGACAAACTCTCCAAGTGTCCCTATTTTCCTGGGACAGTCCTGGATTTACAGAAGCTGTCCTGGTTTCTGATTTGATCCCAGAATGTCCCTCTTTTTCTTAGAATGTCCTTATTTTTATTGGAGAAATATTGGAGGGTATGGTAGCAGGGGCGTAGGAAGGGGTGTGGGGGGCTGCTGTTTGCCCCGGGTGTCACCCTTGAGGGGGATGAAAAAATGGCACACCGTGGGGGGAGGCACTTACCACGGGGCCTGGCCTGCAGTGTGCCCGAGTCATGCATCTCTCCTGGGAGTGACGCGGTGTGTCACAGTCTGGTTCATGGGAGATCGAAGTCCCAGCTGGGTACATCGGGACCGGGGGCAAGATGGTAGGGAGGGAGCAGGAACGGGAGTCCAGAAACCAGGAATCAGAAAGCCAAGAGTCCAAGGGTCAGAGAGCCAGGAGTCAAGAAGCCAAGGATCAAGAAGCAAGGAGTCACAAAGTCAAGGGTCCGAGGATCAAGGAGTAAAACACAGCAAGGCAGGAAACATGTTGCTGTGGCAAAGAGCCGAAGTGAAATGCTGACCTTATATCCCTTCCTGGCTCTTGCCACCAGGTGCTTTGAGTTACCAATTGGCCTCACCTGTGCGGCCGTGCCTTGCCTCTTCAGAACAAACTTAGGAAGGCCCCAGTCCTGCAAAGTCCTACTGGTCACAGGGCCTGGCTCCTGCATGCACTCCTGACACAGTGGCTGGGGACCCCGCACTGTCCGAAACGGCAGCGTGGGGCGTGCATCTGCCAGGCAGACTCTGTGGGCAGCTTGCCACACTGCCCCCCTGGGCGGATCGCCGCAGCACCCCTGTGGGTGGCACACCCCGCCCACGCTGCTCCGGGTGCCAGAGCAGCTAGCTATGCCCCTGTATGTCCTTATTTTCACGAGAAATTTTGGAGGATATGGAGTTATCCGTCTCCCGAGCCATCGAAAGGACACCCTATAGAAGTTTAATGTTTTATTATGTTTTTATATATGTTGGATGTTGCCCAGAGTGGCTGGGACAACCCAGTATGTTGTGTGGGGTATGAATAGTAAAATTATCATTATGGAAGAGGAAGAACAAGCAAGTAGTAGCTCCTTGGTGTGGAGAAGACAGATAAATGTTGCTGGGCGACAGAGGAAACTGCTCAACACCTACTTTGCCTCTTTCTTCCAGATCCTCCAAGTGTCCGTATTTTCCAGGGACGTCCCTGATTTAGAGAAGCCATCCTGGTTTCTGATTTGATCCTGGAATGTCCCACTTTTCCTTAGGATGTCCCTATTTTCATTGGAGAAATCTTGGAGGGGATGTAGTTATCTGACCCCCGAGCTGTTTGAAGGCAATCCTGTACAGGGAGGTTTTCCAAAAAAATGTTTTATGTTTTATTATGGGATGTCCCTATTCTCATTGGAGAAATGATGGAGGGTATGCACACTGCAACTCATGACATTGCAGCATGGTGCATGCGTGCTGGGCACCCACAGTGGGGGTCCTAATGTATCTACAGTGGTACCTCAGGTTACATACGCTTCAGGTTACAGACTCCGCTAACCCAGAAATAGTGCTTCAGGTTAAGAACTTTGCTTCAGGATGAGAACAGAAATCGGGCTCCGGCAGCTCAACCACAGGAGGAGGCCCCATTAGCTAAAGTGGTGCTTCAGGTTAAGAACAGTTTCAGGTTAAGTACGGACCTTCGGAACAAATTAAGTACTTAACCTGAGGTACCACTGTATTCCTCTTTTAAACCTCTCGGTGCTAGTAGCCTGCTTATGTCAGGAATTGTGCTTGCAGATTAAAGACCTTTCTGTGAAGTTCATTAAGAATTGCTTAAGATGCATTCACAGGTGGTGAAATTTGGTGGACGCCTCCTCATTCAGAAAAAGAAAACTTTGAGACAGCTCCTCAAAAATATCTGAGAAATTAGAGTTCACCTCGAGGTGGAACCACAAATTACAGTCATTGAATGTATTTGGTGTCTGAAATCTGCGGACGCACCTCTCTTTTGCCACGAGAGGGCAGCATGCTTATGTTCCATTTCATCTGTAAAGAGTGGCAGAGCTTTAATGTTACATCTAAACTTCAAAACTAAACATCAAGAGGGTGGCATGTTTGCTGTTCATAGATCTGCCTTGCTCATTCATATATAAAACAGGGGTGTGTGTGTGCATGGTGCTCTAATTTTAAAAAATAAAGGCAGATCTTTAGGGATAAAAAAAAATGGATGTACAGTGCTATATTAGAAGCAAAAAAAACTTGTTTTGATGAATTGGAAGAGCCGCAAAAAGATTCCATTGAGCACATGCGTTGATAATATGGACAGATTAGCTACATAGGAACGAATTGCATGTCGACGCAAAATAAGAATGGATAAATATGAAGAAATCTGGAACGAACATTAAAGCGATAAGGCGGATAGTGGTGGGAAGTAGGGGGAGGAGAGAGAGGTGGGAAAATATTGTTTAAAAAGGTGTAGTCATAGGTATATCAGTGTATTCAAATCTGAATTGTCAAATTGTGTTATTATTGTTACTATGTTTTTTGTTGTATGTGTTTTGCGGTTGATGTTTGTATCGAATAAACGATTAAGCAATTTTTTTAAAAAAAAGGTAGATCTGTTTGTGCGGAGCTTAATGTTCCCATGTGACACTTCAAGCATTTTTGCTCTCTCCAAATATCACCCCCTGAAGGAATTGCTGCTCCGGTGTTTCTAAAGGCCAGGGAAATGAACTTGATTTCCAGGAGCAGGAGAGAGGAATTTCTTCTTGAATACACAGTGTGTGTGTGTGTGTGTGTGTGTGTGTGTGTGTGTGTGAGAGAGAGAGAGAGAGAGAGAGAGAGAGAGAGAGAGTCATCAAAGCCAGAGTAAAGGCTGGAATTTGAGGTATCCTTTGTGTACATTACGACAGAGGACAAGATGGTTGGACAGTGTTCTCAAAGCTACCAGCATGAGTTTGACCAAACTGCGGGAGGCGGTGGAAGACAGGAGTGCCTGGCGTGCTCTGGTCCATGGGGTCACAAAGAGTCGGACATGACTAAATGACTAAACAACAAAGTCGGCGCCTAGAACTTGTAGATAAATCTAGCCACCAGAGGGCATGTTCATGCAGTTTTTAATAGCAATGGGCAAGCTTCACATACAGAACAAGAGATTCTATATAGGGAAAGTGTCTAATTCTTACCATCATTTTGGGTAAAGGGAGACGAATCCTATCCCACCTCATCTCCCTGTGCTCCGCTGCCTCAAGTGCTTTTATCCCAACATCCGGTTACCATCCCTGCAAATACCCTTTTGAATTATATACCCAGCACATGGAACCTTACAAAAGGACAATATGAATGGACTCTCTGTGCCCTTACCACAGAAAAAAGACTGATACTCATGCAACGCACAATGGCCCCCTTCAATGTTGGCCACAACTTGGAGCCTCTGCTTCTGGTGGATGTGGAGCCTTCCTTCAGCTCCAGCTCCTGCCCCTCTTCCTGCCCCTCTTCCCTGTATTGCAACCACAGTCATTTTTGCAGAGTCCTTATCCTTAGTTATTACACCATGCATAGAACTAGGGTTGCCATATGTCTGAAATTTCCCAGACATATCCAGAACACTACAGTTGGAAACAGTGTCCAGGCGGAAATCGCTTAAAATGTCTGGGGGAATCTGAAGGCATGGCAACTCATGTTGAAAGTGTCGATTTAGGCAATCTTCTTTTAAAATAGCTGCTGCTTCTTTTTTTGCAAAACTGCCCAAAAAGCTCAACACCTTTTTTTGTCTGGATTTTCACTGTTTGAAACATAGCAACCCTAACAGAACCTTAGTGCTGCATGCCTTCCATGTCAGCAGCTGTCCAGGGTTTCAGATGGGAGACATTCCCTGTCCTACCTGAGAGCTTCTACATTGAGCTGCAGCCTTCCTTGTGGATAGTCAAATGCTGTGGGCTCCCATTCAGTTCTATATTTTCATTTGACACCATAAAATTGCCCAGCTTCGGAATGAGGAATATGAGTTGGGTTTGTGCAAAGGAGTCCACATAAAAGTCCTTGCTTCTGTATTCTGTGGACCTTTGACTACAGGCAGACTGTTTTTACTAGGCTGGTGTTTGTTAGGGTAATAATAATAATAATAATAATAATAATAATAATAATAATAATAATAATAATTTATTATTTATACCCCGTCCATCTGGCTGAGTTTCCCCAGCCACTCTGGGCGGCTCCCAGTCAAGTGTTAGAAACAATACAGCATTAAATATTAAAAACTTCCCTAAACTGGGCTGCCTTCAGATGTCTTTTTAAAACAGGATAGCTGCTTATTTCCTTCACATCTGAAGGGAGGACGTTCCACAGGGTGGGCGCAACTACCGAGAAGGCCCTCTGTCTGGTTCCCTGTAACCTCACTTCTCACAATGAGGGAACCATCAGAAGGCCCTTGGTGCTGGACCTCAGTGTCCGGGCTAAACAATGGGGGTGGAGACACTCCTTCAGGTATACAGTACCGAGTCCAAACATTGCTGGGATTGATTTTCCGAAAGGTGGTGCTTTGCCCTGGATCTTAGGCAAGTCAATCAAAAGCTCAACAACTTTCGGAGCATCCTGGTTTTTACTTTTTGAAATATGGCAACCCTAGTGTTTTAGTGTTTGTTTTGGTGAGTTTTCCTTCCTCTATTTCTCTACACCTGTGCCTTAAGCAGCAACCCTCTGCCCTGGCTTCTGTAGCCACTTGCTTCTGTCTCTTCTGCCTCTTTCCTCTTCCCCTTTCTTTTTTCTCCTTCTGCAACTCTTGCCCACTCTCTCTGACTTTCCTCAAGATTCCTCCACTGAGGTGCCCAGAGGAGGCTACACACCTCGCCTGGCCACCCAGAGCAGCAGAGGAGAGGCCTGGGGAACAAGCCGACAGCTGGGTGGATTCCTAATCCCTTTGAGCCAGAGTGGAGAGACACAATTTTTGCACCCCCCAGGGGCCAACCCCTAGATACACCCTGCTCTTGATTCACAGGTGTCAGGCAGCGCATTCTCAGATCCCTTCTTCTGTGGCCATTTGTTGCTTTTGGAACCCAATAAGAGGAACCAAACTGTGACAGCTCAGCTGGTCTCTTCCCTTCTTTGCACCTGACCCTAACGGGAGACGCAACTGAGTGAGGTTTCCAGGGGCTGCTATTTAAGCTACAATAAAGAACCACTGAGCACAGTAGGCTTTCTGACCTCCCCTTCATAAAAGAAAATGCTCAAGGTGGGTCTCCTTGGCAGGTCACCTGTCCAAGGGCATCACAGCTGGAAAGGGATACAAGGGGAAAAAAGCTTGAAGCTTCCAAACGTTTCCAGGAAGACTGGAAGTTTGGTCTCCTCTATAATGACAGCGACAATCCTGATCCTCTCCCTGCTCTGCAAAGGTAAGCATGACTAGATGGATGTGTTCTTGGTCAGAAGGTAGATGGCCTCTGGAACAGGGGTAGGATGGTACTCTGATTGAAGAACCGGGTTTGCTGGCATTTGAGGGACGGGTGCTCCTTGATTCAGCCTTACATCTAGATTGCCAGGAGGTGATGGTGGTCAGGAATGCCTTTGCCCAGCTTAGTAGAGATGCTTGGTAGGGACGCAGGAGAGGGCCTTCTTGGTGGCTGCCCCCAGACTTTGGAACTCCCTCCCTAGAGACATTAGACTGGCTCCCTCCTCGTTGCCCTTCCACTAGCCACTGAGGAACAGACTTTGGGAACTGACTGTTTTAAATGAAAGGACTGGTGCTGTGCTATTTTTATTTTGTTTGTATATATATAGAGAGAGAGGGAGAGAGAGGGAGAGAGAGGGAGAGGGAGAGAGAGAGAGAGAGAGACAGACAGTGTTGTTGTTGTTGTTGTTGTTGTTGTTGTTTTTAAAAATATTAATGTTTAATTGTTGTTTAATTATTGGGATTTTCCCCCTGTACTTTCAACTGTTCATATTTTATCTGTAAGCCACCTTGAGTCCCTGTCAGGGGGAAAAGTGGGGTATCAATAAATATATAATAATAATAACAAGCTGGTGTATCAGCTGTGCCCATTCCTGTGTAGACTAGGCTACAGCAGTAATTCTAAACATCAGATAGTTGTTTATTTCCTTGACATCTGATGGGAGGGCGTTCCACAAGGCAGGCACCACTACCGAGAAGGCCCTCTGCCTGGTTCCCTGTAACCTCGCTTCTCACAGTGAGGGAACCGCCAGAAGGCCCTCGGAGCTGGACCTCAGTGTCTGGGCTGAATGATGGAGGTGGAAATGTTCCTTCAGGTATATGGGTCCGAGGCTGTTTAGGGCTTCAAATGTCAGCACCAACACTTTGAATTGTGCTTGGAAACGTACTGGGAGCCAATGTAGGTCTTTCAAGACAGTAAGTCTTCCCCTCAGTTCATCCTTGTCATGCTCCAAAACTGCTGCCCCTACATTCCCTGTCCCTTTATTGGCTCTACTGATGTTGATTGGGCTAATAAGGAGCTATGGAGATTACTAGGACAACCGAGAAAGGGTGTGTGTGTATGACATCATATTCCCCTCCCTGATATCTGTGCTCTCTCTGACCTGGCAGATGGAGCTCTGATGCATCCCATGACCCCCTCAGATGCCTCCCCAAGGACCATAGGACTGTAGCCTCATGTACAGAATGGGGGTGGATGGCAAACTCGAAATATCAGATAATTTTAACCCATTAATTTCTCCCCCTTTTACTTCCTCTGGCAGGTATGGTGAGTCAGCTAAGCCCTAGCTTTACATTGACAATGCCTGCCTCTGTCTATGTGCAGAGAGGCCTCTATGTTCACCCTCCCTGCCAGTTCACCTACAACAATCAGCACCAGAACAGTTCGGAGAAGCTATTTGGTTACTGGTTTAAGAATGCGGAGAAAAGATACTATCTTCCCTCTTCCAAACGCTATGTCAAAGGGCATCTTGTGGCCACCAACGATGATAGCCAGAGAATCGACCCCTCCATCAAGAACCGTTTCCAGTTAGAAGGGAACCCAGAGCAAGGCGACTGCTCCTTCAGCATCAATGATATCCAGTTAGAAGATGAGGGGCAATACTTCTTTAGAATTGAGAAAGGACAGGAAGTCCTCTATAGCTATGTGGATGCTTCATTTCAGCTTCTTGTGACAGGTAGGTGGGTTTTCCATTCCTCCTCTGCTTACTGCTCCTTGTTGTTCAGGGGATGGTGCAGGGCGCTCAAGCCCTAAGCCTTTTGCAGTGGACTTGGTACCTCTTGCTCCCTTAATAATTCAAATTATTTTGCTTATTGGTTGGTTAGATGCAGTGTAAAACATGATGCTGATGTAAGTCCAGCCAGGCACCATCTTGATATCCCAGAGCCAGCTGGGAATTTGCACATGCAGTTTTTATTCAAGTTTGTGTCATGTACCTGTGCCTTGCATCCCATAAGTTTCTCACAATGCCCCTGGTTCCTTGACTAGTTTGTTTTTATTTGATGCTTCGTGGTTAGAGAAAAGTCTTGTATATAACTATGTCAGGTACAGCCTCGCCTCTCCCTGGAACCAGAAAGGAGAGAGAAAAATGCAAATTGGTTTGTTTGCATAAGATGCTTACTTGATTTACAGTGGTACCTCGGGTTCAGAACTTAATTCGTCCTGGAGGTCTGTTCTTAACCTGAAACTGTTCTTTTTTTAAAAAAATGATATTTATTCAAAATTTCAAAAATACATAGGTATATAAAAAAAGATGAAAAAGGAAAGAAAAAAAACCAAGAAAATACAACAGCAAAACAGAAAAAAGAATAAAAAACATACCGTAAATAACAAAGAAAAATACAAATCCAAATTACATCCTTTTGTTTGCTTATTTCTTGGACCTCCTCACACCTCCCTTTTTGTATTCTAACTTAATTCATTATTTCAGCAAATTCTTCCCATACTTCTCAATTTTTATTTAAATAATTTATCTTAACAATCTGTCTCTCTCTTTTTTTTGTTAACTCAACATATCCTTTCCAACTTTTACTATATTCTGTTATTCAATTTACTGTTAATTTCTTTAACCTTATCTTACCTTAAAAGCCATAAAATTTCAAAGTTTAAACCATATTTATACATAACTCCTTCAAACCTTTCTACTAAAGCCAATTAATTCCTTTCCAGCATATTCCCTGATATTTCATTAGTATCACACTAATTCCAAAAATAAAAGAAATATATATATAAAAAATCTCTTCTAATTTTATCCAACGTCCCTTCTTCCTGGTTTCGGGTTATGTCAGTCCTTTCTAACCATTACATCCAGTCCATCAATCTGGTGTTCTAATGTCCGAGGCTCTTAGGTCTCTTCTATGCCCCCTCTGCAGGTTTTCTTGTTCCTGTTTATACTTGCACCCTTCCCTGTCCCTTGTTGGTTTCTTTCGTAGTTTCTTCCCTTTCTCCTTGAGGAGTGAGTCTCCGGGGAATTCCAACCGGTAGTAATCTCCATTTTCTTTCATCAAGTTAGCCCATTCCCCACAGTCCCACTCCCCTATGTTAATTTTGTAATCCAAAAAATAGTTATTCCAGAAATAGTTGTCAACTTGTTTCACAGTCCCACCAGAGCTAAGAGCTTCCTTACTTCCAGACACTTCCAGACACACTCCAAATTCAATCTTCCAATGCTGTGGCTTTTGGTCATGCAGGACTTTGGATCTCTCCCTTTGTATCTTTTGAAGTGCAATCGCAACCTCTTCCATCTTCATCTGCCCTTGGGCTTGCCCTGTCAAGCCAGTTTCCTTGGTTGGTTGTTGTAAAATTTCTTTATCTTTGTTTCCTGTTAGTTCATATTTACTGGCTACAGCAGTCATAAAATCCAACTTTTCATTCATCAAGTTCATTTTCTCATGCAACTGCTTCAGCATAGCATTTGTTTTGCCAAGGGCAGACGCTAGAACTTCCTCCCTGCACATTTCTGTTCAAGGTCAAGCAACTGGTCCCACGGTCTAATTCTCACAGCTGTAAAGTCTCCCTGTAAACTGCAGCAACAAACTGACAAGCTCCCTCTAGGGGACACAATTTCTATTAACGTCCATCTTTAAAATGTATCCAACAAAGGGAAATTTGCTTTCGATTTTCAAATACTTTGTTTCCTTAAAATACAGAAGTGCAGAAAGCAGCGTTGAAGTTAATTTGTTTCTCTTTTTTTAACTATCTGTCAAAAGTGTTCCGTTTTCAATCAATGGACATCTCCAACAATTTCTGTCCTGACGCCCCGTCCCCAGGTTTGGGATGATGGAAACTTATATTCCTTTACTCTCTCTCCGCAGGCTTAGACGGTCGAAGTCCCCCCCCCCTTTTCTCCTGCTGTCAAGGGGGTTTTATTGGTTATGAATGCAGGAAATTTCAATCTTTAAATCAATTTTCCAGGCTATTTAGCTTGCAAAATCTTTGCTTCAGTCTATTTACAAAAAGCGGAAGGCAGACTTCCTGTTTAGACCTTCCTGCTTCTTTGCCTAATTCATGAATTTCATAAATTTCTTAATCGAATCTTCCGTTTTTACTCACGGGTACTTGTTTAGAGTCCAATTGTCATCAGGAAAAAGTCAGCGCTCTCCAGCGATGTCTGTGCGGCTTCCCTCCGTGAAAGTAGCAATCGGTTCGCAACACCGCGCTGCTCACCGCACTCCGCTCCGGAGCCCCAAAGAGGGGTTTCCCCATGAATGGGGGAGGTGCTCTTGGTACTCTGCTGAACCCCACGTTCCCAGGCTTCTCCGCCTGGGATTTCTAGCGGGTCCCCGCCTTCGCCGCGGCGGGAAGACCCAATTTTCATGAAGCCCGTTCCTCTGGTCGGAGGAACTCCGCCATTCGCCAATGGCGCTGACCCGGAAGTCCAACCTGAAACTGTTCTTAACCTGAATCACCACTTTAGCTAATGGGGCCTCCTGCTGTCACTGCTCTGCCGCTGCACAATTTCTGTTCTCATCCTGAAGCAAAGTTCTTAACCCGAGATAATACTTCTGGGTTAGCGGAGTCTGTAACCTGAAGCATATGTAACCTGAAGCATATGTAACCCAAGGTACCACTGTATTTTGGTTCATAGAATTGTAGGGCTGGAATTATCATGATTATGTCATGATTATGCAGAGGTCTCCACAGAGTAGAAGGGGACAGGTCTCTGCCCCTAAGTGCTTGCAATCTGTAACTCCCTGGAAGAAGGAGGACAGCATAATGGAGTCCAGGTATCAACAGGGGAAGAAAGAATATACATTATTTCAGTTACAGGAAGAGTAAGATGTGAGGACTAGGGGTTGGGCCAAGGACTTCAGAGAAAAGGTGGGTCTGGGTGAAGCTTCCAGAGTAAGTCAAGAGAAAGAGGAACCTGGAATCGCTGGAAAGAGGAGGGAGTGCTTGGAGACCCCATCCCAAACCTCCTGGTCAACTGAGCCCAAAACATAGAACAGCTCTCCATGGAGTCATCAGAGCAGCGTGGAAGCTGGGCTTGCAAATTGCCATAACACTCTGTTTAGCTGACATGGGCAAAACTTTCACCTGCAAAATCAGGCATCCTGCATTGCAGGCTATTTGCAAGTGGACTAAACAGGTCAAAAGGGTCTCACAACCTATATTCCTAACACTATACCGCTGCTTGAATTTTGTGTGTTTAAACTCCGCTCTCGGGGGGCTCTCTCCTGCTGGGGTTTGCAAAGCCCCATGTTTCGAATCAAGGTGCCCAGCCAATTCTTTCATTATTTGCCCCACACACGTCAGTCACAGGGATTCATATCTTTCTTCCCACATAAGAACACTCTGCTATTTCACATCCTATTCAAACACTATGAAGTTGGGGGTGGGGGTGGAGGGAGGAAGGGAGTTTGGTGATTCTACAGAGGTCCCTGAGAAGTTCACCACAGTAAACCCTCTGTAACAAAACAAAAAAAATCCTCATAAAAATTAATCAGCACCCTAGTGTGAATTTCTCCTGATAAACTTATTTTTGTGTGTAATATTTAGTAGTATAGTGGAGTTTTTTTTAAAAAAAAAAATTCATTACTTTTCTGTAATATATCCATTTTTCTATACATTGGTTGGCTGGAAAACTTCATCTCGAGGATTGGAGAAGAGTGAATTTTGAAGGGCAGCTCAGTTTCAGCTTGTGGGTTGGTTCAGAAAGTGTGAATTAGGTAGCTTCTTGTTAAAATACCAACAAAACCAATCCCCTCCCCAGCCCTAGTTTCAACAGACTCTCAAGGCATCATCTCCTTAAAATAATCCCAGCAGCATCTTATTTATGGGACCGCCTCTTCTGGTATGCCCCACAGAGGACCTTAAGGTCCATGAATAACCATAGTTTAGAGGTCCCGGGCCCTAAGGAAGTCAGACTATCCTCCACCAGGGCCAGGGCCTTCTCAGTGATGGCTCCGACCTGGTGGAATGCTCTGTCCCATGAGACTAGGGCCCTTCAGGATTAAACCTCTTTCCGTCAGGCCTGTAAGACAGAGCTATACCGCCTGGCCTTTAATTTGAATTCAGCCTGATGTTTTATTTCCCTTCTCTTCCCTAACCCTCCCCTTTTATGAAGATTATCCGCTCTGAAACCCCACAACTAATTCTCCCCTGGCCTCCTCACTGGCCCAAGTAGAACTAATTCAGCCGGCTAGCCCTGGTGATTATCTAATGCTTATTAGATGGATTTCCCCTAAATTGATTTCTGAACTTTTAATTTTATTGTTATTCATGTTTTTATACTGTATTTTATGCTGCTTTTACAATTAAGTGATTTAAATTTGTTGTTAGCCATCCTGAGCCCATTTTTTGAACCAGGAAGGGCAGGGTATAAATACAAAATTATTGTTATTTTATTATATATTATAATCTCTGTGTTAGATAACATTTTCAGCATTGCTTGTTGTCATCTGCAGAGTGCCCTCTACTGCTCTCTTACGCCATCACAGACAGAGATTCCGTCAGTGTATATAATTAATTCTCCCTTACTCCGCCCCCTCCTTTCCAGATGTCCTTGGGCTCAGCAGCACCCGGACAAATGCCACATGCTGGCACGAACACAATGGCTTCCTCTGTACCTGCTCCATGCACCCCAGCCCTCCAGGCCAGCTCCAGTGGCATTTGGGTGGGGAGGTCCTCAGTGGGAATGATACTAATGGGAACCTGCAGGTCTCTTCCTGGGTCCGAGGGAAGGAGGCCACCAGCTTCTTAAACTGGACAGGAACCCTAGATGGAGACCTTACCATCATCTGTCTTGGGATAAGCCCTTTTGGAAACCACACTCTGCAGTTTCTGCTAAACTCCACTACAACAGGTAATGAAGTGGACGCCAGACTTTAGAGGTTGCATCCAACTAAGTTCTACTCAGTGAAGCCCCATTGGATAGACCTAAGTGGATCAGGTCCATTAATTTTAATGGCTCCACTCTAGGTAGGACTGGTCTTGGATAAAAACCTAGGAATTTTAAGGACTGCTTAAGCACAGTGGGGGTACAAATGACTATTTGTGGGTACAGCTTGTCTAACTGATGCAAGAACCTTTTAATGAACACATACAGGCCACATTTGATCATCTGATCGTTGCTCGTTCCTTCCTTCATTATTTTATTTGTTTCCCTCTTTTCCACAAAAGAAATCATGCTCAAAGCAGCTTGTAACAACGGAAACAGGAATATAGTGGTATCTTGGTTCCTGAACTCAATCCGTTTTGGAAGTCCATTTGACTTCCAAAATGTTAGCAAACCAAGGCATGGCTTCTGATTGCCCCCAGAAACAATGCCGACAGACGAAAAGGACATTTGGCTTCCAAAAAAAAATCTGCAAACCGGAACACTTATTTCCAGATTTGCAGCGTTCGGGGGCCGATTTGTTTGGGAGCCAAGCCGTTCAGGAGCCAAGGTACCACTGTGCATCTCAAAATCAAGCATTACAAGAGCAATTTCATAATAAAACTGCAACATAATAGCAAATATAACAGCATATTTTAAAACCACAAAATTCCAATACTATAAATATAGCATGATTGCATTAGCAACATTACATCTCCTGGCAATAGGAAAAGTAACAAGAGAACACGACAGTTTCACCAGTTTCACTTGCAACTGTACCTTCAGCAAAAGCACAATTTCAAAGAGTCTATTTACTCAGACCACTAAAGGCAACCTAGTTTACCTCGGGATCAAGGCATTTTTCTGGGACCCACATTAGCTTCTGCATTTGCATTGCAAATTACATGGCTAGTTTAAGCCAGTTGGAATATTGCTTTTTAAAAAGAAGTTAAACCAGGAAAGTGAACTGGAGATAAAACGAAGGATACTGCTTCTCTGCAGGGATTCATTTGTTTATTTTGTTTATGTGTTTATTCTGTTTTAACCAGTCTTCATAAAAATAAAAATAAAAATCCCAAGGACAGTTTCTACCTCCCTCCTGTTAAATTAACAAAATACACAATAAAGCAGTAAAACGTATACTGACAATCAAGTAAATAGTCCTGCCATTACAGAATCCAAACCATTAAAGAAAACTAGGGCAGGAATCCTAATAGAAAACCAAACAGCACCACTCTGGCTTAAAGAGTTGTGTTTTCATGGTATGCTATGCCTGAAACTCAACAAGGAGGGAGCCAACTGTACCCTTAGGGGGAGACAGTTCCATGGATGGAGTAACACAACTGAAAAGGTCCTCTGCACATTACAGCGCCATGAGCTATGCTCATCAGTGGGATCAGAGGGTCTCCTCTGCAGATCTTAAAGCACAGGCTAGCGGGTAGTGAGAGAAGAGTTCCTGCAAGTATATGATACTTGGTAGAGTGTTTCTCTGGCTTTTTGGAACCAGAGCACAACACTTGGCTTTTCTATTTGTTGTGATGAGAATGAGAGGCTGAGCGTTGGGCTCCTGCACTGCTCAGGCATCTTTGTATGGGAGAGAAGGAAGCTCAAACTTTTTGTTTGGGGCTTATAACAAAACCACAGTTTCCTGTTTGGAATATGAGGAACTGTAGTTTGTACAAACCACAATCACCAAGATCCAGATTCCCAGATGCTCTCATGGTGGTGATGGTCTGTACTGGAGTCCTGGGGTTCTCTAAACACTATTGTGCTTCTCTGATCTTCTTTTCAATCTTTCTTTATCCTCACAGGAGCCCATAATGAGGGCCTGACTGTAGAGTCTGGACAACTGAACGATAGACTTCTCTTCCTGTTAGCCCTTTTACTGATGAAGTAAGTGGCTCTTCTTCTGGCTTTGATGCTTGCCTTGGCAGTCAGTTTGACTGAAAAACAAGACAGATATTGAGGAAATGACAACAGCAACAATCAATCAATCAATTCATTACAATCAATAGGTCAGAAATAAAAAAGTGTACTGTACACAAGAATCTCAGAGCAAAACAGAATTCCACATGCAACATAAGAGCCATCACATAAAACTACAGTAATTTCGAATTAGTCCCTGAACATGGTCATTCATTGCTTCTTGTAGAAATTTAGCTACTGCCAGTGACTTCTCTGGGTCTTAATCTTACATTAGGTATTTAACATAAAATGGAACTGACCTCCCTATGAGTTTGGTCAGCAAAGGGTCAATGGTATGCTGTTCATCTCCAGCAAAGAAATTACAGAACAGGAAGACATGTTGTATAGATTCTACTTTCCAAGTAGGTGACACAGGTGGCGCTATGGTCTAAACCACTGAGCCTCTTGGGTTTGCCTATCCGAAGGTTGGTGGTTCGAATCCCCACAATGAGGTGAGCTCCTATTGCTCTGTCCCAGCTCCTGCCAACCTAGCAGTTTGAAAGCATGCTAGTGCAAGTAGATAAATAGGTACCTCTGCATCAGGAAGGTAAAAGGCGTTTCCGTGCGCTCTGGTTTCCATCACGGTGCTTTGTTGCACCAGAAGCGGTTTAGTCATGCTGGTCACATGACCTGGAAAGCTGTCTGGACAAATGCCGGCTTCCTCAGCCTGAAAGGGAGATGAGTGCCGCAATCCCATAGTCGCCTTTGGCTGGACTCAACCATCCAGGGGTCCTTTACCTTTTACCTTACTTCCCGAGTACTAAAAGGGAAAGAAGGGTGCCACCATCCGTACCTGTCCTGTAGCACAATAGCAGTAAGAATTTACCCACCCTCCTCCTCAGTCCTCAAAGCATTGTTTTCCAAGCTGGATAAACAGTATAAATCATTAGCATATTAGCAAAATATTGGAGCACGTCACCTATTGAGCTAAAATGACAAAGGCTGCAATTGTATGTTCAGTTAACTAGAGACTATGTTCTTAATTAGGGGATGCGGGTGGCACTGTGGTGTAAACCACTGAGCCTTGGGCTTGCCGATCAGAAGGTCAGCAGTTCGTATCCCCACCACGGGCTGAGCTCCCGTTGCTGTCCCAGCTCCTGCCCACCTAGCAGTTCGAAAGCACATCAAGTGCAAGTAGATAAATATGTACCGCTCCAGTGGGAAGGTAAACGGTGTTTCCGTGCACTGCTCTGGTTTCGCCAGAAGCGGCTTAGTCATGCTGGCCACATGACTCAGAAGTTGTCTGTGGACAATCCCGGCTCCCTCGGCCTATAGAGCGAGATGAGCACTGCAACCCCAGAGTTGTCTGTGACTGAACCTAATGGTCAGGGGTACCTTTACCTATGTTCTTAATTTGAGCTTGGATTGTTGTCACTGTTCATTTAATATGTTGTGAGCCACTTTGAATGGAAGTGTGAGGGAATGGGGCATACAAATACAAACTGATGATCCACACCCGGCTCTTCTTATATTCTTAATCGCTCCGTTGTATTGTTCTGTAGGGTGTTGATATGCTGTTTCTTCTTTTTGACACTTTTTGGGATCCGAACAAGAGGAAAGCTCCACTGATGTAAGAGGTTCCAACGAAGTGCTAAGGAGGATGCATGTTTTTCCTCCGTGGGAAAGGCAATGCGATCACATGCATATGTGGCCATTCTTGAATTCTGCTGCCTCAAGGAATGACATCATGCCAATGCAGAGAGAAGCTCCAGGGCACACGTACAAGGTCACATGCACCCAAGATTAAACCGAATGAGCGGCAGCTTTGGGGGCTCATGCCTCTTAATTACAAATGTAGATTAGCTTTGCAGTTCCATACGCAGCCAGGTACTGGAATAGTTTACCAGACTTCATGCACTCAGCTTGTAAATATAGCATTGGACTATTATGTGACCAGCCCACATGAGGTCATTCCAGTGCCGGATTTACGTATAACCTAAACAAGCTATAGCTTAGGGCCCCACTCTCTTGGGAGGCCCCAAATTTTTTTTTTAAAGGAAAACAAAACTGGATGTACATTTCCAAAATATAAGATAAAAAACAAATAAATTAAAACCTACATACAGCAACAGTGTTTTGTGTTGTGTAGGCTCCTATGAGACTCTAAGTTATTGAAGGTAATGGGGGCCCTTATATGTCCAACTGTCCTTTGTCAACAACAAATTGTCTCTGTTTTTTGTGTTGAATATATGCTATATTTATGGACCTAATAGGTATCTAAAGCTATTTGCACATGCAGAATGTAGGCACCCTATATATAGAAAGGAGCAAACCAGTGATATCAGGGAGCAGGCTAGCAGGCGAGGCCCATTACTTACATCATAGGAGCCTACACAACACAAAACACTGTTGCTCTATGTAGGTTTTATTTTATTTGGGTTTTTTATCTTATATTTTGGAAACGTGCATCCAGTTGCTGTTTCTCCTTTAAATTTTTTGGGAGGCCCCAAGAGAGAGGGGCCCTAAGCTATAGCTTGTTTAGCTTACATGTAAATCCGGCACGGACTGTGGTACACTTCTGGTCATGCAAAGTTGAAAAGAGGAACCAGAATGATGAAGCGGTTTTGAGAAAAGATGTGTAAGACGGGATCTGATGTAAGTTTACAAAATTGCACGTGACATGGAGAAAAGTGGGAAAGGAAAAGCTTTTCTCCCACTCACATAACACTTGAACTTGTGCACATGCCTGGATAGCTCAGTTGGTTAGAGCGTGATGCTGATAACGCCAAGGCTGCAGGTTCGATCCCCATATGGGATGGCTACCTATTCCTGAATTGCAAGAGGGTGGACTAGGTCATCCTCAGTGTTATGTATTGAAGTTCTCACCCTGGCTACCAGGAGTATCGTGTATGTAGTTTTCACTCAGGTCCATGTCAGTTACTTTAGGCGGGAAACCCTGGGTTGTTGTTGCTACAATGTTGACAGCCAGCTGCCTATAAAAGCAAGCCGGCTGAGCTGTTTGCTGTTCAGTTCTGTTCCAGCTTACAAATAAAGAGCTGCTTTGAAGAAATTGCTGCGTCGTCTGATATGTTCACCCACAACTTAACACTCAGGGTCCCTTCCAACTCTGAAATTCTATGGTTGTGTATGCAATGAAGTTGAATGTTGAAAGATTCAGGAAAGATAGAAGAAATTATTTTCTGTTGTTAAAGTTGCAAAACATCGAAGCATGGGATGGAGCAATGGAGAAATTTCTGAAACAACAATGGGATATCAGCTCCACCCAAGGCATGATGGAGAACAGCAACAACTGGGAAAAGATAGACCTAACATTTTACAAAAACCCTTGACAGTAAAGATGCATTTTAAATAAAAGGATACATTCTATTCATATAAAAACATGCTGATTTGCGGACCGTCCATGGGCTGGATTGAGAAGGCAATTGGGGTGGATCCCAGGCCTTAGTTTGCCTACCCATGGTCTAAAGTATGTAAATCTTCCAAAAGTACTTAAAAAACAAAAAACAAAACTAGAGTCCTTTTCATTGGGAATAATTCAGATGGAAATTCCCAGGTGTCAGAAAAGGCTATTTATGTATGCCACTAATGCAGTCCATGTTTTGTTAGCCCCCAAATGGAAAATGAGCGAGGTCCCAACCAAAGAAGAATGACAACTTAAGCTGATGGACTATGCACAGCTTGCAGACTCAACATACAGTCATACCTCATGTTACGTTTGCTTCATGTTACATTTTTTCAGGTTGCGTCACATGGCGTCCCGAAAGTACCAGAAAGGGTTACTTCTGGGTTTCGCCATTCGCGCATGCGTAGAAGTGCTAAATCGTGCTTCGCGCATGCTCACAAGTGCCAAATCACGCCGCACACCTGCGCAGATACAGCGCTTCAGGTTATGGGCTTTTCATGTTGTGAACAGGCCTCGGGAACGGATCCTGTTTGGACCAGAGGTACCACTGTATAGGATAAGAGAACATACTTTTAGAGAAGATTGGGAAATGTTGGAAGATTGGAATATATGGGGGGAAATTGTGTACAGTGGAAATCATTGGCAGCATTGAGATAAATTCAACAGTGTAAATAAGTTTTGATGGATGCAACAATGGAATACCGAATGGTTTAGTTTATGTAAAATATGAAGGGATTTATGATATGCAGAATGAACCATGGAAAGAGAAGAAGGGAAGTCACTGATATCTTAAGGATGTTTATATGAGTCTTCTAAATTGTAAAACAGGAAATTTAATAAAAATTATATATAAAAAATAAAGTATGTAAATCTTCCAGATGGGGTCTAAACTTCAGTGGAAGCCCTGACCAATCAGGTGCTATGTACTTCCCAGTTGGAGTCACTCTGTTGTTATTCCCTGGAACTCCCAATCACTGAATGGGGGTAGTATCTTATCTTGCTTGTGTTACGTTATTCCGCTTTAAAACTGTTTCACTGCTTTTCATTTTGTATTACACTTAATAAAAGCACTGAACTTCTCTCCACTGGTGTCATTATTGCTGCTGAATTCAAAAGAACCCTTGCCTTTGGCAAAACTTTCAGATGGGTGATTTGTCATAACATCTATATTCTTTTGTTTCCTTTTTATTATTTCCTATTAAGATCCTGCCTCGTGCTTATTTTGTTTACTCTGCTTGAAAGGTCCTAGTGAGAAAGGACCCAAAGAAATGATCTTGCTTGTTTCCCAAATTCTAAGTTTCTCTTTTTTTAGCGTTTATGCAGAACCCATCCTTCTTATAGGAGAAGTTTATTAAATTTTGCTGACAAACCAGATTGCTGTCCTAATCTTTACATAAAGTATTAAGGAAGTTTTAGCTGTGATTTCCAGGACACGTCTGAGATAAGAACTAGTACCAGGGTCAAGAAAATTAATTGAGGGGTATATTTTATACTAGCTCTTCTGGTGCCATGATCTACAGAAATGAACCACACCAAAAATTCAGATTGACACACGCTATTACACATGGACCAGCCCTATTTTAAAATTAGGGGTTCCCTCCCCAATCACCGAAAAAATGTTGTTTTCACGGCTGCATGGATTTCACTGGCCCAGAGATGGAAAGAAGATTAAGTTCCTACCAGAGAAGAATGGCAGATGAAGCTAATGGATTATGCTGAAATGGCTAAAATGACCAGAAGAATGAGAAATCAGGAAGACCAAAATTTAAAAAAAGAATGGGGGAAATTGATAACATATCTTAAAGACCACTGTAATCAGTTAAAATCATTAGTAGCACTGGAATATTACTTGTAGTCTAAGGTTGAATTCTGGACATAATAGAAGAGGTAAAGGTTTGGATTATCATAAAAGATGTGGGAGGAATTGATTAATAATAGGACCCACAAAGGGGAGGATGGAAGTCCAAGAGAGTCCTTGGAATCTTGTTTTTGTGATTTATGCTTGATATATCTCTGTAAATTTTTAAGTTGAAAAAACAAATAAATATTTTTTTCAACAAAAAATAAAAAAGTATTGTTTTCATTTATTCACACAAGAATAAACAATCAACCCTATTAAACATGTGGTTGCAGAGGTAGATTTAGGGCAGCGCAAGTGGAGTAGCCACACTGGGTGTACAGACGATGAGGGTGCCTTCTCAAAGCCCAGTAAGCAAGTATCTACATGGTGCTTAGAGAATAACTTGCACCTAAATATTAGTAAGACAAAGTAGATGGTGTTGGACTTCCGGAGGAAGAGAGGGGAACTAGCCTTGTCGTATATCGGGGGGGTGAGGGGTGGAGAGAGTCTCCTCCTTTAAATTCCTGGGAGTTTACCTTAGTGAGGACCTCACTTGGAAAATCAACATAACTCAGGTGGTCAGAAAGGCCCAACAGAGACTCCATTTCCTCAGGGTCTTGCAAAAGAATAATGTTAAACAACAACTGATGAACTCCTTTTACCGGTCCACAATAGAAAGTGTCCTTTCTTATGTATTACAGTGTGGTACGTTGACTTGACAGCCACGGATAGAAAGTCTCTACAGAGGGTGGTGAATACAGCCCATGATACCATGGGCTGTCCCTTGAGTCCACAAGATGACATTGCAAGGGATCATTGCCTTAGGAGAGCGAGAAAAATTCTCAGGGATGACTCACACCCCAGCCATCACCTCTTTAATCTTCTACCCTTGGGCAGGACATATAGAAGTATAATCAGCCATACCAACAGGCTAAAAAATAGCTTCTATCTGTGGGCTGTTTGGCTGCTGAACGGAAAATAACATAGCGAAATTGACTTGCGAGGTGGTGTGTTGTTCAATAAGAGATTGAGTGTTTGTGGGGGGAGGCTTGTACAATGGTTGTACAATGAGAATAAAGGTATAATTATTATTAAGTGCTCGCTTTGCGAAGGAGGTAGGAGGGTTCTGGGACCCTGCCAGAGCCTCGTGCCTCCTTCCCAAAGCTCATCTTAAGCCAGCACCACGAGGGCTGGCGGGAGGGCATCAAATGTTGGCCTCGCAACAGGGTGACATATTACCAAGGTGGTTGATTGGGTGGGGGGAGAAAGAAATGCTGTATCTCCTCCCACCCTTCTCCTGATTATACTGCAGAGAGCAGGATTGAACCTTGGTGAGAGGAGAGTTCAGTCCTACAGGTAACACACCGGCAAAGTAGACCCTTTAGAAGTGGCCACCTTCTCCTCCTTCCTCCACCATGGCTCATTTGCCCTGCCTTTTGACAGTGCTGGATCACTCTGGGTGGGACAGTTTGTGATCTGGGGCTAAGCTTTCTCCAGATCCAGTGTATCATCCTAATTAAAAAAGGTAAAGACCCCTGACAGTTAAGTCCAGTCACAGACAACTCTGGGGTTGTGGCATTCATCTCGCTTTACAGGCTGAGGGAGCCGGTGTTTGTCCCCAGACAGTTTTTCCAGGTCATGTGTCCAGCATGACTAAGCCACTTCTGCCGCAACGAACACTGTGACAGAAGCCAGAGCACACGGAAATGCCGTTTATCTTCCCACCTTAGCGGTACCTATTTATCTTCTTGCACTGTTGTGCTTTTGAACTGCTAGGCTGGCAGGAGCTGGGACTGAGCAATGGGACCTCACCCCATCGTGGGGATTTAAAGCCTTCTGATTGGCAAGCCCAAGAGGCTCAGTGGTTTTTAGACCACAGCGCCACCCGCGTCCCTATCGTCCTAATTATTAATGAACTAATGCCAAGATTTCCTTGGATAATATGATAATTGCTTTTCCTGTCCTTCCCTCCGTCTTGAAAAAAGGTATTGTTCTATATTACAGCATTTCTATATATTTTATATTCAGAATTTTGCTGAAAAGGTTTGCTCATAGCAAAACAGCTTGTACATTTTATCTTTTTATAGCTTTGTGTGGCCTATCATTCCGTAGTTCTGTTATAAATGTATTTAAAAATATGGAATAACCTCACTTGACTTCCTTATGTATATATTTTGCAAACACAGCAGTCCTATGTGACATAATATGATTCCCTTCATTATGCAATATTAAGAGTTCCAACAAGATGCTTACAGTGCAGTTGACTGCAGTATTTGGAGATCTAACAACTAGCTTATGTATGAAATTGCACATGAATCAGAGCACTGGTGGCTAAGCAACCTGTAGAAAACCCAAAAATTACCTAATTGACCCCTTTTCTCCACTTCCCACTGCGGCTTTCCGGGACAAAAACTGAACGGTGTGTCCTGTACTTAGTTTCAGCATTCGATTTTTACTGAATTGCACAACAATGTAAATCATCTTCCTATTTCCTATTTCTGCTTCTTTCTCCTGTTGCCCGCAATATTAAAGCGTGCTGTTTTAGCAGAATCCGGCCACATTTCCAGAGTACAGATAGAAGTCAGAGACACGGCAGAACTCATCATCCTCGCGTGTAACGTAAGTACATCAAGGTGGGGCAGAAGGGTTGCCATCTCCCGTTTTCCTGATGGGGAAACAGTCTTAGAATAGATGCACAACAGGAGAAATTTAGTAAGTGCAACTTCACTCATCACTGTATCCCCTTCAGGGGGAAAACTGCCTCTGTCCCAAATGCAGCTGTTAAAAAAAGCACAGGTTGGGGAAAGAGAGAGAAAGAGAGCAGTAACAGTTCTACACAGAGAGGAGAGTAAAGGCTGGACGACCCGAGGCAGGTAGCTCAACTTTGGAGAAGAACAGCTCTGTCTCTTCCTGGCCCCGGTAGATTCCACTAATTAAACCCATTCCCTTCTCTTTCCACACTGATCTGCAATTTTCTAAAGGTCCTCAGAGAAAACACGTTTAAGTACATATTTTTGAAAGCATTTCCTCTCAGAATAAGGCATGGGCAGAATTATTTTCTCTTAAAATGATTACTTTTAAATTTTGTATGCGTTTTGGTGGGATTTGATATTTTCTTGAGGTGGCAGCCGGATTGCAAAAATCAGAAGTAATGATGCCCCTTTCCAAGGCATCAACTCAGGAGGTGCAGAACTGGACAGTTGCCATTGGAACTGAAAAATAGCAAACAACTCTCGCGTCTGCACCCTAAATCACATCCATTTCTGCTTCTAGTCTCTCTTGAGTTAGACCCTTAGCACCAAGGCTATCCTAATGTGTGAGGGAATAGGACTCTGAATACCAGTTGCAGAGAATCACAAGAGTACTGTTGCGATCAGGTCCTGCTCTGGTTATTTCCCACTTGGGCTACTGCAATGCGCTCTATGTGGAGCTACCTTTGAAGGTGACCCAGAAACTGCAACTAATCCAGAATGTGGCAGCTAGACTGGTGACTGGGAGTGGCTGCTGAGACCTACATTGGCTCCCAGAATTCAAAGTGTTGGTGCTGACCTTTAAAGCCCTAAATGGCCTCAGCCCAGTATACCTGAAGGAGCGTCTCCAGCCCCATTGTTCAGTCCAGACACAGAGCAGGGCCGTTTTACCCATAGGGGCTAGGGGTGCAGGGCACCCGGGCGCCGGGCTCTCAGGGGCGCCAGACCGAGAGCATGGGGCCCGAGAGTTGTCTGGTCTTTATTACACATTTGTTCTGAATGTTCATGGAACTGTTATATGACAATGAACATTCACCCTGGGTTGCTTGTGCAGTAGTTAATAATTATAATAATAATATTTTTTTATTTATACCCTGCCCTCCCCAGCCAAGGCCGGGCTCAGAGCGGCTTACAAGCAAAATAAAAACAAGATGAATGATTACAACTTAAAAACAAAAATAAAATACAACATTAAAATAATGGAACATTAAAATATTAAAATGTAGCCTCATTGCAGGAGGAGAAGGAAAAGAAAAAAGAAAAAAAGAGAAGGAGGGAGGGAATCAAATTGGCTCCAAGCCAAAGGCCAGGTGGAACAACTTTGTCTTACAGGCCCTGCGGAAAGAAATCAGATCCTGCAGGGCCCTGGTCTCATGAGGCAGAGCGTTCCACCAGGCCAGAGCCAGAGTTGAAAAGGCCCTGGCTCCGGTTGAAGCCAATCTAACTTCCTTAGGGCCCGGGACCACTAGGGTGTTGCTATTTATGGACCTTGAGGCTCTCCGTGGGGCATACCAGGAGAGTATAGTTACAGCCTTCCTGAAAGAAATCATTTGTTCATCCCATATTTTTCTGTATATTTTCCTAACCATGAAGAGTCTGTTGTTTTTAATTCAAAAAATAGATTCATTGCACTTAATGCTTTAATTCACTTTAACTGTGCAAACCTAAGTTTCACGTGCTAGAATTCCTCCTGTGAAAGTACTGAGAGGACCATAGATTCCAAACCCATATGGATGAATGATAAGGGAACAATCTTTTGGATCCTTAATATCTCTACAAAATAGCTCAGGGCTAGGACTTGTGACATCTTTGGGCTGGGAGAGATTTTCCCCAGGGAGAAAGAAGCTGTGTTTTATAAAATGGCCCCCTTTATACCATTGTTAAGCTAGAGGAGAAGCCCGCCCTGTGCTATGTACTTTGAAGGAAACTCTACTCCCCCCCGGAAGGATCTATCTCACCCTCCCAGCTTCACGTTCTTCCACTGTGTAATCTAAACTCAGTTTGTGAAACAGCATTTCGTCATCCTTGGTTTTGTTTCCACCTCACACCAAGAAAGAGCTTAAGCTAACCTTTTTGAGGTTTGTGGACATCTTCGGCTTTCACAAGGCAGAAAAACGACCTGCCTTTAACAAAACAGCTTAGCTGGGGGGTTAATTTGATGGGTAAAAAGAAAGAAAACCAAACCACAGGAAGATGTGGAAATGTGGAGCAATTCACTTGGAAGAAGGAAAAATGGAAAAAAACGGAAATCGACCGATTCACTTGTCTCTAATGCAGAGCCACATACTCCCCCTCCCCTTCCACTCTCCTCCCAATAAAAAATAAAATTCTTTTATCAGATGTTAGGAATTGTTTTCCCCCCTTTTTCTTTTCACTGCCATTTTTTTACAGGGGACCTGGGCATGGTGTCAAGTTAAGTGTGACATCGTTTGGGTGGCTGGAATCTCAGTTGGCATTATGTTTTGCAACACCCCCAGTGGCTCTGCTGGAAAAGAAAGTTAAGAAACAGTTCAAAAGCAAGCAGAGAGCCTCATGGGCCTGGCAGCAAGTCTTCTGACATGCCATCATGCCCATGGGTGTCACATTAGAGACCGTTGCCCTAGATCAGGGATGTCCAACCAGTCAACTACGATCGTCAGGCCAATCTCCGGGTGATAGCGGGGTAGAAAGAGCATCTGGCCCTGCCCCCTCACTCTGTCCTTCAATCGTGCACGATTGCAAAAACGGAAGATGGAGACATCGCTGCCGGGTTTAGTACCTGGGGAGCATTTTATGGCACATCCCCCCCCTAAAAATAGCTCAACAACTTTGGGTCCCCTCCAATGGGTAGATCACTGCTATTTTTTCCCCCGGGAGTAGATTGCAGTCTCTTGGGAGTTGGACGTCCCTGCCCTAGATCATCAACTTGAAGCAAAGTGTAGAACCAACCTTTTTAAAAACGAATTCTGGAGAATGGATCATAGGCACACAGGAAGTGGTCTTGTACAGAGTCAGACCATATCTAGCTCAGTATTGGCAATGGCTCTCTAGGGTTTTGTGTAGCATTCGCTACCAACCCAGATGGCTGTATAATCCTATGCCCTTCTAAAATGTGAGATTTTGGGCGGGGCGGGGGCTATTGGGTTGTTACTTTTGTTATGTATTTTGTGGTTTTATATCTTGATTTTATTCTGTGAATAAATTTATAAATTCAATAAAAAAACATAAAAAACCCATCCTAGAAGGGCTGTAGCTGTAAGGAGGATGACTCAGGGGGCATGGCTGTGAGGTGATGTGGCTGCAAGTATCATGAAGGGACCCTATACTTTATTAATTTAGCACGCCCTCCTATGCAAACACCCTTTTGACTGAGCCAGGTTTCCACCAGCCACATAGTTGGTGTCTGACAGTGCAAGTGGATGTATCTTGGATAAAATGGCCTGACAAGCGAATTTAGGAGGCATGGTGAGTCTAACTAGTGCTAGGGACTGGAGGCTGCCCACCCCTTCTCTAGAGACATTTGATTGTCTTCTGTGGGAAATGGATGGATATTAATCTGATCCAGCCAAGGAAAAGGGAGGCTGGAGCTCCTCTGGTCCAACCCCTTGCTCAGCTCCTTATGTTCTTCTCAGTCTCTCTCTCTCTTTTTCCAGGTAGGAAAAGAAAGAAAACACGACTGCCGAGTCTCCGCTGGAGGGAATGGAGTACACAACTCTACCGCCAGTTTTCACTGTTCCTGACAATGCTTCTAATGCCTCGATTGTCCCCTCTCTGGGGAAGAAGGCCAATGGAGGGACCTATGACTTGTACAAGTGGATCAATATTATCACCATGTTCATCTACAGCCTTGCCTTCCTGCTGGGAGTCATCGGTAACGGGCTGGTCATTTTTATCACCGGCTTCCGTATGAAGAAGACGGTCAACACAATTTGGTTCCTCAATTTGGCCATTACTGACTTCACCTTCACCTTCCCTCAGCCCTTGACTGTTGTCTATATTGCCCTGGATGCTCATTGGCCATTTGGCCTGGTGATGTGTAAGCTAATCAGCACTCTTGCTTTCTTCAACCTCTTTGCCAGTGTTTACCTCCTCATGGTCATCAGTATCGACCGATGCATTTCTGTGTGGTGCCCTGTATGGTCTCGGAACCACCGGACCCCCCGGGTGGCTTCCTTTGTGTCACTGGGTGTTTGGATCCTGGCTCTGGTGCTGTGTTCACCTTACTTACATTTCAGGGACACCGCCCCATCCCCCAACGATCAGAATGTGATCAACTGCTTTAACAACTATGGCAAGACCAGGGAGGAAGTGAATCTCAACCGACAAGCTCTCATCATCAGCCGGTTCATCTTTGCCTTCGCCATTCCCTTCAGCGCCATCCTCGTTTGCTACGGGGCCATTGTCCTGAAGCTGAGGAGGGACAGTTTGGCTCAATCGAGCAAGCCCTTCAAAGTCATCACAGCTGTGATTGTGGCCTTTTTCATCTGTTGGTTCCCTTATCACGTCTTCTCTTTCCTCGAGACAAAACTTCTCATGCAGCCTGAGCTGTTGGGGGTTTTGCGTATTGGCTACCCCTTTGCCTCCAGCTTGACGTTCATCAACAGCTGCCTCAACCCAATCCTGTATGTCTTCATGGGACACGATTTCAAGGAGAAGCTGAAACACTCCCTCTTCTCTGCCTTTGAGAATGCCTTTTCTGAGGACAGCAGCCAGAGCACTTCCAGAACCAAGGACAAGTCCTCGATTGAGTTCGATGCCCAGCCATGAATACTGTTTTTTTAATTGTTTTTATTAAAGATTTTCTTGAATTAAAAAAATACATACAGTGTCTCTGTTTTTCCAACTAAAGCATCCATGACAGATGGCTGCCCAACCATTGCTTAAAAACCTCCAATGGAGGAGAGTACACAACCTTTCAAGAGAGACCTTTCCGCTGTTGAACAGCTCTTTCTGTCAGAAAGTTCTGGTGTTTAGTCAGACTCTCCTTTCTAGTTACTTGAAGCCATTGGTAACTGTGCTGTGCTAAAGGTGCTGAGATGTGTAAGGAGACCCCAATCTTCCTGCCGGAGCTTCAATTCCCAGAGCTCCCTGTGAAGAGGAATTGATTGTTAAATCAATCTGGCAACTGTAGCTTTGTGAAGGGAAGAGCTGTCTCCTATGAACTCTTAGCACCCTTAAGAAACTACCACCCCCAGGATTTGTGTAAAAGATATACCTGCTGCGTATCTCTCTGTCATTCTTCTGTTAAAGAAATGTTAGGTGTCAATGTAGCCTCCCCTTCCAAGCTAGGTGTGCTTACCTTATAACCAAAATAAGGAATCCTTCTGCCTCTGTTTCCCTCCTGTAGGGTGGCATCTTGCAGGATTTTGCTAGAATATATGTCTCGCCAGAGTGGTGCATGCTCCAGTTATCTCCCACTTGGACTACTGCAATGCGCTCTACGTGGGGCTACCTTTGAAGGTGACCCGGAAACTGCAACTAATCCAGAATGTGGCAGCTAGACTGGTGACTGGGGGCGGCCGCCGAGACCATATAACACTGGTCTTGAAAGACCTACATTGGCTCCCAGTACGTTTCCGAGCACAATTCACAGTGTTGGTGCTGATCTTTAAAGCCCTAAATGGTCTCAGCCCAGTATACCTGAAGGAATGTCTCCACCCCCATCATTCAGCCCAGACACTGAGGTCCAGCTCTGAGGGCCTTCTGGTGGTTCTCTCACTGCAAGAAGTGAGGTTACAGGGAATCAGGCAGAGGGCCTTCTCAGGTAGTGGCACCCACCCTGTGGAACGCCCTCCCAGCAGATGTCAAGGAAATGAACAACTATCTGACTTTTAGAAGACATCTGAAGGCAACCCTATTTAGGGAAGTTTTTAATGTTTTATCATGTTTTAAATATTGTGTTGTGAGCCACCCAGAGTGGCTGGGGAAACCCAGGCAGATGGGCAGGGTATAAATAATAAATTATTTTTATTTTTATATAATCTGAAAGGCATTTATATAAGCATAACTTTACAGGAAACAATGTGGTATCAGTAAATACACTAAGGATTCTTAGAGCAAAAATAGATAAGTGGGACTGACGGAGAATCAGTTATCAAGAAGAATGACTGCAACATCATTCAGTTTCAGCTAAAGTACTTGGTGCCTTTGCAATCTTTGAATGTGTCAGAGAGTTTGAAAAGCCCCAACAATTTTGAGATGAGTGAGGTTGCTAGTGAGTAAGGGTGGACCACACAGATTGGGCACCAGAGGCAGCTAAGGTGTGCTTGGACACCTGGTCTCCTAGATCAGCGTTCTTCAACTTTGGGTCCCCAGATATTGTTGATGTCTATCCAGGCATCCCTGGCCAGCCTAGGTCAAGGATGGTGGGAGTTCTAGTCCAACAACATATGGGGACCTGCTTGAAGTGATTCTCTTCTCAACTATGGAAGATGTGGTCTTCAGATGGGTAATGGTGGAAGTTGAAGCATCGCTGATCTAGGTCAGGGTGGGGACCTGCGTCCCTTCAGGTGCTGCTTGACTACAATGTCCCTCTTCCCTGACAGGTGGCTAGGCTGACTTGTGTCAATGGGAGTTGGTGACTTTGGTAATCTTTGCACAGCTGCAGGCGCTCCACCTCTAGTGGGACTACTTGATAGAATGCTGGATAGGCAGAAGAAAGACCAAAGCCTGGTGATAGAGCATCTGCATTGTAGGTGGGTAGTCCCAATCTGTGCCGCTGATTATTGCCTGGTGATAGAAAGTGGAAAGCAAGGGAGATGAGTGCATCTACAACAAGAGGGAATTCCACAATTGGGGGTGGGGAATGACCAAGAAGACCCTGCTACAGCTGTTACGGGGCTCTATCATCTATCTATCATCTCTCTCTCTCTCTATCTATCTATCTATCATCTATCTATCATCTATCTATATCTATCTATCTATCATCTATCTATCTATCATCTATCTATCTATCATCTATCTATCTATCTATCTATCTATCTATCATCTATCTATCCATCTATCATCTATCTATCATCTATCATCTATCTATCTATCTATCTATCATCTATCTATCATCTATCTATCATCTATCTATCTATCTATCTATCTATCTATCTATCTATCATCTATCTATGTATCTATCTATATCTATCATCTATCTATCATCTATCTATCTATCTATCTATCTATCTATCTATCTATCATCTATCTATCTATCTATCTATCTATCTATCTATCTATCTATCATCTATCTATCAATCATCTATCTATATCATCTATCTATATCTATCATTCATCTATCTATCTATCTATCATCTATCTATCTATCATCTATCATCTATATATATATATCTATCATCTAGCTATCTAGCTATCCTCCCAAGAAAATTTTGAGATATGGGCTAGCAATACTGGAAGAGGCATTTCTACATGAGCCATTGTGAACCAGGGTTGCCAGCGTTTCCTCCCAGGGTGGTGAAGTTTCAGCATGCTGATAGAGCATCTGCATTGTAGGTGGGTAGTCCCAATCTGTGCCGCTGATTATTGCCTGGTGATAGAAAGTGGAAAGCAAGGGAGATGAGTGCATCTACAACAAGAGGGAATTCCACAATTGGGGGTGGGGAATGACCAAGAAGACCCTGCTACAGCTGTTACGGGGCTCTATCATCTATCTATCATCTCTCTCTCTATCTATCTATCTATCTATCATCTATCTATCATCTATCTATATCTATCTATCTATCATCTATCTATCTATCATCTATCTATCCATCTATCATCTATCTATCATCTATCATCTATCTATCTATCTATCATCTATCTATCATCTATCTATCATCTATCTATCTATCTATCTATCTATCTATCTATCTATCTATCATCTATCTATGTATCTATCTATATCTATCTATCTATCTATCTTCTATCTATCTATCTATCTATCTATCTATCTATCTATCTATCATCTATCTATCTATCTATCTATCATCTATCTATCAATCATCTATCTATATCATCTATCTATATCTATCATTCATCTATCTATCTATCTATCATCTATCTATCTATCATCTATCATCTATATATATATCTATCATCTAGCTATCTAGCTATCCTCCCAAGAAAATTTTGAGATATGGGCTAGCAATACTGGAAGAGGCATTTCTACATGAGCCATTGTGAACCAGGGTTGCCAGCGTTTCCTCCCAGGGTGGTGAAGTTTCAGCATGCTGGCCACAGATGCATACTCTCTAACATTTCTCCAATGAAAATAGGAATTGCTATTTAACAGCAGCAGCAGCAGCAATAATAATAATAATATTTATACCACACCCATCTGACTGGGTTGCCCCAGGCACTCAAGTAGAAGAAGAAGAAGAAGAGTTTGGATTTGATATCCTGCTTTATCACTACCCGAAGGAGTCTCAAAGCGGCTAACATTCTCCTTTCCCTTCCTCCCCCACTACAAACACTCTGTGAGGTGAGTGGGGCTGAGAGACTTCAAAGAAGTGTGACTGGCCCAAGGTCACCCAGCAGCTGCATGTGGAGGAGCGGAGACGCGAACCCGGTTCACCAGATTACGAGTCCACCGCTCTTAACCACTACACCACACTGGCTCACATTGGAAGTCTGCTTCCAATGTATATAAAATCATAATAAAACATCAAACATTAAAAACCTTCCCTATACAGGGAATGTATAATTACTTATTTCCTTGGTTTGGGTGGTTGTATAATTCCATACCAACTGATGAAAATAGGGCCTGGACTTAACAGTCGGGGGTTTCTTTACCTTTACGTTTTTAAGGGAAAGCGGGACATTCTGGGATCAAATCAGAAACCTGAACGGCTTCTGTAAATCCGGGTTTGTCCCTGGAAAATAGGGACAGGGTCTGCAGATGCCAAACCCTAACATTGGCCCTACTTCAATATCCTTAGATTAAATATGCTTCTGTCTCCTTCTCCTCCTTTTCTTGTGCTTTTCGTAGTTGAACGTACAGCCAGAAATTCAGCAGGTGAGGCTTTTACCTATTACTGTCCACCACCTCTGTCCGAATGTCAAAGTCAGGATTCCATTGACCAAGAGACAGCATTAATCCATTTACTGTCACAAATATACAGCTCATCTGTAAGAGGGAGCTGGTGTCACAGCGGCATTGCTGCATAGGACCATCTTGTCACTGATTAACACTTTGCACTGCCCTCTAGTGAGTTGTAGTGGCACTGTGGGCCTATATTTATATCCCAGAGATGGTGCCATCACTCACCCTGGCTTTTTGTTCCATTCCAGACGGCCCTGGGCTCAGTAGCAGTCAAAGAAATGCACTGCACTGGCTTCCACTGCATCTGCCCCCCGCGTTCCAGTCCTCCACCCCAGCTTCAGTGGCAAGTGGATGGAGAGACCTGCGATGGGAATAGCCCAAGAGGGACCCTGAAGGTGGCTTGTTGAGTCGAGGCAAATGATGGCATCAGTTTCCTATGCCAGAAACAGAGCTTGGATGGGGATCACAATACCACCTGCCTTGGGGCAGATCCTCTTGGGGCCTACAGAGTTCTTGCACAGCAAACCTACTTTTCCAAAAGATTGGGCTTCTAACATTAAGGCAGGCATGGCCAAACTTGGCCCTCCAGCTGTTTTGGGACTACAATCCCCATCATCCCTAGCTAACAGGACCAGTGGTCAGGGATGATGGGTATTTTATTCCCAAAACAGCTGGAGGGCCAAGTTTGGTCATGCCTGCATTAAGGAAAAGGAGAGGGACGACAATGGTTTTGTTGCAATGTTATCTATGCTTTCAGGATAGCTATAGAGTCACTCACAGGCGAGCACAGAGATGCTGGCACTACAGTGTAAAGTTCCTACTCAACAAAATGGCAATAGGTAAGCCCCCCAGGGCTGAACCTGAATCATTGCCTATAGCATTTGGAAACCTCAAAGAGGCAAATATAGGTTGCTGCTCCAGACTGAAGGGAACCCCAAAATCGTTGCATTATTAACAATAACAACAACAACAAAAACCATTTTATTATTTATTCCCTGCCCATCTAGCTGGGTTGCCCCAGCCACCCTGAGTGGCTTCCAGCACATATAAAAACATAAAAAAGCATCAAACATTATTTATTTATTTATTAGATTTATATACTGCCCTTCATCATAAGATGTCAGGGTGGTTCACAGAATAAAATACAGGATAAAAACAAATAAATAAGTAAGACAATACCAGCAAAACAATAACAATAGCATCAAAAGCTTCAGTATACAGGGCTGCCTACAGATGTCTTCTAAAAGTTGTATAGTTATTTATCTCCTAGGTTTGGGGGTCAGTTCATTTACTATCTTGCCTGATGAAGAGTTCTGAAGAACTCTAAACCTTGCACGCTATTTCATTTATTTTCTATTTTTTACATTTCAGTGGGCCTAATAAAGGTCCCACTATCCCTATTGTGGGATTGGGGATTTTGTTAATGGGCCAACATGGCTAACTTTGTTTTTCCCGTATACATAGCTATCTCTTCCTGGATCAATAACTGGGGCTAATATCAAGGTAGAAGCAATTAATTCAGAATATGGGGAAAATGCAGAAGAGCAGATTTGGAGTGAATGTGCTGAACACAACAATACAGTGGTACCTTGGATTAAGAACTTAATTCGTTCTGGAGGTCTGTTCTTAACCTGAAACTGTTCTTAACCTGAGGTACCACTTTAGCAAACGGCGCCTCCCGCTGCTGCTGCGCCACCACAGCACGATTTCTGTTCTCATCCTGAAGCAAATTTCTTAACTCGAGGTACTATTTCTGGGATGGCAGAGTCTGTAACCTGAAGCGTCTGTAACCTGAAGCGTCTGTAACCTGAAGCGTCTGTAACCCAAGATACCACTGTATTTATTTACTGGAGCTCCAGTGAAGCTGATGATTTGATATTGGAGCTTCCTGTGTTCTGGGCACTGTCCTCAGCAAAGGCATTTTCAAATGCAGAGAAGAGTGAGTGCCTCAGCTTCTGCCTGAAATCATAACCCATGAAGGCAAACAAGATGGGATTGAGGCAGCTGTTGATGAAAGCCAAGCAGTATGCCAAACATTCACCAATAATAAAAAACTCTGACTGCGATTCCAGGCTTCCTGGTTCTTTCTTGTAGAAAGAGAGGATATGAGAGGGTAGCCAGCAGACAAAAAAGGCCGCAGTCACTGCTGTGATGACCTTGATGGGCTTGTTTGATTGGCTCAACTGGTTCCTCCTCAGTTTCAGAACAACTGCCCCATAGCAAACGACAATGACACTGAAGGGGATGACGAAGGCAAAGATGAATTGACTGATGGTCATTGCTTTGTGGGTGAACTTATTTTGTTCCTGAGTGTTGCCATAATCAGACTCACACCCCTTCTTGCCATTTGGATATGGAACCTCTTTGCTGAAATAGAAGCGTGGTGAACATAGCACCAAAGCCAAGATCCAAACTCCGAAGTCTACAATGGAAGCTCGGTGAGGGGTGCGGTGATTATGAGCCCACACCGGCCACCTTGTAGAAATGTATCGATCAAGGCTGATGACCATGAGGAGGTAAATGCTGGCATAAAGGTTGAGGTAGCTAAGGGTGCTTCCGATCTTGCACATCACTTCGCCAAATGGCCACTCTTCCAGGACTAAACTGGTAATTATCAGGGGCAGGGAGAAGGTGAATGTGAAATCAGCAATGGCCAAGTTGAGGAACCAGAGAGTGTTGACTGTCCTCTTCATACGGAAGCTGGTGATGAAAATGACCAGCCCATTCCCAGTGACCCCCAACAGGAAGATAAGGCTGTAGGCTACTATAGTGAAAATATCCATCCTCCTCTTGAGGTCATCATTTGAATTGCTATGATCTGTTGGTTCAGTTACGCTCATCACTCCTTTCTGTGTCAGATTCTGCTTTACTCCTCTCTCTTTTTTTCTTGCTGAAACAAAATGATAAGAAAATAAGAACTAATGTGCTGGTTCATCTTTCTCATCCTTCTGTTTATCTCAGTAGCCCAGCCAGATGCGTGTGGCAGCTCACAAGCAGATAAGGAACTCGCCACGTTACTTGTCCCCAAGAATATGCAATGGAGAAATATCCTGCCTCTAAATATGAGGTCCCCATTTAGCTATTGCTAAATATGAGCAAATCTCTCCATTTGGAGTTTTTCAGTTTCTCATTTTTTTCCTAACCTTAAATTCAGTTCCCCACATTTCCAGATCAATTTGCAATTAAAAAAAAAAAAACCTCATGAAAATTCATCAATATTTCTGTACAAATGTATCATAATATACACCTTTTTGCAAAGCCCTTTCTTTTTGTATGCTTCTCCCTACATGTTTTAATGTATACTTTATCTCAGCATATGCATTTTTCAAAAGTATTTGGCTGAAGGAAATGGCGAAGGATAGCTGTGTTTCAGTTCTCTTGTTTCAGAATATTCAAATTATGTAGGCTCACCTTTAAATGAGAAATTACGGTAATACAGTTTCTCCCCATTCTTAGCTGTTGTGCTTAATAACAACTGTCACCCCCCCTTAGCAAAGCTAATTCCCAGGACTCCTTGGGGAAAGCAGATTCAGCCACAAAGTCCTGTGCCTTTGACACATGCATTCCAGAGAGAAATCTAGCCCATGTAGCTTCCCCAATTTAGAGATGCAATGTTTGTGAAGGATACACCTGATAGATATATCCTGTTCATTTTCATGCTAAAGAACTGAATCCAGTGTTAGGGAAAACTGGACACCCTCCTCTCAAGCTATGTGTGCCTACCTTCTAAGCCAGACAAGTTGTCCTTCAGTCTCTTTGATTTCTTCCTGCAGACTGTTGGAGGAGTTTTCTGGAAGATATTTATATAGGCAGAAAAGGGTTTACTTTCATAGAGTAACGCCTGCAAGACGTTTCAACATGTCTGCAAGAAGGAAATTGGATTGGCAGAGAATCCGTTATCAGGAAAAAAGAGTATTGCGTAAGAGTCATTTAGTTCCAACTAAAGTACTTTGTGCCCTTCTGGTCTTTCTCCACATCAGTTCGGTATGTTGAAGTTCAAATCAGAATGTTAAAAAATGAAAGCTCTCCGCAACTGAACAATTTTTGAGACAAAAGAAGTCACCTAGTGAGCAGGGGTGGGCTACTCAGGCTGGGTAGCAGGGGTGGCTAGGGTGTGAAATCAATCTTTGAATGAGCCAGACCGTTCAAAAAAAAAACCCCAACAATTTTTAGACAAGTGGATTGAAGTTGCCTTGTGATTAGGGGTGAATCACACAAGTTGGGCACCAGAGGCAGCTAAGATGTGTTTGAAGACCAGGTCTCCTAGATCAGCGTTCTTCAACTTTGGGTCCCCAGGCATTGAACTGTCACTCCCAGGGTCCCACACACACAGCCAATGATCAGGGATGATGGGAGTTGTAGACTAACAATACCAGGGGGCCCAAGATTGAAGCTACTCCCTTCACAACTATGGAAAGTGCAACCTTGAGATGGACAATGTTGGGAGGTGAAACAGCACTGAACTCAACCAGGGCAGGGGTTTGCCGGACTACAGCTTCCATCATCTGGTACAGCTGGCTGTGGCTGATGGTAGTTGATCATTCCACAGGAATAAAGCATAGAAAAGGTTCAAATGGCCACCCATCTCTGCACATGTGTGGTGGATGGAATGAAAATGTTTTCAGCGGGTGCCGAAGATATGTCAGTAAGGGGGATGAGTGCATACTCTCCAACGTTTCTCTGATGAAAATAGGGATGTCCTGTTCCGTAACAATATAAATAATAATAATTTTACTATTTATACTCCCGCCCATCTGACTGGGTTGCCCTAGCCACTCCGAGCAGCTTCCAACATATATGAAAAATCATAAAACATTAAACCTTAAAAAACTTCCCATACATGGCTGCTTTCAGATGGTTTGGGTGTCGGATAACTCCATACCCTCCATCATTTCTCTGATGGAAATAGGAACATCCTATGGAAAGGCGGGACATTCCAGGATCAAATCAGAAACCAGGATGGCTTCTGTAAATCTGGGAGTGTCCCTGGAAAATAGGGACACTTGGAGGGTCTGTGAGTGTATCTCCCATGGGAGGGAATTCCACAACCAGAGAAATATGATGGTGGGCAGGACTATCAATACGGCATCCTGAGGCATGGGCTGGAAATAAGAGGAGAGGCACTTCTCCCTGGTGAGCCAAGATTGCCAGAGTTCCCTCCAAGAATGCTGAGTTTTCAGCATGCTGGCTACAGATGTTAAGCCCTGACATTGGCCCTGCCTGAGGAAACTTAGAACAGATTTGCTGACTTCTTCTTCTTTAATTGTAGGACTCTTGTGCCTTTTACAGTTACATGCACAGGCAGGAATTCAGCAAGTGCGGCTCTTATTGATCCCTGCCCAGAACCTTCGTCAGTTTGAGAGAGTCCACCATCCTGTTCTCTCAGGGCCCAGACAGATGTTTTGGGGAATCCCACAACCAGGACCTGAGCACAGTAGCAGTGATCCCCACTTGTGATCCCTAACAACTGGTACTTAGAGGCATACTGCCTTCAACAGCAGAGTTAGAAAAGAGCCATCATGGCTAGCTAGCCACAGATTTCAAAATGATTTCACTTGCAGAATTGTGCAAGTCATATTGAGTTAAACAGAACATACACAGGCAGATTATTCAGTGAAATAAGTCAGTGGGGGAAAAATATGATATGGATTTCATAAACCCATTTCATTTCTAATTAATTCAGTAGCATTCTCTCTTCCCAAAGGAAGAGAACACAATTGTTCAGTGTGTTCAAATTTGCCTCTTCTGCATTTTTATCATATTCTGAATGAATTTCCTCTATTTTGATTTCAAGTCTGGTTCTTGGTCCGGGAAGAGGGAGATGTGTACATGAAAATCAAAGTTAGCCACGTTGGCCCATTCTGAACCCGCCCCCCTCAAATTCACATTAGAGTAAGATTTTTTTCAGGCCAACCAAAATGTCAGAAAATGATGTGCAATATTTCTCCAGAACTCTTCCTCAGGCTACACAGAGGTGGCGAGAGCAGGAGAAGATGACCGATGTTGAAGCCATAGAAGTGGAATCATTGGGTTTTCAGATGCCATTCAAACCTACCTAACCTTAGCTCCTGCCATCTTGGAAAATGGCCAGGGGGGGTGAAGAGAGCTGAAGTCCAGCAGCTTTTGGAGGTTCAGAAACTCACCATCCCTGCCACAGTCTCAATTTAATTGTGATCAAATTAAGTTCTCCTAGGCACAGTGCATATTTCAGTTTGCGCCCAGTGTTGGTTGGGCTGTTGGGATAAAGAAGCTTACAATAGTTGACCCTCCTAAATGGGCCTTTACTCTGGTACAGTACAAAGTAGTACTCTCCACTAGCTTATGGTAGCCATCAATCAATGTTGTTGTGTAATCCCAAATCACAGCATCATCACAGGAAGGAAAAATATTCCTATGTTTCTATTCTCTCCACAGCATCCAGCATGTTCCCCAACCCATCAAGTCATCATTCCAGAATGTAGGTTTGGTTTGGTTCTACTTTGATTACAGTGAGACAACTGATGTTCCCACACTAGGGCAGAACTACCTGTGGCTCTGGCAGACCCGTTTCTCCCCCATATAGGTGCTTGTTGGCAAATCTTAAAAGGAACTGGGAGGGACCTTTCTAGCAGAAAACTGATGGGAGAGCAATCCTGAACCTTTCTTCCTTTTCCCACCACCATTTCACCTTCAATCTGTAATAACTTCCTTAAACATTAGGAAGAACCAGTTACAGATAGGTAGCCGTGTTGGTCTGCCATAGTCAAAACAAAACAAATTCCTTCCAGTAGCACCTTAAAGACCAACTAAGTCAGTTCTTGGTATGAGCTTTCGTGTGCATGCACACTTCTTCAGATACACTTATGCACACGAAAGCTCATACCAAGAACTGACTTAGTTGGTCTTTAAGGTGCTACTGGAAGGAATTTGTTTTGTTTTGATTAGGAAGAACGTTCTCTTGGTAAGAGCTGTTCGACAGTGGAATGGTCTCCCTCAGGTTGTGGACTCTCCTCCCTTGGAGGTTTTCAAGCAGAGGTTGGGTGGGCATCTGCTTTGTATGATTTTGTTGAGATTCCTGCATTGCAGGGGGTTGGACTAGATGCCCCTCAGGGTCACTTTCAACACTATAGCTCTGTGATTCTGTGATACTAGGTTTCACTGTCAAAGAGGCCATGGAGGAATCCAGCGCCCCCTCCTCACTGCTTCTTTTCTGATGGAACTCATTCACTGAACACACTTTCTAAGCATTTGGTTTACTTTTGTAGACTGGTATCTTAGAGGATTTCCTAGACGATATGTTGACAAGATCAGCCTAACACACAGGAAGTGAGACTGCAAAACACTTGGTAATCAAGACAAGAGCTCAGATGGCCTCAGTGGGTTTTGGAGAGATGCAATCAGGGTTGGGGAGCCTTTAGCCCTTCAGTTGTTGCTGAACTACAACTCCCATCAGCCCCATCAAGCGTAGGGAATGGCCAGAGATTATAGAGTTGTAGTTCAGCAACATCTGCAGGGCCAAAGGTTCCCCACACGTAATGGAATCAAAGTCTTGCTCATATCATGTTTCATGTTATATGTAACATTCTGCAGAGTTTGCTACTCCAGCTGCATTTCAGACCCTCCAAGTGCCCCTATTGAAGTTGCCTAGCGATTAGGGGTGGATCAAACACGTTGGGCACCAGAGGCAGCTAAGGTGTGTTTGGAGACTGGGTCTCCTCGATCAGTGTTCTTCAACTTTGGGTCCCCAGACACTGAACTGTCACTCCCAGGGTCCCCACCCAGCCAATGATCAGGGATGATTGGATTGCTTTTAGCATTAAGGAAAGGGACAGGGATATGCACTGGAAAGGTTGGATGACAATGGTTTTGATGCAATGTCATCTATGCTTTCAGGATAGCTATAGAGTCAATCACAAAGCGAGCATAGAGATACTGGCACTTCTGCGGCAATCAGCATCTCCTAGTCAGAGATGCACTGCCTCTGATCATTTAACTATAATGGCTAGGAACAATGGATAGATTTGCCCTCTAATTTGTCTTGACAGTTCTGAAGGCATCCCCCAGTTCTCCTTCATATTCTCCTACATCTACCATCATTCTTTCTTGCCACCAGGAAAGCAGTGCAAATGTGCACAATTAATCTGCCACACCAGATCTGGAGTTTAGAAACTTATCTTCTGATTCATGGCTTCCTTGATGTATTCTCTCATTTCCTCTAGAGAGAGGGAAATGGCAATGCAAAAATGGAACTTTCAAAGCTGCCTTATACAAAGTCAATACTGAGACTAAGGAGGAGGAAGGTCAGAGCCACCCTCTGGACTTAGTTGTAGGGCAGAATGCAGGTAGGTGGGAAATGGATGAGGATGGGGTAGAAGCACATCAAACCTCCTAATACTTTGGTTCTCAAACTTTTTCCTCTGGGCTACACTTCCAGAATAAAAACCTGTTCACGCCACACTGAAATTTTTATTGATAAGAAATACATTGGAAAACAAAAGGGAACAACTCCTTGCAGTGCTTAATTTGTAACACAAATTTGTTGTTGTTGTTTAGTCGTTTAGTCGTGTCCAACTCTTCGTGACCCCATGGACCAGAGCACGCCAGGCACTCCTGTCTTCCTCTGCCTCCCACAGTTTGGTCAAACTCATGCTGGTAGCTTCAAGAACACTGTCCAACCATCCCGTCCTCTGTTGTCCCCTTCTCCTTGTGCCCTCAATCTTTCCCAACATCTTTTCCAGGGAGTCTTCTCTTCTCAAAAGGTGCCCAAAGTATTGGAGCCTCAGATACACTTATTAGGCAGAGATAATGGGAGTTAAAGTCCAACAACGTATGAAGATTCATCAGTTTGGGCTAACACACAGGATGGGCTTGGACGAAAAAACAAACATATTTTTCCCAGATCCCCTTGAGCTGGGGAGAAGGAATATCACTTATTTATTTCTTAGTGTTTTTAAACTGCTTAATATTTAAGAACCTCTAAGAGGTATACAAAGATAGGACACCAGCATGATAAATTACCACCATTAAAACAGAGATCCCCAATAATGGACAAAAGTCAGAATTCAGGAATAACAATAATAGCAAAGAACAACAGTAGTAACAATCTGTTATTATTGTTGTTATTGTCATTGTTATTATTTATGCATTTTCACAGACTTAATATACTCACCTTACAGTTTCTTTCATTAAGTCTCGTATCAAAAGACGTCCGCCTCCACTTCTCCATGGTTCCTTATTTATTTTGTTTTTTGCTTCGTATCCTTTTCATACCACCCAAATCATTCTGTACATTTACCATACTTCTCATATTTCTAACCTTTCTTGGAAATTTATTTATTTGCACCTCTGTTTGGCATCACAGCAAATGGGGCTACTCTTGGTCCCACCATGAATGCAAACTCTTCCATATACAACCAATATATTGAAAAGTGTTTACCACTCTTTAAACACTGTGTGTGTGATTGTGCATGTGTAGCGTTTTTGACATGGACTTCTAAGCTCTATTGCAAAGAGATGCCTTGGTTTTACTGCATGAAACCCTCTTCCTTTCAGTGTCCACGTCTTCGTAAGTGGATGTCCTCATTCCAAAATGCCTGTTTGACAACATAAGATGCTTGGCCTTTTGCTGTTCAAACCAGAACGCGGCTCAATTAACAGAAGAGGGTGGAAGCAAGAAGTGAGGATGATGTTGCCTGGATCTTCTGTAGTTCTTTTGCTCAGTGGAGGCTGTAGCATCACACACATGGCTGTGCACTCCTGGATGTCTTTGGCCCATGCAAGGAAAAAACAACAATATGTTTATTTCAAATGAAACAGGAAGAACATGGATTATTAGCACTGCTATCCCATAAACAGACATCAGCTGGATTTATTTATTTTAATACAAAAAAAGTTTGAAGTACTCTGGATGTGAGTTTGTGGTGTAGTGGATGTAATGGACAACATACAGTGAAGAAGAAAGATGCTTTTAATGTCTGAATCCTTCTTCCTCAAGTTGACAAAGAATGCAGTACTCAATTACCTTGTTTTGAAGTATTTCCTTGACATTATAACAAACCAGGCTGATTGTTCCTTGAACAGCTTTTAGGATTATAACTGGGATGAAAAACATTTGACCCTCTAAATCAGAGTTTCCCAAACAGGGGTCTCCAGCTGTTTTTGGACTAAAGTTCCCATTATCCCTGACCACTGGTCCTGCTAGCTAGGGATGGTGGGACCTGTAGTCCAAAAACAGCAGGAGACCCAAGTTTGGGAAACCCTAGATGTTCCTCAACTGCAACCCCTATTGTCCTTGATCATTCGCTATGCTGGTTTGGAGCTAGGAATGGAATAATTTGTCCAGTTCCATGTCTCACTTTGCCAGTCTTATGTTGAGTTGTCCAGTTCTTTTGGCATCAATTGGCTTCTTCTTCTTCTTTTTTAAGTCCTCGTGAAAATGTGTCAGTAATTTAGAGTGCATTCCTCCTTTTGTGCGCCATGTGGCCTAATGCACATTTTTGCAAGGGGTCTCCTTTAATGCTTTCACATCCACATTCAGCTGGAGAACTGCATTGCAACATTTGGGGAAATAAGAATTTGAAGGACAGTTGCATTTCGATTTGCATATTGTTTAGGAAAGTGCGAAATTGGCAGTACTCAGTTTCTCTCCCATCCTTGCCTGGGGATCCTCCAGTGCTTGTTTCTTGCTGGCTTAGGCCAGCAGCTGTCACACTTTGCCATCTTCTCTCAATTCCTCCCAGGAGGCATGACTGCGATGTGCAGAGAGGCAGCCAGCCCAGGCCATGCAATCCCACCGCCTTTCTACATGCCAGATCTACTCAATTGATACATGCTGGTGGAATTCTTTTGAGTATGTAGCCAATAGATGGCAGGCAGAGCAGCAAGTGATGCTGGAGGAAAAGCTTCCATGCAGAGGAATATAGGAAGCTGCATCATATTATTGTTCCAGCAAGCCCAATATTGTCTACACAGACTGGCAACTGCTCTGCAGTGAACCAGACAGGGAGCATTCCCAGCCCTATGGTGAAATGCTGGGGACTGAACCTAGGACCTTCTCTATGCCAAGCAGATGTTCTGCCATTCATCTAGGATTCTTCTCTGAAGTGTGTCCTATGCTCCTTAAGTTAACCTGCTGCCTTCAAGTACAGTCATACCTTGGGTTACAGTCACTTCATGTTGCGTTTTTCCGAGTTGCGGACCACCGAAACCCAGAAGTACTGGAATGGGTTACTTCCGGGTTTTGGCAGTCACTCGTGTGCAGAAGCGCCAAATCACAACCCACGCGTGCGCAGACGCAGGTTGCGAACATGCATCCCGCACGGATCACATTCGCAACCCGAGCCTCCACTGCACTGGGGTAGTTGCTGTCCCATCCCCAGTGCTGAAGTAAGACCTGACTGCCAGTCAGGTCAGCTTCTGTATGTGGAACAAGAGCATGGGGTATGGGTGGGGAAGAAATCTTGCTCTTTGCTTCAGGCAGACAAATGTCTTGGGGCAGCCATGGATGGCAAGGTTAGAGGTTGTTTTGTTTTACTTGACCCTGTCTGTCTTGAAGCCCATTTCCCTTTTTATGTTGTGTGCAGAAGCCCAATAAACAGCTTAATGTTGACAGGTGGTTGTTGTTGTTGCCTCAAAACTGTTACCATTTTCTCCTGTGTGAAAAGAATCAAAGAGGCAGAAGACAGGGAGAAGTCAGAAGTCAGAACTAGGGCTTTTATCCAGTTGAAGCCCCAAACACTGACCACATGTCCCCACTGTTACCTTCTGCCAAAATGGCTAAGTCCAAATGAATTGAACAATAATTCCAATTAACAGAAGAAGATCAAAACAATCATTTTTAAAAAGCTGGGAGCCAAGCTCTGTTTAAAAATCTAAAGAACATTCCAAAATAAATTTAAGTAGCAGAAAAACCAGGGTGTGGGGCACCATTGCTAGTGAAATACCACCTCCATGGAAGAAAAAAATTTGCTACATCCCAGGTGCTAGGACAGAAAAGACCCTGTGGGACATTGCCCCCAAGTCACAGAATCATTCCATGCAGATTTTTGTAAATGATTTCCCATAACAATAGAAGGGGAAATGCCTGATAATCTAAGTCTGGACTTCCGGGTTAGTGCCATCGGTAATGGCAGAATCCTTCTGACCAGGAGGGATTTGCTTCGAGGGAATCGGGACTTACCGCTACAGCGAAAGCGGAGACCCTTCAAAAATCACAGGCGGGCGAAGCCTGTGAGCGTGGGATTCGGCGGGCACCTTTTGCACCCCCCCCAATTTGCGGGGAATCCCGATTACAGGTTCCGGAGCGAAGCGGGGTGAGCGGCGCGGTGCTGTGAATCGACTGCTTCTTCCTCGGAGCGAAGCCGCACAGCCGTTACCGGAGAGCGCTGACTTCTTCTTGTGACAATTCGACCTTAAAAGCAACTACCCGTGAGTAGGGGAAAATTGGAAGTATAAAAGAGACTTAATTTGATACCGAAGCGGGGAAGGTTTAAACAGGAAGTCCGCCTTCCGCTTTTGTAAATAGATCAAAGCAAAGAGACTACAAGCTAAAGTCTTGGAAAATTGACTGGAAAGGACTAAATTCCTAACACAAAAAGTATCGACCCCCCCCCCCAAGGAAGCAGGGAAAGGAGGGGGAAGTCTTGGACTGTATATACCTGCAAGAGAGAGGGAAAGAACTTAAAATCCACCACTCAAAACTTGGGAACGGGCTGCCAATAGACAAAGACTGCCGTGCTTTGAACTGCGTATTAGCTGTGAACAGACGACTTGCTGACAGCTAGCTCAGCAAGAGAGTTACATTGTGGCCAGTTTTCCTCTTCTGCTCTTAAAAACGAGGGAAAGTAACTGAAAGTAACTGAAAAGTAACAAAAATTAGAACTGTTTATTTTTCTTATTGTTTGAGTTTAAAAGAGGAAGATTCTGAAATTGTCAAACTGTTACTAGGGGAATTTTCCACTTGCAAAGACAAACTGCGTAGCTGGGATTGACCTTGGCTCTTCTATTGTTTAAGTGTTATGGCAGATGGGAAAGAAAAAGTAGATTTGTCACTCCCAAACAAAACAACAAGGTCTGGGAAGAATTGGGCACGAAGACCATCAGCTGCTGGTCTCTTTACTTCATCTGCGACTGTATCATCACAATCTAAGCCTAGTGGAATGTCATCAGAAGATGTTTTAGCGATTGCATTGGCTAAGATTAGTGAATCTTTGGAGCAACTCAATAAAAGGGTCGAAGAGACAAATAAGAGGGACGAAGAGACAAAGACGACAGTGGATGAGACAAAAGTGAAGGTAGATGCAGCAACCACTAAAATTGACTTAAATACGGAAAGTCTAAATAGTTTGGGACAAAAGGTGAACACTAATGCAGAATCTATTCAGAAATTGCTGCAGGAATCTACTCTGACCCGACAGACCGCAGATGAAGCCAAGGAGAAAGCTGTGGCTGTGGAATTCAAGTTAACTCAATTGGAAACAGAGAAAGTCCCAGATTTACAGAGGCAAATTGAGGACCATAAATTGACGCTTTCTATGATTGAACTCAAGGAAAAACAGACGAACTTAAGGATCAGAGCGGTACCTGAATTGGAGAAGGGCAGTTTGATAGACTTCTTGACACAGGAATTTGCAGAGTTCTGGAAGTCGGATTTGAAACAAGAAGAATTTAAAATCGTGAGGGCCTTCAGACTGGGAAGAGGAGGAAAGAAGATTAAAATAAGCACTGTCTGATTACTCTCCGATCTAAAGAAGAGAGAGATAAAATTCTGGGTCTGCACTTTCAGAATCCTTTGACAATTCTGCAATTAAGAGTGGAAATTTTTTAAGATATACCGAAACATCTTTTGGATCTTAGGTCCAATTTTGGAGACTTGGTTGCCCTTCTGAGAAGGAACAAAATCATCTTCAGGTGGGAATTCCCCCAAGGTCTATCCTTTAGTTTTAAAGGAAGGAAGATAAAAATAAGATCAGTTGAGGAAAAAGATAAGTTTTGGGGAGAACACGGAGAAGATCTGCAGAAAGAACTTGGAAAAGAGCCAGGAGCTTTGGACAGAAGTTCACCAAAAAGAGGGAAACCAACACCTCTGACAGAACTAGAACAAGCACTGGGTGCTGATGGAGGAGTAAAATAGTAATTACATCATGGCACTGCAAGTATTAATCTGGAATATTAATGGACTTAACTCCCCGGAGAAGAGATGGAGAATCTTTCATTTATTAAAAAAAGAACAATTGGACTTGATTTGTTTACAAGAAACACATGTGATAAGGCTACAGAGGAAGATTTTGAGTAATAAAAGATTAGGACATGAATTTACTTCATCAGATACAGTAAAGAAAAGAGGAGTAGTACTCTATGCAAAGGAGAGCCTATCACCAAAATTTTTATTTAAAGATGACCAAGGAAGATTTGTTGCAATTGAAATTCAATCACAAGGAGAGAAATTTTTGATACTAGGTATATATGCACCAAATGAGGGGAAATCGGAATTTTTCAAGAAGCTACACGAGACTATTTGGACTATAATATGATTTTGATGGGAGATATGAATGGAGTAGTGTCTACTAATATGGACAAGGCACAGAGACAGGTAGTTACAAAAGATGGCAGACTACCAATGGCGGAAATGACTGGCAGAATCCGAGACCAAGGTGAAGAGTTGGTGGAAGAAGATTGGAAAAAATTTAAAGTTTATCTACAGAAACACTGCAAAATTAAGGAATGTTAGAAGGTTGTTGGAATGAAGTAATGTGGTTTTAGCAGAAATGATATAAAGGATTAGGTTAAAATTGATTGTTTAATTGGTGAAAGACGGGAATTACAGTATATTAAGATAAATTATTAGGATAAAAACAAAGCTGGAAAGGATTTGCTGAAACATCTAATTGAACTAGAATACAAAAAAGGGAGGTGTGAGGAGGTCAAGGAAATAAGCAAAGGAAAGAAAGTTATGTAAAGGTTTGATCTGTTCTTTTTTTTATGTTGTTGTTGTTTAGTCGTGTCCGACTCTTCGTGACCCCATGGACCAGAGAACGCCAGGCACTCCTGTCCTCCACTGCTCCCGCAGTTTGGTCAGACTCATGCTGGTAACCTCGAAAACACTATCCAACCATCTCGTCCTCTGTCGCCCCCTTCTCCTTGTGCCCTCCATCTTTCCCAACATCAGGGTCTTCTCCAGGGAGTCTTCTCTTCTCATGAGGTGGCCAAAGTACTGGAGCCTCAGCTTCACAATCTGTCCTTCCAGTGAGCACTCAGGGCTGATTTCCTTCAGAATGGAGAGGTTTGATCTTCTTGCAGTCCATGGGACTCTCAAGAGTCTCCTCCAGCACCATAATTCAAAAGCATCAATTCTTCGGTGATCAGCCTTCTTTATGGTCCAGCTCTCACTTCCATACATCACTACTGGGAAAACCATAGCTTTAACTATACGAACCTTGGTTGGCAAGGTGATGTCTCTACTTCTCAAGGTGCTGTCTAGGCCTGTCATTGCCCTTCTCCCAAGAAGCAGGCGTCTTTTAATTTCGTGGCTGCTGTCACCATCTGCAGTGATCATGGAGCCCAAGAAAGTAAAATCTCTCACTGCCTCCATTTCTTCCCCTTCTATTTGCCAGGAGGTGATGGGACCAGTGGCCATGATCTTCGTTTTTTTGATGTTGAGCTTCAGACCATATTTTGCGCTCTCCTCTTTCACCCTCAATAAAAGGTTCTTTAATTCCTCCTCACTTTCTGCCATCAAGGTTGTGTCATCCGCATATCTGAGGTTGTTGATATTTCTTCCGGCAATCTTAATTCCGGCTAGGGATTCATCCAGCCCAGCCTTTCGCATGATGAATTCTGCATATAAGTTAAATAAGCAGGGAGACAATATACAGCCTTGTCGTACTCCTTTCCCAATTTTGAACCAATCAGTTGTTCCATATCCAGTTCTAACTGTAGCTTCTTGTCCCACATAGAGATTTCTCAGGAGACAGATGAGGTGATCAGGCACTCCCATTTCTTTAAGAACTTGCCATAGTTTGTCATGGTCGACACAGTCAAAGGCTTTTGCATAGTCAATGAAGCAGAAGTAAATGTCTTTCTGGAACTCTCTAGCTTTCTCCATAATCCAGCGCATGTTTGCAATTTGGTCTCTGGTTCCTCTTCCTCTTCTAAATCCAGCTTGCACTTCTGGGAGTTCTCGGTCCACATACTGCTTGAGCCTTCCTTGTAGAATTTTAAGCATAACCTTGCTAGCGTGCGAAATGAGTGCAATTGTGCGGTAGTTGGAGCATTCTTTGGCACTGTCCTTCTTTGGGATTGGGATGTAGACTGATCTTCTCCAATCTTCTGCCCACTGCTGAGTTTTCCAAACTTGCTGGCATATTGAGTGTAGCACCTTAACAGCATCATCTTTTAAAATTTTAAATAGTTCAGCTGGAATACCATCACTTCCACTGGCCTTGTTATTTGCAGTGCTTTCTAAGGCCCATTTGACTTCACTCTCCAGGATGTCTGGCTCAAGGTCAGCAACCACACTACCTGGGGTATATGAGACATCCATTTCTTTCTGGTATAATTCCTCTGTGTATTCTTGCCACCTCTTCTTGATGTCTTCTGCTTCTGTTAGGTCCTTTCCACTTTTGTCCTTTATTATGGAAATCTTTGTACGAAATGTTCCTTTCATATCTCCAATTTTCTTGAACAGATCTCTGGTTCTTCCCATTCTATTGCTTTCCTCTATTTCTTTGCGTTGCTTGTTTAAGAAGGTCTTCTTGTCTTTCCTTGCTATTCTTTGGAAATCTGCATTCAATTTCCTGTATCTTTCACTATCTCCCTTGCATTTTGCTTGCCTTCTCTCCCCCGCTATTTGTAAGGCCTCATTGGACAGCCACTTTGCTTTCTTGCATTTCCTTTTCATTGGGATGGTTTTCGTTGCTGCCTCCTGTATAATGTTACGAGCCTCCATCCATAGTTCTTCAGGCACTCTGTCCACCAAATCTAAATCCTTAAACCTGTTCCTCACTTCCACTGTGTATTCATAAGGGATTTGACTTAGATTGTATCTTACCGGCCCAGTGGTTTTTCCTACTTTCTTCAGTTTAAGCTTGAATTTTGCTATAAGAAGCTGATGATCTGAGCCACAGTCAGCTCCAGGTTTTGTTTTTGCTGACTGTATAGAGCTTCTCCATCTTTGGCTGCAGAGAATATAATCAATCTGATTTCGATGCTGCCCATCTGGTGATGTCCATGTGTAGAGTCGTCTCTTGTGTTGTTGGAAAAGCATGTTTGTGATGACCAGCTTGTTCTCTTGACAGAACTCTATTAGCCTTTGCCCTGCTTCGTTTTGATGTCCAAGGCCAAACTTGCCAGTTGTTCCTTTTATCTCTTGACTCCCTACTTTAGCATTCCAATCCCCTATAATGAGAAGAACATCCTTCTTTGGTGTCACTTCTATAAGGTGTTGTTAGTCTTCATAGAATTCGTCAATTTCAGTTTCTTCAGCACCAGTAGTTGGTGCATGAACTTGGATTACTGTGATGTTAAAAGGTCTGCCTTGGATTCGTATCGAGATCATTCTATCATTTTTGAGATTGCATCCCAGTACAGCTTTTGCCACTCTTTTGTTGACTATGAGGACCACTCCATTTCTTTTACGGGTTTCTTGCCCACAGTAGTAGATATGATGGTCATCCGAACTGAATTCACCCATTCCCGTCCATTTTAGTTCACTGATGCCCAGGATGTCAATATTTATTCTTGCCATCTCATTTTTGACCACCTCCAACTTACCCAGGTTCATGGTTCTTACATTCCAGGTTCCTATGCAATATTTTTCTTTACAGCATTGGACTTTCCTTTCGCTTCCAGGCATATTCCAGGCATGTCCTTTCGGCTTTGGCCCAGCTGCTTCATCAGCTCTGGATCTACTTGTACTTGCCCTCCGCTCTTCCCCAGTAGCATGTTGGACGCCTTCCGACCTGAGGGGCTCATCTTCCAGCGTCATAACTTTTATATGCCTGTTGTCTTTGTCCATGGAGTTTTCTTGGCAGGGATACTGGAGTGGCTTGCCGGTTCCTCCTCCAGGTGGATCACGTTTGGTCAAAACTCTCCACTATGACCTGTTCATCTTGGGTGCCTTGCTCGGCATAGTTCAGAGCTTCTCTGAGTTCTTCAAGCCCCTTCGAAACGGCAAGGCAGTTATCCATGAAGGGGCTTTTTTTATATAATTGTTTGTATTTTTTCTGTCTTTTTTATTTTTCTTCTTTTGTTTTTTACTTTCTCTCTTTGTAATCTTTTTTTTAAAAAAAAGATAATCTAAGTCTGCTTACATCCTGTTTGACTAAGCCATCTTCTGAGACTTCTGCTTTTCTGGTTCCTATTACCTAATTCCCTGTGAGGGGTAAGCTATCATTCTGAGGATTCACAGTTCACAAGAAGAGGTTTAGTAAGTAGATGTTTGGGAGGTTCTTTTGAGGGTTGGTGAGCAGAGCCAACCCTACTATTGGACAGGGTGAGGGAGCTGCTTCAGGCAGAAAGCTGATTTAAGGCGGTGGGTCAAAATAATTTGACTGGCCTTTAATACTATGCACCTTGTTTTTTTGTTTTGTTTGTGTGTGTGTGTGTGTGTGTGTGTGTGTGTGTGTGTGTGCCAGTTCCTGCTCCACCTCAAATATCAAAATGTCTTGGGCTTGCCCTGGTGTTAAAGGCAGCTTTCTTTCTGGTTCTCTTTTTCTCTCTCTCCCACTCTCAGAGAAAGGAGCAAAAGAGGCTGTTTTTCCCAAGGGCGACTATTGCAGAAAAAACTCAGGCAAGAATCGGAAGGTTCTGGAGGGGGGTAGTTCTCCTGTTTCTTGCATTTATTCTGCAGGTGCAGCTATATACAGCAGGGGGTTCACCCATGGGTTTTGTGCTGTGCTTCAAGGCTCAGGTCTTTGCTTTCAAGCTCCCTGCCGGAGCACTCCCCCTGGTTTCTCTCAGTGTCTCATTTCCCCAGTCTTTAGTTCTCCACATTTCCACATCAGTGAGGGCTCATCCTCCCCCACAAGCTGCTATTTGCCTCACAAGGGTGACAAATAGCAACCTGAGATGAGAAATTTCACCTGTGGAAACAACAAGGAACTATCAAAGGGAGGGGTGGCAATTGGGTCCTCCTTTCTCTTCAGTCTTCTCCTTCTTCTCCATTCATTGCTGCCCAACAAAAACACACAGACAGAGGCACTTGGCTCCTTAGCTCAGATTCCACAGTGGCCCTTTCACCAGGGTGCGAGCTTCCTTTGCATTCCTGTGTGATATATCTCAGGAACATGACTCTCTGGGTGCCTGGGTGCCTGTGGAAAGCGACTGGCTCCACTCCGTGTGTGTGTGTGTGTGTGTGTGTGTGTGTGTGTACCAGTATGGAGAGTCCCTCAGCTCTCCCACACTCCCTCATGGACAAGCTTCCTGGGCTCATATGCCAGCAGTGGGCAAGATCAGAGTGGGTGGAGCAACTGACAAAATTCTTACCTTTGTACAGCAAAAAAACAGAGGTTTCTATAGCCACTACCATTCCATGCACATTTATCCTCAATCCAGGAAAGCAAAAGGACATCTCACCATCTGGGGGCACATTCCAGGCAAGCTAATTCTCAAGAAGGATGCGAAGTGAAAAGGTGTGTAGCCTAGTAAGAATTTCAAGGGCCAGATACAGAGGACTGGAGGGCCACATTTGGCCCCCTCCCCCCATGGCTTGAGGTGTCCAACCCCTTGGCTAATTTAACCCTGCATTATGAAGAGGAAATGTGAGGCTGCGGCTAGTGGCCCTTATGACCCTGGAGTCTGAATTCATGGTAGATGGTCAAATTGGAATGGGAGACTTTGTGGCGAACACTGCTTGCATATTTTTTTTCTTCCAGAATCTAGCACTGCTCACTTAGTGCCTCATGCTCCTCTTCTCCTATTTCTTTCCCCCAGAGCTCCATCCTCAGAAAGAAGCCTCCAGTTCAGAAAAGATGCCAAAGGGCAGAAGGACCAGAGGACTCATGAGCCTCACCTGGGAGGTGAAGAACCCAGCCTCATCCATGGCGACGGTGACACTGTTGATTCTTGCCTTTCTCTGCAAAGGTAGATATGGTGGCTGGGGAACCTGCAGCCAGCACGGCCAACCCCCGACTTTTGAAGGGTCACATATTATCCATCCCTGGTGTGCAGAAATGAGAAAATTTGCTCTTCTGAGTGCTATGTCGAAAGAGGGAAGGGCCACGGCTCAGTGGAGGAGAACTTCCTTTTGGAAACTGACAGTTTTTTAATGAAAGGGATGGTGCTGTGCTGTTTTCATTGTAATTATATGTATGTTTCAAATGTATGTGTGTAGTTTTGATTCTACCAATGTTTAATCGTTTTTTAGTGACTATTTTCCCCTCAGCTGTTTATACGGTCATACCTCAGGTTACAGATGCTTCAGGTTGCGATTTTTTGGGTTACGGACCCGCCAAAAGCTGGAAGTACCGGAATGGGTTACTTCTGGGTTTCGGCTGTCGCACATGTGCAGAAGTGCTGAATTGCAACCCGCGCGTGCACAGATGTGCCGCTGCGGGTTGCGAACATGGATCCCGTATGGATGACGTTCGCAACCAGAGCATCCACTGTATTTTCATCTGTAAGCCAACTTGAGTACCTGTCAGGCAAAAAAGGCAGGGTATAAATAAACAGCAGCAACAACAACAAACAACAACAACAACTTGCATGCAAAAAGATCCAGGTTCAACCCTGAGCATCTCCAGAAAGGGCTGGCAGAGGTTCCTGTCTGGGACACTGGAAAGGCACCACCCATCAGAGTAAAACTAGATGGACCAGTGGATGGACTCAGCATAAGGCAGCTTCTGATCAGGTCCAGGTTTTGGGTGGTCCTTGAACAAGACACCCTCCACCCATGCCCCTTCCTCACTGCAGGAGCTCCAGAGGGTTCTTATCATTGAATCCCCACTGGGATAAGGGGTCTTGACAGACACCCAACCATGCCACCTCTTGAGGCCAGCTCTGCGTCCTATGTTCCTCCTAAGTTTTGCTCACTTCATGGTTTAATTTAAGAGTGAAGAATTTTAAAACTTGGAAATGATGAGTCCTGAGTACAAATAGCAGGAAGAGCTCCAGTGTGAGGCCCAAGGAGCACCGGAATAACCCGGGTTCAAGGTCCTTGGTCAGGGGGCTTGAGAGCACCTTCCTCCTTCTGACTGAGAGTATGTGTGGCACCTGCTAGACACTCACACCTGAATGTCCTCCTCCTTCTTGCCCTGGCCCAGGAAACGCCTCCCCCTGAGGTCCTGCTACTGTGGTAGGTGGTTGGGAAGTCCTGGGACTGGAGACCCACCATAATCCCCAGGCGCTGCTGCTCCAGACAACCCTTGATGTTTTGGTGCTGTTGACTGTGCAGAATGTTATTCTCGAGGTGTACAGTATGCTGGCAAGAGGGTCAGCTGCAAAACTGGTCTTTGTTAAGCCCACAAACCAGTGAACTCCTTCCTTCTTTCCTTTGGCAGGTCTGCGGAGTCAGTTCCTGGGATATGATCTTAAAGCGCTAGAGGCTGTCACTGTGCAGAGAGGTCTCTGCGTTCACATTCCCTGCAACTTCACTTATCCCACTTCTCAGTATCCTGGGGAATTATACGTCTACTGGATTAAGAACACTGGTGCTGGGTCCTATATTCGCAACAAGTGGTGCCCAAATGCTGGTAGTGTTGTTGCCAGTAATGACAAGGATCAAAGCATTGCCTCATTTGCTGGGAATCGGTTCCAGTTGACTGGAAATCCATCAGAAGGTGACTGTTCCTTTAGCATCAATGATGTTCAGAATCAGGATGAAGGGCAGTACTATTTTCGAATTGAGAAAGGACTGATCTTCAGCTATTCTCATTATATTTTACCTCGTGTTTCTGTGACAGGTAAGAGGTTTCCTACTTCTTTATTTGCTTCCTTGTTCCCTGTTTTGTGCTTTTTCATGCTGTAAAGGGGGGAAAGGCTCTGCCTACAAATATCCCTTGACCTCTGGACGTTATGCTGATGCCAAAGGGACAGGAGGTACAAGTGCTCCACGCTTCCTGTTCCTCTCCATTATTGTAATGCCAAAATTAGATCATTAGCATCTCCAAATGTCTGAATACTTTACACAGCTCACTAGAGGGAAGAACTCTCTCATGGATTCTATGCTGACAGTCTGGAGAAACAGGAAACTGGAGGCATTTTCTCCTTCACTTCCAGCTGCCATCCCATCACCTGCTTCTTCTCCTTCCCCCAGCCTCTCTCCACAGCTTCCTCAATGGCAGGAGAAGCAGAGAGGTATTCTCTTGCCACCTTTGAAATCAGCCTCAGTGCAGATCTGGAACATTGTCCTAATCCACTGCACCCTGAATTCTAGGACCAGAGGGTGCTTTGGGTGGGGGACATTTATTTCGTTCATAGCCCTCATTCCAGGGGCCACATGCAAGTGGTGGGCAGGGCCAGAAGCACACATGGATGGAGCCTCTAGCAAATGTGGGCAGAGCAACAGGTGTGTCTCTTATCTTTGTCCAGGCCTCAAACTCAGGTCACTTTCCCATAGCTGACTGGTTTTAAGGTGAGTGCACAGTGGGTTGAGGCACAGGGCTAAAATTAGGGGCACTTTGCTCCTCCCCTGTTTCTCCTGCTGCTGTTCTGCACAGAGCTAGGCCTTGATTTGGCTAAGCATGGAGGTGGAGAACCTTCCCTTTGCTGGTGTGGGGCAGGTGATTTTACAGGAGATTAAGCCTCAGCTAAATGTCTGAGCCCCAAACAGACCATGAGCAGTTAGCTAAAAAGCAAGCCTATGCTACAGCTCATGGTTTCTTTTGGAGAGAAACAAATCATGAACCTGAGTTTAGATCAGTGGTTCCCAGTTAGGAGTCCATTGACTCCTGGGGGTCTGCAGAATATACACAGGGCCTCCGCGGCCCGATCCCTTGCCTTTCCCCTAACTATTTTTTTGTCATTTTTTGCATGGTAATATAACAAATTTTATGGTCTGTTTTAGCACTGTGCAATTTTTCAGTAAATTGGGAAAAATCATTTTTTAAATCACACCACAATAACAATTTTGACCCAGTAATATGCAGCAATATATCACTCCTTGCTCGAGGAAGAGCAAGGCAGCCGATTTTAAGGCAACACCGAAATCGCACGATAACACTGCTGATAACACTGCTGATCTGAGCTGCCTTCCCTCACGCCAAGGGAGACCAGGGCAGCCGATCACTGCCTTCTCCTCTCACTGATGGAGAACAGGGCAGGCGACTGCTGTCACTTCAAGGAATTGTGGCACTACCTTCCCCTGGCACGGACTCGGAGCAGCTTTTCTTAGTCAGCAGGAAAGCAGCAGCAGCAGCCACAGTGGATGTGCTTCTTCACTGGCTGCCCCCCTGATGGTGGCTTGATGCACCCCACCCCCTCCCACTCAAACCATGCAGTGGGGGTGACTTCACTTCCTTTCCTCCCCCCAGCCATCCAATCTCTGTGGTTGCTCCTTCCCCCATGCCCAATCTCCAATTTCAGACATTGTGATATATGGGAACATGGTGATGTTTAGCTGCTGATATATCACAATGTTGAATACCAGATATCTCTCAGCCCTAGTTTGGTTTTTTTAGTATACCTAAAATCCTTTGCTTATTAAAGGCTACCCCACATTTTGTTCAAAAAATTGCTTTGCAGAGGTAACTACCATAGAGCTATCAAAATGTTCAAAAGTAGGGGGACTGGGGCTCGGCTTTTGAAAAATAGGGGGTCCTTAGTAATTAGTTAATTGGGAACCACTGGTTTATATTAACATTCTGCCAAACCATGGCTTAGCTCCTGGCAACATGGCAGGAGCAAAACACCTTTGATTTGGGTCCCCTGCACTGACACAGTGTGCATTCACCTTCAAACAATAGTTTATCTAGGTTTAAGGTGATATGAAAGCCAGGCTAGTGTCGGCTACATGGCATTCAGGTAAATGTCAGCTGTTTCTACATTGTCATCCACCTCTTTCCATTCAGACAAGCTAGACTCATTATCACAGTTCAACAACCCATTCCTGGAAGAAGGTGTGCGCATGGAGGGGGTGGGGAGTGTGGACAGGGGAGTTCTGGATTTGTTCCATGTCTCCTAGGTGGAATCTACACACATATTAAAAAACACTGAGGAAATGCTTTTAAAAAATTGTTTTGGAAAGTGTATCGAGTTTGCCATGGCTCACCATCACCATCTAGTGCCACATTTCTATATATCTCTTTGCAACACACTTGAAAGATTTTATTTGCAACAGTATAGTTGAGTCTCTAGAAATTGCCCTCTCCAAGCTCCTCACCCCACAGCAAAAGATATGCAGGCCTGCTTCCTATTCCCCTGTATGCAAGTGAGCAGTTTGGGTGGGTGGCCATTTGCTTCAGAAAAAATAGTTTAAGGGTTAAGTGACCCCTCCTCAGCCTGTGCTCTTCTTTTGATGAAAGGCAGATCCCTCCTGTGGCTGCTGCATTAAAGGTGTCATTTTTCCCCTCTTCCTGTTTCTCCCAAATCACATCTGGCTTCATCCTCCAATTTCAGGATCCTGAGTATCAAAAATCATGTTCAGCAGCATAGTGGCAGCCATCAAGATTTCTCCCTCTCCAGGCTGAGTCCACAATGGGCAGAAACATTGACCAACATTGGTAGAGAAAGCAGATCATTGCATGGGGAATCAGTCTACTAAGGGAGAGACACAAAGTTATTGTTAAAGGACAAATGAAAGAATGGCAGGATTTGCCACAAAGTTGGGGGTAAAGTAGTGCTGGTGACCATCCATCATTCAGGACTCCTGTGTCCTGTTCCCTAGTTACTTTAGCCTGTGAATTTTCTTCTGATCCCATCCTGGGGACTTTTGTTTTCTCAGAGCTGGCAAAGCTAAAGATCCTGAACTTATCAGAGGTGGTTTCGGGGAAGAGCGTCACCCTCATCTGCCAGGCGCCAGGGACCTGCCCATGGAAGGAATCATGGAGCCAGCCTCAAATCTCATGGAGTAATTTGCCAGGACAAGCAAGTGCACAGAACCATCAGCACAGCAATGGGAGCTGGACCTTTGCTTCTGGCTTCACCTTCACACCTACTTTGGAGGATCAAGGCAGAACCCTCACTTGCCTTGTCTATTACCCTGCAGTTGGGAGAACAGTTGTGAATACACTCTCTCTTGAAGTGGTCTGTGAGTAGCTCCCATAGCTCAGTACTGCTTCCCCCTCCCATGAACAGCCAACAGTTCTTTCTAGCCCATGCAAGCCAATTTACTCCTTTCATGCTCCCCTCACTGTTTTCTTATGTTTCAGACCCACCTCAGGACATCAGAATCACAAGGCCTGGACACCCTGGTGAGATACAAAACTCTTAAGACTTTTTGCACATCCCCATCCTCACTGAGCTCTGCTGGACAACCAATAGCTGCTTCGGGATCTCAGAGTGGGGATTGTGCAGGAGGAAGGGTTTTAGAGATGGCTGGGAGTTGGGGCAGAGCCCAGGATGGTGGTTTGAAGGAGAGTTGAAGACAAACTGGATGGTAACAGGGAGGAGCTGGGCTCACTGGGTCTTTCCAGAAGCCATGCCATGCATGCATCCTTGCACCCGAACCAAAATTCACTCACCACCGTAGCACCCTTCAGGCTCTTGACCTGGGTCTCCTCTTTTAATTGCCATGGGGTTTCTATTTAATGGGACTGTTCTATTGCATATTTCAATTGCGGCTGTTTATATTTTAATGTTTGTGTAACTGGTTTTTGTACTTCGTAAGCCATTTAGAATCCAATGTTGGCATTAAGTGGTGTATTAAAGTGGAATGAGAAGGAAAAGAAATGGGCCCAAGTTTTCCCAGTGGAAGGAAAAACTGGGGATATTATTATTATTATTATTATTATTATTATTATTATTATTATTCTCTTGCCAGTTGAATTATTCTCTTGCCAGTTCTATGCCAAAACTATGGCCCAAAGCTGTCTTGAACCAATTATAATTTATAATCATTGTAAAGATTTGAATCCCCACTTCTGCAGACCTGGTGTCAACCATCCTTCTTCAAAATACACAAGTACATCTCAGCACTGAATGAGGATTCCTTAGCATCAGGCATCCCAGGACCAATTGTGATCTAACTGCATTTCTCTTACAGATTTCTCCACGCAGAAAGAAAAGCTGGTGGTCCGAGAAGGTGACACCGTCAGCCTGCTTTGTGAAGCTCAGGGCAAACCTGTTCCTTCCGTGACATGGATGAAGAAGAACAAGACCCTAAACAACCATATGCAGTGCAGTAAAGATACTCTTCAGCTGTCCAACATTAAATCAGAGGATGCTGGGATTTATCAGTGTCAGGCAGAGAATCCACATGGCTCAATCAGGAAGAATCTCTCAGTGATTGTGCAATGTAAGAGATGGGGAGTGGGAAGTTCCTTGGGGGCATTAACCTGGGAAACTCCATTGTATGCTAAGTGGCTTGACCTGCAACTAATACCAGCATGCTTCCACTAAGGGGACCTCTGCAAATGTACACGGCTGTGGCTGCATTGCACAGTGTGTCAGCCAAGTAGTGTGAGATGCAGCTTTTGACAGCTTCATCACAAGTTCAGGAGCCCCATGATGAGCTTACATATATGCAGAAGCTTTCTAAGAAGTTAGTTTCAGGATGCATATAAGTGCAGCCCCAGGGGCAAAACCACAAATTCAAGTCACTGAACATAACCCTTGTCTGAAATCTGTGGGAGTATCCTCATTCACCAGGAGAGGGCATATTTATGCAACCTCTCATCAGAATGACAGCTCTCTAATATTAAATGCAAAGGCCAAACTTAGAAGTTTTTTGTTCACATATCTGTCCTGCCCATAAAGCAGGATGTGTAGGATGTGGCTCTGATGTTTTGTAAGAAAAGGTCTGGGTGGACAATGGAGGAGAATGGCTGGATGTCCCTCTCCCACCTGCCCATCTTCAGTTGCTTCAAGACCTTTTCGTCTAATGAGCATCTCATGAAGGAATATCCCCAGGTGGCAATGGTCTCACTGTTTGCTACCTGGAGATGCAGAACATAGTTCCGTTGCTTATCCAATGAAAAGGCTGCCATAAGGATGCTGCTTGTGGGGACCTAAGTCGTTTTGCAAAGTAATTTCTCTTCCCCCTCTTAGGTACTATGTGATAGCCTCATAGGTGGGCCTTGTGTTTAGATGTTGCGGTATTGCACAACCCAATATTCTGATATTCATTTGGCATAGCAAGAATCTGCATTGTCTTTTTCTCTTTAGAGAGTAGCTGCCTAGAGTACAGTGGTACCTCAGGTTACATACGTTTCAGGTTACAGACTCCGCTAACCCTGAAATAGTACCTCAGGTTAAGAACTTTGCTTCAGGATGAGAACAGAAATCGTGCAGCGGCAGTGCAGCGGCAGCAGGAGGCCCCATTAGCTAAAGTGGTGCTTCAGGGTAAGAGCAGTTTCAGGTTAAGAACAGACCTCCAGAACGAATTAAGTTCTTAACCCAAGGTACCACTGTACTGTGACTATTTAGGGAGGCCAACTCCCTTTTTCATTAAGGGGTTCCTGAGCCTCTAATAGCAGCATGGACAGAAGAAACCCATTCAGTGCCTCTTTTACTATTGTTGCTGCCCCATCACTGGAAAAGCCCAGGCCGCATTGTTTTCTCCCACAAGAGGTGGTGGACTCTCCTTCCTTGGAGGCAGGGTGGCCATCTGTCATGGATGCTTTAGTTGAGATTCTTGGCGTCCCTACCAACTCTAAGATTCTATGAGACACAGCTCTTAAGTTCTTGTAAACCATTCCTGTAAATTCTGCTTTTATTTTCAAACTGGCCACAAGGGGGAAAGAAACTCCTTGCCTTCTGAACCCAAGCCGAAGTAGGATTTTACCTTATGCAACAGAGTAGGGAACTAGGGTGGCAGCAGATTAGCTGTGGGAGGAGCTTATCAGAGCTTGCAGGGCAGCAGCTGAAGAAGGAGCAAAAAGGGTTTTCTGGTGTGTGTGTTTCTTTGTGGCTGATTAGCTGCTCTCCCTGTGCAAAGGTCAGAGGGGGCAGGGTTTCTGTTGAGGCAGGTGATTAGCTGTGGGAGGAGCTTATCAGAGCTTGCAGGGCAGCAGCTGAAGAAGGAGCAAAAAGGGTTTTCTGGTGTGTCTGTTTCTTTGTGGCTGATTAGCTTAGCTTAGCTTAGCCTAGCCTAGTGGCGCGCGCAGTTTGATCCATCTTTTAGATTTAGGGGAGCTAGTCTCAAACGTTTGTTGGGGGAGACCTAGGTTTTTTTGGGGGGGAGTTATTTGTCCTGTCTTCACACTTTTCATGATGGAGGACCGCTGTAGCCACCCCCAACAACACGTTCTCAAGATGGAGGGTGAGGGAACAGCTGCAGTCGCCTGCGGTTCCTGTGCAATGTTTGCCATCTTGCCAAAGGTTGCAGGCAGCTTTACCTGAAGCAATTGCATGTTGATTGCCCTCTTAGAAGACAAAGTCCAGCAACTGGAGGAACGTGTAGCTACGCTCCAAAGAATTAGAGAGCTGGAGCTCTTCTTGGAAGCAAAAGAGCACACCTTCTCCACCAAGGAGGAGACAGGGGACTCCCCTGAGAAGGAGGCTAGTTCACCAACACAGGAGCCAGATATATGAAGAAACGTGACTCAAAGAAGTAGGAGGCCCAGGGTTCACTCTGATAGTTTAGAAATACACAATCGCTTTGAGGTCCTCTCCCCTAGCATGGAAGACGAAGAGCAGACTCCATTTGAGGATCTCTCCCTCATTACAGTCGATCAGGTATATGAAGACGAGCAGCAAAGTCAGTCCTCAGGGAATGTGCAGGCGTCCTTGGAACGGACAGCTCACGGAAGAACCCCAACCAAACCTAAGAGGAGGCATGTAGTGGTGATAGGGGATTCCCTACTGAGGGGAACAGAAGCAGTGATCTGTGGGCCTGACAAGATGTCTCGGGAAGTGTGTTGTCTCCCTGGGGCTAAGATCCAAGATGTAACTGAACGACTGCAAGGAATCATAAAACCCACTGACAAATACCCCTTCCTCTTGGTTCATGTGGGAACCAATGACACTGCAAGCAATAGCCTCCAGAAGATCAAAAGAGACTATGAAGCTCTGGGCAGGAAATTGAAGCAATTAAATGCACAAATTGTCATCTCATCTGTCCTCCCAGTTGAACGACGTGGCCCAGGGAGAGAGGGGAAAATAGTGGAAGTGAACAGCTGGCTTCGCAAATGGTGTAAACAGGAACGGTTTGGATTCTTAGATCACGGACTGCAGTTTCTTGAAGATGGACTTCTGGCAAGTGATGGGCTGCACCTCACAACGGTTGGGAGGAATGTTTTTGCCAAAAATCTCAGAAACCTCATCAGGAGGGCTTTAAACTGACTAATGTGGGGGAGGGAGACAGTGCTCCTGAAGGAGGAGTCTATCAATTGATGAAGATGATCATCCAATGTCATAGACCAAATGGAGCAAACAGCACACAGACCTAGTGGTGGGAGGAAAAAATCCTTAAATAAGAGACACGGGGGAATGATTAATGGACTTCAATGTCTGTACACTAATGCGCAAAGCATGGGAAATAAACAAGATGAGCTTGAGCTCTTGGTATAGCAAACTAAATATGACATAATAGGCATCACTGAAACCTGGTGGGATAAGTCCCACGACTGGAATGTAATAATGGAGGGATACAATCTATTTCAGAGAAACAGACCAGACAAGAAAGGAGGAGGAGTGGCGTTATATGTCAGGGATGTGTATACCTGTGAAGAGATCCAAGATTTAGAACCTCAAAGCCAAAGTGAGAGCATTTGGGTCAAAATTAAGGGAGAGAAGAATAACAGGGACCTCATTGTGGGAGTTTACTATAGATCCCCAAGCCAAACGGAGGACATAGATGATGCCTCAAACATATTCCTCACTGGCCTTGCAGACAACTTCATTGTCCAGAAAGTGGGAGAAGCAACAAGAGGAACAGCCATTTTAGATCTGGTCCTAACCAATGTTGATGATCTGGTTAGTAGGGTAGAAGTGGAAGGATCATTAGGCGCGAGTGATCATGCTCTTCTGAAGTTTATTATACAGCGGAAAGGAGCAGCCAAGCATACTAGGACTCAATTTCTTGACTTTAAGAAAGCCGACTTCATAAAACTTAGGGAAGTGCGGGGTGAGATCCCATGGAAAGTAATACTAAAAGGAAAGGGAGTTCATGATGGCTGGGAGTTTGTTAAGAGGGAGATAGTAAAAGCACAACTTCAGGCAATACCAATGAGACGGAAACATGGAAGGTGCCTAAAGAAGCCAGGGTGGCTATCTAAAGAACTTTTAACTGAGTTAAGATTAAAAAAGGATGTGTACAAAAAATGGAAAAGGAGGGAAACCACCAAAGAGGAATTCAAACAAATAGCCAGCATGTGTAGACACAAAGTCAGAAAAGCTAAAGCACAGAATGAACTCAGGCTTGCTAGAGAGGTTAAAAGCAACAAAAAAGGCTTTTATGGGTATGTTCGTAGCAAAAGGAAGAACAAAGAAACCGTGGGGTCACTCAGAGGAGAAGATGGTGAAATGCAAACAGGGGAACCCAGAAAGGGCTGAACTCCTCAATGCCTTCTTTGCCTCAGTCTTCTCCGATAAAGAAAACAATGCCCGACCTGAAGAATTTGGAGCAAATGATTCAGCAGAGGAAACACAGCCCAGAATAACTAAGGAGATAGTACAAGAATACTTGGCTAGTTTAGATGTATTCAAGTCTCCAGGGCCAGATGAACTGTATCCAAGAGTATTAAAAGAACTGGCTGATGTGATCTCAGAACCACTGGCAGTCATCTTCGAGAATTCCTGGAGAACAGGCGAAGTCCCGGCAGACTGGAGGAGGGCAAATGTTGTCCCTATTTTCAAAAAGGGGGAAAGAGAGGACCCAAATAATTACCACCCAGTCAGTCTGACATCAATATCAGGGAAGATTCTGGAGCAGATCATTAAGCAAACAGTCTGTGAGCACCTAGAAAGGAATGCTGTGATCACCAATAGTCAGCATGGATTTCTGAAAAATAAGTCATGTCAGACTAACCTGATCTCGTTTTTTGACAGAATTACAACCCTGGTAGATGAAGGGAACACAGTGGATGTAGCCTACCTTGATTTCAGCAAGGCATTTGACAAGGTGCCCCATGATATTCTTGTAAAAAATGCGGTCTTGACTATGCTACCACTCAGTGGATTTGTAACTGGCTGACTGACCGAACCCAAAGGGTGCTCATCAATGGTTCCTCTTCATCCTGGAGAAGAGTGACTAGTGGAGTGCCACAGGGTTCTGTCTTGGGCCCGGTCTTATTCAACATCTTTATCAACGACTTGGATGATGGACTCAAGGGCATCCTGATCAAATTTGCAGATGACACCAAACTGGGAGGGGCGGCTAACACCCCAGAGGACAGGATCACACTTCAAAACGACCTTGACAGATTAGAGAACTGGGCCCAAACAAACAAGATGAATTTTAACAGGGAGAAATGTAAAGTATTGCACTTGGGCAAAAAAAAATGAGAGGCAGAAATACAAGATGGGTGACACCTGGCTTGAGAGCAGTACATGTGAAAAGGATCTAGGAGTCTTGGCTGACCACAAACTTGACATGAGCCAACAGTGTGACGCGGCAGCTAAAAAAGCCAATGCAATTCTGGGCTGCATGAATAGGAGTATAGCATCTAGATCAAGGGAAGTAATAGTGCCACTATATTCTGCTCTGGTCAGACCTCACCTGGAGTACTGTGTCCAGTTCTGGGCACCACAGTTCAAGAAGGACACTGACAAACTGGAACGTGTCCAGAGGAGGGCAACCAAAATGGTCAAAGGCCTGGAAACGATGCCTTATGAGGAACGGCTAACGGAGCTGGGCATGTTTAGCCTGGAGAAGAGGAGGTTAAGGGGTGATATGATAGCCATGTTCAAATATATAAAAGGGTGTCACATAGAGGAGGGAGAAAGGTTGTTTTCTGCTGCTCCAGAGAAGCGGACACGGAGCAATGGTTCCAAACTACAAGAAAAAAGATTCCACCTAAACATTAGGAAGAACTTCCTGACAGTAAGAGCTGTTCGACAGTGGAATTTGCTGCCAAGGAGTGTGGTGGAGTCTCCTTCTTTGGAGGTCTTTAAGCAGAGGCTTGACAACCATATGTCAGGAGTGCTCTGATGGTGTTTCCTGCTTGGCAGGGAGTTGGACTCAATGGCCCTTGTGGTCTCTTCCAACTCTATGATTCTATGATTCAGTGTCTGCACCCGGCTGCTTCTAGTGGATGAATTGTGGTATTGCAGCTGGTGCAGTCATTAGCTAGATCGGAAAGTGTTCTTCACCTTGGCTACTTGATTCTCTGCAGATGCCCCCAAGCTCAGCAAAAAACCCCAGAAAAACACTACCTGTTGGCGTAAGGACAATGGTATCCTCTGCAACTGTTCCCTGCACTCCAAGCCTCCACCTCAGATCCATTGGCAAGTGGGCAGGAAGACTGTAGCTGAGAATACCAGCACGGCAGACCTGAAAGTCTCTTCCTCAGTCCAGAAGAATGAGGTCACCAGCTCCCTAATTTGGACAGGTAGCCCGGATGGCGACCTCAGCATCATCTGTCTTGGGATGTCTAGAATTCTCTGGGAGTCTAGACCATGCAATTCCTCCTTAGTTCCTTGAAAACAGGTGAGACTCCACCAGACTGAGAAATCCTGACTTTTGCAGCCCTGCTGATATTAGAAAATCCCCATTTAGGCCATTAGCTAAAGTGGTGCTTCAGGTTAAGAACAGTTTCAGGTTAAGAACAGACCTCAAGAACGAATTTAGTTCTTAACCCGAGGTACCACTGTATAAGGGTCTGGTGACTTCTGTTTCAGCGTATCTGAAGAAGTGTGCATGCACACGAAAGCTCATACCAGTAACAAACTTAGTTGGTCTCTAAGGTGCTACTGGAAGGGATTTTTTTATTTCTCCCAATATTGTTGGACTCCAACTCTCAACAGTCCCTGCCAGCATGGCTCAATGGTCAGGAAAGATGGGAGATAGAGTCCACCAGCATCTGGAGGGAAACAGATCAGTCATCCCTGTGTGAAATAATCTTGTCTCCTGTTTTCTATCTCTTGCTTTATTGTGAGCTAGTTCTGCTTTGTTCACATTGACTTTTATTTTTGCTTCTTTTCAGCTTCTTTTGAGTCGATTGTTCCCTTGGTGGTAGGCCTCATCCTGATGAAGTAAGTAATCTTCCTTCTTCTGGTTTTTGTATCTGCCCTGGGAGCCAGATTTGGCTGAAATGTGGGGGTCACCTGTGTGAAGTGACGATAGCAAGAAGCCCACCCAAATCCCCTTTAGCCCCTTTAGATCTTGATCCTACAGTGTTCCCTCCTCCCCTCTTTTGGCTAATGGCTCTCTTATGTCACCATCTGCTTCTAGGGTCTTGTTTTGTTTCGTGTTCTTTTTCTTGGCCTTTTGGTATTCGAACTGGAGGAAGGCTGCATTGACTCATGAGGGCAGAAGGAAACAAAAAGAATGATGGTGACTGGATCTCCTGTCGTTCCTTTGCTCAGTGGAGGGACGGTATCACACACATCGCTGTGCACTCCCAGGTGTCATTGGTCCAGGCAGTGAAAGAGCATAAATGAATGTTTATTTCAAATGAAAGAGGAAGAACATGGCTTATTAGCACTGCTATTTCATACACAGACATAAGATGGATGATTTCTTCTTCTTCTAAGAAAAGTGTTTACAGTGTTCTGGTTGTGCATTTGTGGTGCAATGAATGTAGTGGGCACCATATTGTTTTTTATCTTTATTTTGATAGATTTCATTAATTTATTGCAACTTATTACCAGCATCATTCATACATAAAATAAAATATCCCACCCTAGCCTGGGCAATGGAGTTCAGGCAATACATCAAAAATAACAACCAAATAACATAGTATCTTCCAGTCGCAGACAAGCATATGTATGGAAGGCGGTGTACAGTTAATGCTAACCAAAAAGTTTTATTATGCGACGGCAATCCTGTTTTCATTTTTAGACATGTAGACAATAAAGCTGTACCAATCTTGCAAAAGAGTATTTACGCTTCAAACTTCTTGCCAATTTTATTTGTCCGTTTTTCCATAATTGCTATTTGCCACACTTTATTGTACAGCTGTTGGTCTAAGGCAGATATAGGATTACATGTTAACTGAGACTGAAGACCCCCCCCCCCCAATTCTTTCTTTTTGGGCAGAGTCCAAGAATAATTAAAATGGGATAAGGTCCCTTAATGCCTACATGTCAGCTTCCTATGTTACTAATTCTTTTTTCTTTTTTTAATTTTTATTGGAATTTTATTTTCAACATAACATAAACCCCCACCCCCACAATACACAAATCTACCCTCATTAAACGTGAACATAACATACAGTGAGCATAACATACCACAATACAAACAACCAAATAAAACAAATTCCTTCCAGTAGCACCTTAGTTGGTCTTTAAGGTGCTACTGGAAGGAATTTGTTTTGTTTTAACCAAATAAAAGTTCTTCCTAATCTTTAGTCAGAATCTCCTTTCTTGTAACTTGAAGCCATTGGTTTGAGTATTCTTTTGTTTGTTACTGTTAGGCAACAAACTGTGTTTTTATACTGTAAACCGCCCTGTGACCCTTGGATGAAGGGCATTATAGAAATTTAATAAATAAAATAAAATGATTGGCAGGTGGGTTGCCTCTCCCACCTATCAAAGTTAGCTTGCAGGTATGGGGCCAGATAAGGAGCTGGCCCCAAAGAGGCCAGAAAGTTTCTCCACCCCTGTTTGAAAAAGAAGTTATCCCTTTCATCTGAAAAAAAACCTTACTGGACTGTTATCTTTAAAAGATAAAAAACCTCTGCAATAAATCAAGATGCAAAGATTTGGTCATCCGTAAAAGCCACCTGGTGAAGTGGAGAGCACGGTCTCTCCCTCATGAGCCCACTAGGGGAGGGGACCCACCAAAGGTCATTTGACACAACCCCCCACCCCATTCTGAAGAAACCACCTCACCCCATTCTGAAGAAACCACCTTCCTCTCTACATGTGGTCCAAAGTAGATGCTTCAGGGATATGTTAGATTGCTCCCCTAAATCACTTTCAGGTTTTGGGTACTTTCCCCATATATAAGAAGCTGCCTTAGTGCTGGACCGTTAGAGTCTACATTGCTAGGCAATGGCTCTTTAAGGATCCGGACAGAAGTATCTCACAGTGCAAGCTGGAGATGCTAGGGACTGAAGCTTTGGAGCTTTTGCATGCAACATTTGTGATATACAATCAAGCTACAGTCTTTCTCTATAGGAAGCTGCGCTATGGCAAGTTGGTCCATGAGGTCCAGTGCATGAACTGGCAGTGGACCACCAAGATTTCTAACACCAGTCTCTCACAGATTTACCTGGTGATGCTGGGGTTTGAATGTGGGACTCTCTGCCTGCAAAACAGATGTTTTTCCCATTGAGCTCTCTGAATGGTTCTGGTCAACCCTCTTGCCAGTGTGGATATTGTCCTCTAGACTGGTGGGATCGTCCACAAAAGCTTTACTAAACGCTGCAAAAATTGATGTCTTGAAGACCTCTTGGAATTTCTCCCCAACAAACAGGTACAGAATTGGGGTGAAACAGATATTGAAACAAACTCCGGTGGCTGTAGTATCCCATAGAACCTGTGTTGTTGCTTTGGATACTTCCTTAAACAGCTGTGAAGCGTGGTAGAGATGATAGGGGAACCAGCCAATGAAGAATGATGCTACGGCAGCCACCAGGACTTTGGAAATCTTCCCCGTCCTCAGTAAACTTTTTTTCTTCATTTCAAAACCAATCCGACAGTAGCATGTCATGATGATGATGAATGGAAGCAGGAAGGCCAGCAGAAAACGAACCAAGAAGAAAGCCAGATGAACATGGAAATCATCTTGATTTGGGGAGAAAATAAAATAATAGCTGCACTTCATCTTCCCCTCCTCTTCTTGAGTCTCCAGAAAAGCCAGGTTTGGGGTGCTCAGAGCTAGGGAAGCAAGCCAGACTCCTGCAATTACCTTCCGTGCCAAAGGTATTCTGCGGTTACGCTGGGACCAGACAGGATAGCAGGTGAAGAGGTAACGGTCCAGGCTGATGGTGGTGAGTAGAAAGACCGTAGTGAACATCCCCAGAGAGAAGAAGAAGAGTAAGATCTTGCACATGATTGGGCCAAAGATCCAGTCAAAATTGAGGAGGACAAAGACAGCAAAGAAAGGCATGAGTGAGCTGGAGACTAAGTAGGTGAGGATCAGGTGGAGGAACCACATAGTATTCACAGTTCTCTTCATCTTCATCCCCAGCACCCAGAGGAAGAGCCCATTCACAGTTATCCCCACCAAGAAGCATGTGAAGATAAGGATGGCAACAACCAGATTTGTGTCTGCTGGAAGGTGGCTTACTTCCATCTCTGTGTTGCTGGAATTCTGCAAGCTGATAGTTGTGTTATTTTTCTCCATGGTGCCCTGGAAGAAGAAGGAAGAGATTTGAGGTGGAGGCAGGTGAAAGTTAGAGGGAACACGGGGAGCTTGGGGGAGAGATCAGAACACTGGAAATGGGAAAATGTGTCTATCCAGTCAGGCTTATGCACTCTGAGTAAGCACATTTCAAAACTAAGCAACTTAGCACTCTAAGCTTCAAAGAAACAACATCAGCAACCATGTACATTCATATGGTTTCACTAGGACAGATATCAGGTTTGGAGTTCAGACCTCATTCGTAGCTTCCCTGCTCAAACCCATTTCCCATTAACAGCTGGAAACTCTGACCCAAGTCCTCATGAAGGTCCTGTGGACTTCCAGATGTTGCTCAACTCTAGCTTCCATCCATCAGTCTCAGCCAGCAAAACTAACGAACAGAGATGATGGGAACTATAGGTCACCAACATCTGGAGAGCCTTGTGTTGCCAATCACTTGTGTTCCAACACCCACCCTTTTCCAACTGAAGACTTCATTTTCCATAACTACAAAGACAATCAATTTTAAAGATTTTAAACTTTCCTTCTCTTCCCCACCCACCCTGCCACCCAGTCTTCAGAACATGTCCACTCACTTGATCTGCTCGTCTAGAATAGCTGTCCTCAACGCATTCCACTGTGCATTTCAGCATTCAGAACTGAAGAAGTACTCCGAGGGCACAGTATATTTATGAGAACTGAAAGACTGGTGAGTCACACAAATTATTTCTGCAAGCGTGTTCACTGTATAACCCATTTCCTTCTTCTCAGTTTTTGGGAACAGAGTGCCCATGAATTATATATTGTTAGCGAGTTCCATTGGCAACGCTGCCTGTTTTAGAGTAACACCCTCAGCATGTTTACTCAGAAGTAAATTTCACTGTCTGCAACAAGGTTTACTACCATTTTTTGTTTCATTGTTGCTTTAGCTTTTGGCTTTGTTTGCTTGCTTTCGGCTTTCTGAAGAATTGCAGCCTCAAGTCCCTGTAGCTGAAATATCATTTGCATTCACTGCTCCAGTGGGCAAATGAAGTGGGTGGTTTCACTTCAATTTTAAAAAAGGATGTGGGGTGGTTTCTATTTCAAATTTTTGGGGAAAAAATGGGATGGTTTTAGGTCCAGATAATATCTCACCCCACGCTGAACTCTCATTATCATGCCTTTGTGACATTGACTATATTTGGAAATATACAAGCAGAGGATAATGAAGGAAAGCAAAGAGTGAAGTATCAGGCAGCAAATGCACTGCATCACTTCTCTTGCATCAGAGTCCCATGAAGCAGCTTTTCCAACACCTTCCTAGCTTCTCTGCCAATTTCTGGCTATAAAGAGGAGGTACGGAAGCCAGGAGATCAAGAATGATGCCACAGAAGTGACAAGGAATCTGATAGGTTTTCCAGCCCTCACCAGCTTTTCCTCTTCCTTTTCTGACCTACCTGATAAGAGCAGCCCATGATTATTATGAAAGGAACCAGGAAAGCCAGGAGAAACCAAATGAGAGCCAAATGAACATGATAACTTAGGCCTTTGACTATATATCATCCTAGTCTCAAAGAAAGCATAATTCTTTTGTTTTAATACTTCTTTTTTAAAATACTTTTATTTTGCTTTAAACAAATACAGATAAATATTTGTTGTTTAGTCATTTAGTCGTGTCTGACTCTTCGTCACAGATAAATATAGACAACCAAAATTACAAAAGAAAATTCCTTAATAATAATGAAAAAGCTAAAAAAAACTACAAAAAATATCAAAGTACATGGCATAGAACATAAGCCATTATGGGAAAGAAAAAAGAAAAAGGAAAGAAGGAGGAGGAAAGGGGGGGGGGAGGAAAGAAATGGGGAGAGGGAAAAAAGAAAAAAAAGAGGAAGATGAGCCAAAACACAAGAAGGCTCATCTATTGTACACTTCCTTCAAGGTCACAACAGATCATTATTCTTATCAATTCTCTCTATCTGCATTCCATAGAATCCCTCATCTTGGTATCAGGGAACATTTCCCTATATGCAGTATCATTCTAAACATAACCAGGTCTTTCTTGATGAGCCCTTATCCCCTAGATATTTATTTAAACATTCCCATTCTTCTTTCACCATCTTTTTAGGTTTATCTTTTATTGCATCGGAAAGATGGCCGCCGAACTAGCTGCAGAGCTCTGGAGGCTATCTGAGGCAAGTTCTTAAACTTGTTTTTTTAAACAGGCTCGACACCGTGCCAACTTTTGACACTCCTTTTTAATATACTTTAACTCCTCCAGAGTAGTTAAATAGTTCTAATAGTTCTTTTAGCTTGTTGTTTTTTAAAAAAAGCCCTCCTTGTTATCTAATGTCCGGAGGGTTTACTCCTCACGCTGCCGCTCTCCTCAAGTCTGTTCAATAATAAGGAAAACGGGCGACAGCTAATTTATTTCCAACCCCGTGTTATGCTCTGAACTATAAGCTATCAAATTACAAACTGCTATCCCAAACCTTGCCTCAATTTGGACTTTAGTCTTCAGTTGGGTGGAGTCCCTGACTTCCTAAGAGACTTCCTAAGAGACAAGTTTTTGAAATAGGAAGAATAACCCCTGACTGGTAACAAAGATTTACAAATGGTACTTACTAGAAAGAAACGTAGGGACCTGGGGATAGTGACAAGCCCATTGTTTCAGGAGTGCCTTGAGAAACAGAGTAAAATCACGCAATACTTTTCACATACAAGGGACAACGAGAATGGAAATGGAAATGAGCAAAAGATGGCTGAGATGTTTGAGTTGAAGCAGGATGAGGCCCTTCTCTTTTCCTCTGCTGCTCAAGATCACTCAACCCTCCCTAGAGGAATACAGGACTCGGAGAATAACAACCAAAATAGAAATACAATGAGCCTGGCCCATGAAATAGTCTTGGCTGAGATATTATCCTCAGAGTTACAGGAAGAAACCCAAAACTCCCAGAAAACCCAGACTTCATCTATGGGCTCCCAGACGGAAAACAATGACTGCTATCCTCAGGACTGGCTGCTCTCTATAAATCTGGACCTGGCAGCTATGAAAAAATATTTAACAATAACAAATGGGTTGCTCCTGACACTAGTGGAAAATTACTCCCTCCAAGCTAAAGGCCCAGAATTTCATGGTGCTGATCCACCAACCATCTTTCAAGAGCCAGAACATATAAAGCAACCAGCAACCAGTAAGTGCATACAAGGATCATCAGCGGAAAATCATTTACACCAAGGAAAGGACATAGGGTTGTATGTCTCTGTCCCCAAAACTGAATCTTCTACTCAAGTAAATCAAAAGAAGCGAGGTATCAGCAAGAGATCCCACAAGAAGAAAGATGAAACTAAAAAGAAAAGTAAGAACATAAAAACTGCAAGGAAATCTGTCATAAACCGACGTGCATGTAAGGTATGTTGGAAAAGACTATATAAGCTGATTCCAACAAAATCAAAAACAAACTCTAACAAACCTACTACACATGGCAGCAGAGAGAATAACAGTGTGGATCCAGAAAAAAAGATCCAGCTGAAGTCTTTGAAAGAAACACCATTGCTGCCTAACAAAACAAGTGAGGAAACGAAATCACTACTCGGGTGCTCTATGCTAAAACCTCAAGGATCCACAAATATCAAAGAAGACTCACCCCATATCATTGATTATGGCAGATCTCAAGACGAGCCAGTAGCAGGGCAAGATCTGTCCCAGGATAAAGGATGGAAACTGATACTGGCAGATAGGAAGTTGGCTTTTTTAAACTACCCGAAGCCAAAGGGCTTCCTTACACAGAAAGAACGCTCGGTGCATTTTGTGAACACTTTAGATGATATGCTGCCAGGGAAAATAAGATTAAATGACATTACCTCAGTAGATTTCATATTCTACAATGGATACTCCCTGCGAGTGATTGCCTCCTTCAAAGACCAAAACTTGGCCAAATATATATATAGATCAAGACACTTGCTGTTAAAGAAAAGGATAACGGTAACAAGATTTTTTGAAAACAGCACATGTTTGAATTTGCTTCCTGATGATATTACGACAGCTGAGATAAGATTTACTTGTAAATCAAAGGAGGAGAGAGGACACTCAAAAGACAAACTGGAACACATTGAGCAAGGGCCCTTGAAACTAAGACAGGAGATGAGACTGCCTAATGAGGGGACTGATAACTTCTATCCAGAAGAAAAGGCATTAATAAATCAGTTTGGATTGTTGCCTTTCCTTGCCCAATCTGAGATCTTGGGAAGATTGGAGACCCTTAGAAATAAGCTAACAGAGATGAATGTTCAGAAAAAAGCAAGAGAGAAAGATCCGGCAACGGACCAATTAAAGGAAGAGTACCTCTCTGAAAAAGTCAAGATAGACCCCATGAAGGACTACTCCTATAATACCTCTGCAACTGCAGAGATAAACCTATTAACAACGGATCTAACACAGTGCGCAAGGGACAGTAATAAACTACCATCTAAGAAGGAAACCATCCCTATGGCAACCACGAAAGACTACTTTTATAATACCTCTGCAGTTGCAGAGATAAACCTGATAGCAACAGATCTAACACAGTGCGTAAGGGACAGTAACAAATTATCATCTAAGAAGGAAACCATCCCTATGACAACCACAACGTGCTCTTGGACCAGCATGAGATACCTAGATGAGGACGAACTTGGTACTAGACAAATAGAACACCTTAAGGTAGATTCGCCAAAAAAAGGAGTACTGATCACCAATGTTAGCACGTTGCACCCTTCATTCGATTCCATTGAGTACTTGAGCGATACATCTATGGACATTGCCAAAATGAACGAAACTCAATCAATAGACAAAAAGATAGGCCCTAAAAACCTTTTAAAGGCAAATTGACTAAGATCAACTTTTGGCAAGACAACGTGCAACCTTACCTTGCTAACTTGGAATATTGCAGGTTGGCAAAAGAGGGCTTCTGACCAATCCTTTACTAAATATATCCAGAGACATAACATTGTGTTTCTCCAGGAGACCTGGAGCACAAGCGAAGTGGAGTTAAATGGCTTTTCTGCGTTCTCCCTCCCAGGTCTTTTGAGTACTAGAGGGGGGCGAGTTAAAGGTGGGTTAGTTACTTTAATCTCAACAAGGCTGAGGGCCATATTTAAAAAACTAGACCCACTAGACCATCTGGCCACAGCTGTGCAAGTACAGTGGAGAACCCACAGCTTGCTGCTGATTAACGTATACCTACCCCCACAAAGAGAGAAAAAACTGATAAGAAATACCTGGGCTCAGTTAGAACAGTATCTTGACAAACTATCAAATCAATTCCCTGATGCCTCTGTAGTGGTGGCTGGCGACCTAAATGCCAGAACTGGACAATCTGATGAGGCTTTGTATGCCCATTTCCATGAAACAGCCCCCATTATAGAGGAAGCCCACTCAATACCAGCTAGAATCTCAAAAGATAAAGGCTGTAATTATGCTGGCTTATGCCTATTACACCTGGTCAATAAGCTGGACTTGGTTATACTGAATGGCCGTACCGAGGGGGAGAAGGTCGGAGAATTCACATTTATATCTAACAATGGCGCCTCCACAATTGATTATATAATCGTGTCGTATGATCTTCAAAACAAAGTTCTGGAATGCAAAGTGGAGGAGCGCTTAGATAGTGACCATCTGCCATTAAGTGCACTTGTAGTTGCGGGGAAGGATTTATCCTGCGCTGAGAAAATCGAATATTCGAGCCCTACAGCTTTGGAGCTCAGATATTCTCGTATTAGATGGACAGACGAACTGCATAAGGAAATTTCAAGTAGGCTATGCTCAAAGGAATTCCTCACTAAGAGAGATAACCTTATAACTTCCTCAAGCCATGAATTAAAAATAAATTTATTTCAGGAGTTAATTTCACTCCTTCAAGATTCCCTGAAGGAAAAAAGGAACAGGTCAAATAGGCAATCCTCAGTATATAAAAACTCCAAACCCTGGTTTGATCAAGAATGCCAGGACATGAAGCTAAATTTACTGAAAAAATACAAGAATTATAGATCTGCCAATTTACCCCAACTCCCCACGGTCTGGTTTGAAGATAAACGAAATTATAAAATCCTGATTAAAAACAAAAAACTCCTGGCACAGAAAAGAGAATGGAAATGCCTAATAGATGCATCCAGAGAGAGAGACTCGGCCACCTTCTGGAGAATGGTAGCGAATGGAGTGCGATCTACCTCCTCAGAAGTGGAGTATACTATACCTGCAGGGACTTGGGAGGCATTCTTCCAATCATTATATTCAGCTCTGCCTTTGACACAGCCACTAACACAGTGTGCGGCAGGTGATGAGTGGCCTCCGGTGACGGTTGCGGAGGTCAGGAGGCTTATTCAGGCACTCAAATACAGAAAAGCCCCGGGAGCAGATAATATCTCCCCTGAGCTTCTCAAAGCCAATATTGATTGGTGGGCCCCAGTCCTTGCCACCCTATTCACTAGCATAGACCAAACAGCAATAATACCAGAGGACTGGGGATTGGCAATCATCGTTCCCATTTTCAAGAAAGGCTGTAAACTTGATCCAGCCAATTACAGACCAATCAGTCTCTTAAGCATTATTAGCAAACTTTACGCAACTCACTTACGTGAAAAGTTTGCGGACTGGCTGGAATGGGAGCACATCCTTAAGGAAGCCCAGGCTGGTTTCAGGGCACATAGATCAACTTTAGACCAAGGACTGGTATTGCAACATCTAGTGGAGAAATACACCTCAAAGAAAGGAGGCTCCCTCTATGTAGCCTTTATAGATTTCAAATCAGCTTTCGATTTGATACCTCGGCACAGACTTTGGGAAAAATTAAGTGCCACAAACATCGATAGACGTCTTTTGCTTCTCATCCGTAGACTACATGAAAATACTCGGATCCGTGTTAGATGTGACCATTATGGGAACCTATCAAAGGAAATCCAAAGTTTCCATGGTGTCAAGCAAGGCTGTGTTCTTGCCCCTATTCTATTTAATTTCTACATAAACTCCTTAGTTAGAAAGATGGAGGATGCAAGTACTCATCCCCCAAACCTAAATAATACACCAATCCCAGTCCTTTTGTACGCAGATGATGCGGCACTTATTTCCTTCTCTTGTGTGGGACTAAGAAAACTTTTACGAGCTCTTACAGAATATTGCGAAGCTGAACACCTAATAATAAATTACACTAAATCAAAAATTATGGTGTTCTCCAAGAGAAGACTCCGACATAAATGGAAAATTAATAACCGACCTATTGAGCAAGTAACATCCTTTAGATATCTTGGAATAATCTTTGATGAGAAGGGATCCTGGTGCCATCAGATTAAGAATTCCATTGCAAATGCGCAAAGATCTTCCAGAGCTATCATAAGTTTCTTTTATAGAAAAGGAGGTCAATATGTTCCTGCTGCCTCCCAGGTCTTTGTCGCAAAAATACTTCCACAACTGATGTATGGCACCCAGATATTTAATTGTCAAAAACTCAAGTCTCTGGAATCTGTACAAACTAAATTTTACCGCTCCCTACTAGGGTTACCTACCTGTGTTTCCAACACAGCCATTAGGCTGGAGGTAGGTCAACTCCCTATCAATGCCAGGATATGGATCCTGAAGATTCACTTCTGGCTAAAACTCATATTTTTCCCAGTGGGAGTGGCTCCTTTGACTCTATTAGACCCGTTCCAGTCTAAATGGAGATTGTTGCTCTATGAAAAATTGAAGGGCCTGGGGCTTTCCCCACAAGAACTTATAGCCTCAGGTTTTGAAAAGGCTAAAAGGATGGTGAGCCAGCGAATAGGAGATGTAGAGCTTCAGGACCATATAAGCAAGATAGATAAATATCCAGCTATCCAAGATTATGGAAAAGGGTTCAATTTAACACCATATTTGCTGGATTTACAAATTGCAAAATACAGGCGGGCGTTTACCCTTACCAGATTTGATGTACTGCCATCTGCCTTACTAAAGGGCAGATACGTGGGCAAACCCTATGCTGAACGAGTCTGCCCATGTGGTCTGAAAGAGGTGGAAACGGCTTCACATGTGTTGCTACACTGCGACCTCTATGGGGATATCAGGTCACTGTTTATTTCCCCTATCGTTCAGAAATTTCCAGGTCGATCTGAATCTCAGCGGCTGAAAATCCTACTAGGAGATAAAAACCCAGAAGTAACACTGAAAGTGGCCAAATTTTCTGCGGCTGCGATCAAGCGGAGGGCATTAGCTGTAAAAAAGTAAAAGACTTGACCCCCGGACAAGCCCACTCTTTTTTAAGCCTATACATATATTGCAGCGCGTGTGTGCGTGTGTGTGTGTGTGTGTGTGTGTGTGTGTGTGTGTGTGTGTGTGCATATGTGCATTGCTTTTATGTATAATTTTTTAAATTGACACCATTACTCCCCTTGTAAACTACCGTTGTTTTTTGTTTTTCTTCTGGTCTATGACCGTAATAAATTAATTTCATTTCATTTCATTTCATTTCATTTCATTTCATTTCATTTCATCTGTCAGCTTCGCGAGCTCCAAGTACTCGCACAATTTGACTACCCATTCATCTTTAGTGGGTGTATTTTTATCTTTCCAGTGTTTTGCCAGTGTTTTGCCACCTTGCTGCTGACGTCGCATACATAAATAACCTGGTTTTATTTTTGGTAATGTTATCTGAAACCATTCCTAGTAAAAATTCTTCCAGTTTCTTGCTAAATGTAGTTTTTATCAATCTCTTTATCTCGTCATAAATCATATTCCAAAATCTTTGTATCTCTAGACAGGACCACCGCATATGGTAGTATGTTCCTATCTGTTCCTTACATCTCCAGCACTTGTTATTATATGATTTATTTATTTTTGCTAGTTTTACAGGGGTCAAGTACCATCTATAGTACATTTTCATAAGATTTTCCCTTATAAGGAAGCAAGCCATGAATTTTATATTTTTAGTCCATAATTCATTCCAAATATTGGGTTTGATTGTATGTCCCAGGTCCCTCTCCCATTTTACTGTAGTTTATTTGATATCCTCCTCCTTTCTTTGCCAATTCAAAAATAGTTTGTACATTTCTGAAAGTGTATTTTGATTATCATATAATATATATCCTTCTCCAGATAGGATTGTTTTTGTCAAATCCTTTGGTTCTTTTATCCTTTTCAATGGTGACTTTTAGTTGATAATACTCCTACCAGGTTATTCCCTTCTGTTTCAGTTCTCTTAGATCCTTTATTTTTCAGATCACTACTTATTTCCTCTACTAAATCCTTGTATGTTAACCAATCACTGTTCATATTTTTCCTATGAACCATCATAGATTCCATCGGTGACAGGCACCATGGTGTTTTGGTCACTACTGATTTTTTACTCCTCTCCCATACTTCATATAATGCCCTTTGACTCAAGAAAACCACCATTTTATATTTCAAATTGGGGAAAATAAATACAGTAAATAGACAAAAGTACAAAGATTCACAAAATGTTTAGGGGTATGCGTACCCCTGCGTACCCCCAGAAAAAAAGCACTGGATATACCAAAGGCAGCTGCACTTCCTTCTTTTTTTATATAATAATTTTTATTCAGTTTTTAAAACAGAGACAAACAAAAGACAAACACGTCACAAAATACAAACAAACATAGACAAATCAAACATAAATAAATTCATAATCTTATTCTCTTATAACTTCTTTCAATCGACTTCCCCTTACCTCCCTTTCGCTGCATCCTTATTTTAGAAAGAATTTTTTAGCAACCCTTTAGTCAATTTATCCATTTAGTTCCCTTCATTAAATTCCCATAAATTTGTTAATTACAGCTGTAGTTCTCTGCTTCTTACCCCTTGACATCTTAACACTCCTCAATTTTACAACAGTTTTTAAGATATATTTTAAATTTCTTCCAGTCTTCTTCCACTGCCTCTTTCCCCTGGTCACGAATTCTGCCGGTCATCTCTGCCAGTCCCATGAAGTCAATCACCTTTGTCTGCCATTCTTCAAGAGTAGGTAGTTCTTGCATCTTCCAATACTTTGCCAGAAGAATTCTTGCTGCAGTAGTAGCATACATAAAGAAAGTCCTATCCTTCTTTGGCACCAATTGGCCAACCATGCCCAGGAGAAAAGCCTCTGGTTTCTTAGTAAATGTCCATTTAAGGACTTTCTTAATTTCATTATAGATCATTTCCCAGAATGCTTTCACCCTCGGGCAGGTCCAACATAGGTGATAAAAGGTACCTTCATTCTCATTACATTTCCAACATTTATTATTGGGCAAATGGTAAATTTTTGCAAGCTTGACTGGGGTCATGTACCACCTGTAGATCATTTTCATTATATTTTCTTTTAAGGCATTACATGCCGTGAACTTAACACCAGTGGTCCATAACTGTTCCCAGTCAGCGAACATAATGTCATGACCGATATCCTGTGCCCATTTAATCATGGCTGATTTCACCGTTTCCTCCTGTGTATTCCATTTAAGCAGCAAATTATACATTCTTGACAGATTCTTAGTATTGGGTTCTAACAGTTCCGTTTCTAACTTTGACCTCTCCTTCTGAAATCCTATTTTCCTGTCCTCTTTAAATGTCTCATTTATCTGGTGGTAGTGCAGCCAATCTCGAACTTTGGACTTTAGTTTTTCATAACTCTGAAGCTTGACCCTTTCACCTTCATATTCTAAGATTTCACAATATTTTGGCCATTTAGAATCCATATTAAGTTTCTTCACCCCCTTGGCTTCCATTGGTGACAACCACCTGGGAGTTTTAGTTTCCTGCTGCACTTCCTTCAATCTTCCAGTGGCCAATAACAATGTTGAAGGAAGGGATATCACCCTTTGCTCATGATCACTTCCATCTTTCAGGGGACTTGGAACAAGTGGACTGTTCCCTCACCATCAAGGATGCCCACAAAAGTAATGAAAGAAGATACTTTTTCAGAATATAGAAAGGTTTTAAAGGCTTAAAATATAGTTACCCAACAGAACCACTTCTGAGAGTGTGTCAGGTGATGCCTGCAAAGATGCCTGGCTCTCTGCTGAAGCCTCTGTGTGCCTCTGAGCCTTTGGGATAGGGTGGTCATATCAACCTCCTTCCTCCTCACTTCTCTTTCCCCTAAGTTCTAGCCTTTTTCTGTCACTTCCACTTTCACTATTTTCTTCTCATAGCGAAACCCTGGAATGCCCATCTCATCAGTTGTAGGTCTCACTGAGCACAATAGTGTTTTCCCCAAAGTACAGCTGGGAGGGGCAGCCCCCTCAAATATTTTATTGGGGGACTGAAGTCCCCACAGCCCCTAGGAGTTGGCTCCTATGCTTGGAAGTACTACTGAATTCAACAGTTCTTGCTCTCAGGTAAGTGCTTATGAGTCCTGTTCATAAGCCCCTGGTGACAAGTTTCCAGAAGCTGCAGTCAGCTAAGTAGAACTGGTTGTATAATACTTTATCATTCCCTGTTCTATACCTCTCTAAGTTTCTGAACTTCTACCTCACCTAAATCCATTAAGCGTTTATCAGCAACAGTTAAGATAATAATTCAATCCAATAATTCCTTCCATAACTTAGGAGCCATCAAATGTTACACACAAACAAACACATACCATTCAGAACTTAAAATATTGAATTCTTTAGTTTCGAATGATATGAATGCAGGAAGAGAGTGGAGTGGGGATGGGAGAGAAATACAATCCAGTCTGCATTTAAAGGCAAACTTACCTACCGTATTTTTCGCTCTATAACACGCACCTGACCATAACACGCACATCGTTTTTAGAGGAGGAAAACAAGGGAAAAAACATTCTGAATGAAACAGTGGATGTATCATTTTTGGGCTTCATGCTGTGGCCACAGACATGTGATCTGATGGTGAATTTGGGGTGACCCAATGCAAAAATCCTGAGAATTCCTGTGGATCCATGCTTTGTAACCACGTTTTTGCACCATTGCAGCCCCAGGCAACAGTGGGTGCGTGATTTTTTTGGTGCAGGCTGTAGCCATGGACATGCTATGTGATCTGATGGTGAATTTGGGGTGACCCAATGCAAAGATCCTGAGAATCCCTGTGGATCCATGCTTTGTAACCACATTTTAAGTGGGGAGCGAAGGAAAAACAAAGAAGGGACATGAGAGGGGTGTGCAGAGGAGCAGCTGGCTAAGAATGCAGGAGAGGGATTTAACGGGAGGGAGGAAAGAAAGGCAAAAGTTTCCCCCCACCCAAGCCAGCCATCTCTCTCTCTCTCTCTCTCTCTCTCTCTCTCTCCCTCACTCCCTTCCTCCCTTCCCCTCTCTCTCTCCCTCCCCCCTCTCTCCCTCCCCCTCCCCCTCTCTCTCCCTCCCCCTCCCCCCCTCTCTCTCTCCCTTCCCCCCTCTCTCTCCCTCTCCCCCAGCAGCACAGAGAGGAATTCCCCTCTGCTTGCCTGGAGGGGAGGGGCTTTCCCTGCTCTTTGTTCCGTTTCAGCAAACATAGCAACGAAACAGAGGAGGGTGGGCAGTAAGACCCTGAGGCAGAATGCAGGAAAGCAGCCACTTCCTCTTTTCAGGTTTCGCTTCTCCGTGCAGCGCAGCGATTTGATTTTTTGCCTGATTTTTGCCTGATTTTTCGGCTCCAGGGACCACACATTCGCTCTATAACACGCACAGACATTTCCCCTTCCTTTTTAGGAGAAAAAATCTGCATGTTATAGAGGGAAAAATACGGTAATTCTCACTTTCTGAAACAATATGTGAACTGAAGCACAGCTATCCTGCAAAATTCACACGTCTCACCATTTTACAATGCATTGCTCTGACCAAGCTATGTGTCCAAAAACTACATATAACAGGGTAGAATGTGCATAAGATTTAATATATTAGTGAAAATAACATACAAAATGTATTATATTAGGGAGCATCGCTTGGCAAAAATGTGAATTGCACACAAATGTGTGCCTTAGGAGGCATTCAGAGTAAAGTGCATTCAGAGTAACAACAACCCACAATCTGATGTTGAAAAGTGGGTAACTAATTGTAAGATTGGGAAAGTGGGAACCTGAAATTTTCCCATCATTACACTGTCATCACCAAAGGTTGGCAGCAGCAGGATCACATCAGATATATTTATATGATCATATACGACCAGTGTAAAAAAAACAGCTGGGGTAATAGACTCCATAGAACACAGAATGTTGCATGCAATATATACAGGCAAGTCCTGTAATATTTTCCATCTGTGCAACTGTCATTGAAGCCACATGAGCTCTTGTCTTGATTGTGGCATGTTTTACAGATGTCATTTCCTGTAAGTTATGCTTATATCTTTCCTACTTATATTAATATATTCTAGCGATGTCCTGTGAAATACCAATCTATGAGAAGAAGCCAAAAAGACAGAGGGACTCACTGTCCTGTTTATATGGTAAGTACACCTAGAATTAACAACAACAACAACAACAACAACAACAACAACAAATTTATTATTCACATGCTGCCCAGCTGACTGTGTTGCCCCAGCCGCTCTGGGTGGCTTCCAACAAATTAAAACACAGTAAGACATCAAACATTAAAAACTTCCCTAAACAGGGCTGCCCTCAGATGTCTTCTAAAAGTCAGAAAGGTGTTTATTTTCCTTGACATTTGATGGAAGGGCGTTCAACAGGGCAGACACAACTACTGAGCTTTAGGGTGAAGGCCACCTTTCCTCCTAATAGTGGATCTATTCCTTTAGCATATGAATGACAAAGAGATTTTGATCAAGTGCATCTTTCACAAATAATGCGTCTCCAAGCTGGAAAAGATGCATCTGTTAGATTCCTGGCTGACCTGCATGTGTTAAAGGAACCTTGTTCAGGGACAATGGGAAGTTAGTTGGTAGTATTTATTATTATTAATATTATTATTATTTAAAATTGTATCTCGCCCTTCATCTGAAGATCAGAGAGCGGTAATGCTACGTGAATAGAGAAGGCAAGGACTGGGAATGCAATGGCACTGGTAACAAGAAGCATAGGTGCCAACTCCCTGGGGCCCTGTGTGCCCCAGCACCCACAAAATTCCCCATGAAGGGGATGGGCACCCACAAATTTCATTTTTGAATTTTAACTTTTATTGGAATTTTATTTACAACATAGCACAAACCCCCACCCCCACCCAATACACAAATCCACCCTCATTAAACACAAACATAACATACAGTGAGCATAACAAGCAACAATACAAATAACCAAATAAAAGACTTCCTTTATCCTATATCTGGCCTCCTTATTTACTTCTTATGAACTGTTTCCTTTATGAATAATTATTAAGATTTTTCTAATTATAACTTAAATATCCACAAAGTCTCCTACAGACATTCATCGAAAAAAGTCCAGGTATGTATTTTAGGGCACTGTTTTGTGAAGTATGCTCTGCATTTCCCCCAGGCTTTTTGAAACTCTTGTCTAGTGTGATCTCTAATTGCCTCTGTTAATCTAGACAGTTCAATATACTCTAACAGTTTATCTTGCCATTCCTTTTTTGTTGGCACAGTTTCTTTTTTCCAGTTTTTAGCAATTAGGATCCTTGCCGCTCCTGTGGCATAGAGGAATATTTTCTGATCTTCTCTTGCTATACCTGTGTCTGTTATCCCTAGTAGAAAAGCTTCTGTATTTTTCATAAAGTTAAACATTTTTTTAAGCTTGTCATACACTGCATTCCAAAAGCTTTTGATTTTTTCACAGGTCCACGGGCACCCACAAATTTCAGTGCCTGCTCAGGCAAGGAATCCTTGGTGCAGCGGGGAGGTCAGTACACCAGAAGGAATCCTGTATTGTCCCTATTGCCCAGCTTCCAGAACATGCACTCAGAGAACTGGGTCTTCCCAATAGGACGCCCAGTGTAAACTAGTGACTTCCTAAAAATCACTGCAACACCTCCCCTCCCCCCCGGCCACCTGTATGACCTGGGTTGCTGTGCGTACAAGAAACCTGGTGGACAAGCAGGCACATTAACAGTATCCAGCCTGTTTAACAAATCTTAGGAGCACAAAAACAACACTGAAGTTCACTATCATGTATGTGTTTATTTCTGCATGTAATTTCTATCCTGCTCTTCCTTCAAAAGAGCCCAGGGTGGCAAACACCAAAGTAATAAAATAATATGATTTTAAAAATGCTTAAAAAATATTTAAAGCAATGAAAACATTAACAGCCCTTTAATCTAACAGTTTATAATTTCAAAGATGGCAGGAAGGTACAGTATGTTTCAGACATCAAATGCTTGGCTGAACAGGAACGTTTTAAAATTCCTCCTGAAAATTAATAATGAGAGAGACAGATGTGTTTTACTGTGGGGAGAGCATCCCACAATTTTTAAATTGCTTTTTTTTTTTTTTTTGAAAATTTAACAAAAAGAAGGAACGGGGGGTGGGGAGAGAAAGGGGAAGAATAAAATTAAATGAAAACTAGAAAGAAAAATAGTACACAAATAATGCTAATAATCAGTGCATGGATCCTAAATTAAAGGAAAAACTTAATGTAAGTCATCCAAATATTTAAACAGGGGTCCAGATGAAACTGATGCTGACATGGAATACGTTTGAGTATAGCCAAATGTCATGGACTGGTTGGCCGCAAAGGAATGGTAGAAGGAATCAGCTGGGGAACCCCCAAGGGAAGAAGGCTCAGAGTCCAGGGATTGGTGGTGGGACAACGATGAGCGGTCACAGGGAGAAGAGAAGAAGGAAAAGACTGGGAAGAGTCTGTACAGCCCCAAGGTTACTTCCTCAGGAATCTGGGCAGATTACTGTCTTGAGTCACTGTCAGCACCAAGCTGTTCCTGTCAATGGTTTCCCTCCCCACCCCTTCTGTCAAATTTATATTGTAGGCAGATGTGATGGGTTCATCTACAAAAGCTTTCTGAGCTAGAGCAAGAATCGATGTCTTAAAGACCTGCTGGAATTTCTCCCCAACGAAGATGTAGAGGATGGGTGTGAAACAAAAATTGAAACAGACTCCAGTGATGAAGATTGGCTTCAGTACATTCCCCACCATTCCAGATCCCTCAAGGAGCACTGAAGCCTGGTAGAGGTGATAAGGAAGCCAGGAGATGAAGAATGATGCCACAGAAGCCACAAGGATTCTGAAAGGTTTCTTAGTTCTCCTCACCAACTTTTTCTTCTTCATTTCCAGGCCTATACAATAAGAGCAGCCCATGATGATCATGAAGGGAACCAGGAAGGCCAGGAGAAACCGAGTCACAAAGAAAGCAAAATGAACACGATACCTTAGGGCTTTCGTCTTCTCATCATCCCAGTCATTTGAAAAAGCATAGTTATTTTCACACACAAGCCTGCCATTCTCTACCTCTCGTGTTTCCCGGAAAGCTAAGTAAGGGGCACTCAGGGCTAAGGACACAAGCCAAACTCCTATGACCAGTCTCTGTGCTCGAGAGATTGTGCGGTTATGCTGGGACCAGATGGGGTGGCAGGTGAGGAGGTAGCGGTCCAGATTGACAATGGTGAGAAGAAAGACAGTGTTGAACATCCCCAGAGAACCCAACGAGTTCATGACCTTGCAGGTAACTGTGCCAAAGGCCCAGTGGAAACCAAGAAGAATGTAGGCAACATAGAATGGCATGTTCCAAGAGGAGATTAAGTGGGTGAGAATCAGGTGGAGGAACCAGAGGGTGTTCACTGATCTCTTCATCTTCACACCCAGCACCCAGAGAAAGAGCCCATTCACAGCTGTCCCCACCAGGAAAGACAATGAGATAAAGCAGGCGATGGTTAAGTTCATGGGCCTTATGGATACCAAGGAATGGTTGGCATTTGTTCGTACTGTTGATGCATTCTCCAAGATGAAGGCCACTGTGGTTGTTTCCATGAAGCCCTGGAGGAAGATAGAAAGCAGTAGACTGAGTTAATAGCAGAGGAGGGGAACAAGGCAACAAGAAGAAACATCCTTAATAGTTGTTTGTTGATATGGAAATTGAAAACATTATGCCCTAGGATTACAATGTTGGACATAACATGTAGACAGCTGGAAATTAAATTAACTAGTCAGGTGGGTAATTTTTTGGGGTGGAAACAGGCAGCCCACAAAAAGAGAAATATAAAGACATTAGTCCTCTTGTGTTCCAACTCATTTTCTCCAGCTGTTGCATAGCTTTTAAAAATTGAATCGAGAACCACAAGGTCTCCCAGGAGGAGCTAAAAACAGAAATGTTCATGATGACAAGCAATGTTACATTTGGAGGAATAGGGATAGGAGAAAAATTTGATCGAGACCATCTTGGCTATGAGTTCTAGAAGACCTGCTGCCTGCTTTATCATAGCATCATATAGTTTTAAAGTTGGAATGGACTCCAAGGGTCACGTAGTCCAACCCTCTGAAATGCAAGGATATCAACTAAAGCACCCAAGACAAATCACCATCCAACCTCTGCTTAAAAGCCTCCAGTGAAGAAGAGTTCACAACCTCCCAAGGGAGACCGATCCACAATCAAGCAGCACTTGCTGTCATAAAGTTCTCCTGATGTTTAGTCGGAATCTCCTTTCTTTTCACTTGAAGCCATTGGTTTGGTTCCAACCTCCAGAACAGGAGAAAACAAGCTTGCTCCAGCTTCCATATGGCGGTCCTTTAGATACTTGAAGAGTGGCTATCATCTTTTCTTTCTGTCTCCTCTTTTCCAAGCTAAACATACCCTGCTCTCTAAGTCATTCTCCGTAAGCGTTGGTTTCTAGACCCTTGATCATCTTGGTCACCCTCCTTTGTACACGTTCCAGCTTTTCAATTTCCTTCTTAAATTGTGATGCACAGAGCTGGACACAATACTCCAGATATGGTATGACCAAGGCAGAATAGAGTGATACTATTACTTCCCTTTATCTGGACATTATAGTTCTGATCAAGGGGGGGGGGGGAAATGCTTAAAATGTACATTAGGCAAAACTGTATACAGTACAGAGATGAATTTATCAGGAGAAATCCACACTAAAATAATGATAAATTTTCATGAAGAATGTTTTTAAAAGTATTTGCAATAACAATTGCAAACTGATGCAGAAATGTAAAGCATTAAGACTGGAAAAATAAGAAAATGAGATAAACAGAAACTGAAAGATTCACCCGCCTTGGTTATTGCATGCCTTAAGTTTAAGAATGCATGTTGTTACCCACAAGTGAGGGTGTTAGTATGTCAGTTTCATTTTTTCTCATTTTTGCAATCCTAAATTCAGTTCCCCACATTACCATATTAGTCTGCAACTCAAAAAAGAAAGAAAGCCTTTATGAAAAATCATCTTCATTTTATACAAATTTCACCTAACATACCAATTTTTGCATGCAGTTTCCCCTAATATATGAACTGTTGCAAACCATTGTTCCCTGTTATAATGTTTGTTATTTTCCCGATTCAGGCATTTGCATGCACATATCACACTGGTCTGTGGATTTTTATTCACATTTCTTGGCCCCAGAACGGCATCACAAAATTCAGAGCAGTGGAAATTTCAAAGGATGGCTGAATTTCAGTTCACGTATCTTTTTGGAAAGTGCAAATTACTTTTGTTTGTTTTTTCTTTAAATGGGAAATGAATAAAATTTCTTCTAAATAATCTTTTTATTATTATTATTATTTTATAATAATTTTTTATTAAATTTTTAAACAATAAACAACGTACATGAAAACATATTCTTTTTCAATAACCACATTTCATTCTCATCTTTGGACTTCCTCACAACTCTTGTTCCCGCACTCTAAACACATAAATTTTCTAGCAAATTATTTACTTATTTCGATTTATATTATGTAATTGTCCAATATTAAGTCTCAAATTTTAGAATTTAAATCACTCTTATTCTTTAAATCTTAATTCTAGGATAATATTTATCCAAAATTTGTCTTATCTCTCCTTTGCATTTATACTTATATTCCTTATAACTAATTTATTGGAGCCATATCATTACGAATCTTACATCTTTCTTAACATTCATATAATTTACAGTGTTTTTGTAAATAGTCCTTAAATTTCTTCCAATCCTCCTCCACCAGTTCCTCTCCGAGGTCTCGGATTCTGCCAGTCATCTCTGCCAGTTCCATATAGTCCATCAGTTGCATCTGCCAATCTTCCAGTGTGGGCAAATCTTGAGTTTTCCAGCATTTGGCGATGAGTATCCTTGCTGCTGTTGTAGCATACATAAAAAAAGTTCGATCCTTCTTTTGCACACTCTGGCCGACAAAGCCTAAAAGAAAGGCCTCTGGTTTCTTAGGGAAGGTATACTTAAATACCTTTTTCAACTCATTATATATCATTTCCCAGAAAGCCTTCACTCTAGGGCAAGTCCACCAGAGGTGGAAGAATGTTCCTTCAGCTTCTTTACACATTCTTCTCAATAATCTTTATTGGTTTAGATTAAAAGCATAAATACATAACAACGTTTAGTACAGAAACAGAAAAAAGAAAGAGAAGAAAGAAAAGGGACAAAGAGATATAAGACATTATATATTTCTTCTACATAAATACAGTAACATATTAACACTTAAATTCATATAAATACAAACTCACAAAAAGAACAGAAAAGGTTTCTAGAAATGAACTAAAAAAGACCTCCAAATATTCTCATTTACTGTATCTATTCTTTCCTTTGTACCGCACAGTCTCGTATTACGCTAATTTATCTTCATATGTCCACACAGAATGTCATTTACAATTTTTATTTTACAAGAATCACTCTAATTCTGCCAAGAGATTCTTGTTCATACAATAGTTTTTAAAATATTCTTTAAATATTCTCCATTCCTTATAGACTCTCTGTTTCGGATGACTTCTTACTCTTCCTGTCATCTTTGCCAGCTGGAGGTATTCAATCATTAGGGCTTGCCACTCTGCTATTGTAGGGATTGTTTTGTTCTTCCAGTTTCTTGCCACTTATATTCTGGCTGCTGTTGTGGCATCCATGAACAATGGTCTCATGTTTTTTTTCTTATTTCTATTGCCAATATGCCTAGAAGGAAGGCTTCTGGTCTCTTTTTGAAATTGAATTTAAATATTTTTTTAAGTTCATCATAGATGTTATTCCAGAATTCTCGAATGACTACACAATTCCACCACATGTGCAAGGAAGACCCCATTTCTTTTTTACATCTCCAGTAAATGGGTGATCTATTTTTATACATTTTTGCTGGAGAATAAAATTTATTCTCAATCTGTACCCATAAGCAAGACACAAAGGCTGCAACCCTTCCCTGTGTTTGTCTCCAGTACATGGTAGCCTATTCAAAGATACATTGGGTCCCTGAATGTGGACAGGTGTAGATAGAACAGCGGTAGATGAATTTCCAATTCTCTCCTCTCTATTTTTCCCCATGTGATTTCTCCAATTTTATCTTCAAAGACCTCACTCGATTTTAGCTGGCTCTCAATTTTCCATGCTTCCTCCCCCACCCCACAACACATAATATCCTTGCTCAACAACAAATTACAGCAATGCAGTCTTTTGTCCACCACAACAGGCTGCGGATTCAGTACCCCAGATGTTGTGGAACTCCAACTCCCATCAGCCCCAGCCACCATGGTCAATGATCAGGGTGATGGGAGTTGTGATTCAGCCATACCTGGTGCTTGCATTGCCTGATGTAGCCTCTAAAACCCCAGACTGCTGAATCTCCAGTCATCCAGAGCTCACCCAAGCAGTAGAACTTCCATGGCCCAGAATTTTGGCATTCTGATTCCCATCTTCCCCCACCTCAGGCTGAACTGGGGGCTATTGCTATCCAACTATCCTTTCTCCATTGCACCTAGACTGAGAGCTCCACTCACTTGATACCTTTGAGCTTCTTTTCAATAAGTGGTTATCATCCGAACTGTCAGGACAAATCGGGGGGGGGGTGCTTAGAGAATACGGGGTATTTCAGTGTGGGTGCAAATTAAACCACTTCACGAAATAGATTTTCTGTAAAACCCACTTCCTGATTCTCATTTCCTTTTAGCAAATCATCCAGAATCTGTCATGTCTGCTCCACTTCCCTGAGTGATAGGTAAAGGTAAAGGTAAAGGGACCTCTGACTATTAGGTCCAGTTGTGGCTGACTCTGGGGTTGAGGCGCTCATTTCGCTTTATTGGCCAAGGGAGCCAGCATACAGCTTCCGGGTCATGTGGCCAGCATGACTAAGCCACTTCTGGTGAACCAGAGCAGCGCACAGAAACGCCTTTTACCTTCCTGCCGGAGCGGTACCTATTTATCTACTTGCACTTTGATGTGCTTTTGAACTGCTAGGTTGGCAGGAGTAGGGACTGAGGAATGGGAGCTCACCCCATCACAGGGATTTGAACCACCGACCTTCTGATCAGCAAGTCCTAGGCTCTGTGGTTTAACCCACAGTGCCACCCGCGTCCCTAAGTGATAAGAGATTGCATAAAAACACAACAATTCTTGTGAGGACTGGGGGGGGGGGTTGATGCTGGAAGAACTCTCTTCTGAGAGGTCCAGTCACTTTGTCACCCCTGACATGGATCCTTGCCATCCCCTCTTTTCTCCAGCATGAGACCTTACCTGTCTACAGTGACGAATAGAGCCATAGCCAGTTGGCTTCTGACCAGCTCTTCTCTTCCTCCCACCTCCCCACAGCAAGTCCTTGAGAAACATCCCACTCACTTAGTGCCTTTGATCCTCTTGTCTAGAAAAGACTGTCCTCCAAGCATTCTATGATTTGCTTCTGTTTTCCAGGCTCATGTGGATAACTATAAACAAATGCGAAGAAATAGAGTGTGATGTATTTTTAGTATAGGTTGAGGGTTGGGTGGTGGGAACGCAAGGCCTGAACTTCCCATGAATTCTCCGTGCGAATAGACTCTTTGCAAACTGCACTTCCTTGTTTTCAGTTCCTTATAGCAGACTTCTAAAGATTTGCTACACATGCTTGAGGGCACCAGTCCCAAAATAGATGCTATGGGGCGTAGGCACAAGCACACATAAATATACTGATGCTGTTGCTGTCTAATAACAACAGGGAGCATTCCTCAGTACCAGGAAAAATATACAAGGTGGTCAAAGTGTGTGGTGATGTAGTGGTTAGGAGCGGTGGACTCATAATCTGGTGAACCGGGTTCGATTCCCTCCTCCTCCTTGGGCCAGTCACACTTCTTTGAAGTCTCTCGGCCTCACTCACCTCACAGAGTGTTTGTTGTGAGGGAGGAAGGGAAAGGAGATTGTTAGCCATTTTGAGACTCCTTCGGGTACATAGCTGTCAAGCATCCCTTATTTGAAGGGACAGTCCCTTATCCCAGCGCCATATCCTGCTGCTGTCCCTTATTGATGGATGTCCCTTAAATTTCCCGGGTTTCAAAGGAAGCAGCTCCTCTCCCTCCCTCCCTGCCAGCCAGGGAGGAGGGAGGCTCCAACTGTATTGCTTGGCTGCCCGGCCCGCCCGCCTCCGGCCTCCTCTCACCAGCCTCAGCCCCTGGGAGCCCCTACCCGCCAGGACCTGTTCCAAGGGCTAACCATAGAGGGGGAAGCGGAGGAAGGACCACAAGCACTTCTCCCATAGATTTGTAGTGGTAGACTAGCACAGATGGTCTGATCTGCGGTTTTACTTCGGGTGCTATTCCCCCCCCTCTGCCTCCCGCCCCACCTGATGGAACTGAGAGCTGCAGATGGAGCACGAGAGAAAAATGCAGAACTGCAGCAGCATCTTCGTAGCTTGGACTTCGTTTTGCGCAAAAAGTGGTTGCTGCTTGTAATTATTTAATTGCAGTGTTTCATCGGCTGGTGTCTTGAGCAGCAACCTCTGGAAACGAAGGGCTAAAAACTGGCACCGCTCTCCAAAATTATCTGGTCGCTTTTAACTTCGTATTTCAGCTGGTTGACTAAAATCCCTTATTTTGGCTGCTGGTCCCTTATTTTCAAATCTGTGACAGCTATGTTCGGGTAGTGATAAAGCAGGATATCAAATCTGAACTACTACTACTCCTCTTCTTCTTCTTCTTCCTCTGAACTCACAGAGGTCGCTTAGAAGTTAGCTGCACATTTTGTCTCATAACTTCCCTTCTAGGAAAGCTAAATACTTACATTACAAAAAAGAAAGAAAATGAATGCTCAGAGTGTGGAGCACCAGTGGTCTACACTGACTGCCAGTGTCTTAGACAAGGAGACAGTCCCAATCTTACTAGGAGGTGCTGAGGATAGAACCTTCTACCTGCAAAGCAGATGCTTGAACACTGAGCAACAGTCCTTCAATTTAGTCATGTACCCACAATCATGTCTCCCTCCCCCAAGTTTCCAAATTGAAAAAAAAAAAACAAGAAATGGATAAGCACTGCCTTCACTTCTTTCTTCTTCTTTTTTGTATAAAATAATATTTTATTTAGAGTTCAACAATAACAAAGGGGGGGGGGACCCGCAATAACTATTACATCAGTTCATTACAATTGACCAGCGTTAACAATAAATAAACAATAGTTGAAGAATTACAAAACATCACTTTTAACTTACTCGAGTTTTCATATTTAAGTTTTATCTCTTTATTTCTTTTTAGCAGGTCGAAGAAGAAAAGAGCAAAGAAAGAGGTACAAAAAAGAGGAGAGAGAGAGAGAGAGAGAGAGAGAAGTAAACAAAATATAATAAACACACCTGACTTCCAATTAGACTCATTGTGTTATTATTTCTACTAATTTTTCACACACAGTTCCAAATTATTGTATTGCATTCTTTGTTTTCCTCAGATACCAAAAAACATTATATTTGTTGTTTTACAAGGATCATTCTATTTCTGCCAGGAGATATTTATTATTATAATACTTTTCCAGATACTCTTTAACATTTTTCCATTCTTTCTATACTGCCTTCACTTCTACCATGCTGCCTTGAGCCCAGAAGGGCGCAGAATATGATACATGAACTCCTTTGGGACCTTTCCCCCTTTGCAATCTTACGACTACAGTTCAAAAATAGTCCTACTCAGAATAGACTCATTTAAATTAATGGACATGATCGGAATAGACCTACTGAAATTAATGGGCGTGATTAAGTTCAATGAGTCTACTCTGAGTAAAACTTAGTTGGATGCCACACAATGGATTTATTTTAAAATACGAAACAAACAAAAAATAGTTTTCTTAGCCAAGACAGGTTATAGTCACCAGATGTAATACTTACTCTCCCAGGGAGGTACTGAGTCCTTCTTTCAGGCTGATTCAGAGAAGATGAGCCAGAGGAGCAATTCTCTAAGCCTTTTTTATGATCTCAGACCACAATAACTAATTTCACACCTTTGGACATAAACACATTTTGTACTAAACTAAAACTTGTGTTTCACATCAATCTCTATAAATATCAACATGTCTTGAGCAGGGCATTCAATGTTCCCTGGTGATGGGTTCAAATTCTTCATTCTTCATATTAATGGGGGTTTTAATTGTATTTTGCTTATTTCCTTCCCTTTTTTTTCGGATTTTGAGATCAGTAAATTAAATGTACTGAAGGCTGCGGCTTGCTATGTTGGTTCTGCATTTCCTCCCTCAGCAGCAGCACCTGCGTAAGAAATACCCGTTCATGTCTGTGGTGTGAAAACCACTTGTGATCTCTGCAGAAAAAAATTGTGCAAATTGCTATTCTAACTCCATGAAAACAGCTGCTCCTCTCTACTTGGACTACCTCCTAAATTCCCTTAAAGAATGGTCAGGGTGACTAACTTGTTTTGTGTCCCCACAGCAAAGATGGGGGGGAAACAAGGCCTTCCTCCCTGCTCTCAGGGCCTTGGGTCTGTGAACGAGACATGTCTGTTGTCACCTCACCTGTTCAGCATTTAGCATGACATGCACATTCCACCTATAGGGCACCCCAAACAACACACAAAGCAAATGCGGTGTAGGGTGGCAAACAGTGTTGTTACCCTGTAAAGCCACAAGAATCTCCCCCACAAGATCTAGCTCAGACTAGAAGACAGATTAAACCAAATGAAAATGCCACTCCGAACATAATAATCCCTACAACATGAGGGTGGCCATCTGTCATGGATGCTTTCACTGAGATTCCTGCATTGCAGGGGGTTGGGCTAGATGACCCTTGGGGTCCCTTCCAGCTCTACAATTCTGTGATTCCATGAGGAAGGCAAAAATGAAGAGTTCCAAGCCAAATGGGGGCTATCCAAAATATTCCTACACAACCCCTTTAAAAGGTAAAGGTAAGGTAAAGGACCCCTGACTTGAGTCCATTCGCAAACGACTCTGGGGTTGCGTCGCTCATCTCGCTCTATAGGCTGAGGGAGCCAGCGTTTGTCCACAGACAGCTTCCAGGTCATGTGGCCAGCATGACTAAGCCGCTTCTGGCAAACCAGAGCAGCGCATGGAAACACCATTTACCTTCCCGCTGGAGCTGTACCTATTTATCTACTTGCACTTTGACATGCTTTCGAACTGCTAGGTTGGCAGGAGCTGGGACCGAGCAATGGGAGCTCACCCCGTCATGGGGATTCAAACCGCCAGCCTTCCAATCGGCAAGCCCAAGGCTCAGTGGTTTACACCACAGCACCACCGCATCCTAATAGAGCCCATACTGTTGAAGGATGGAGGGAGGGCACCAAAGGAAAAAGGGAGGAAAGGTTGGGGAGGAGCAGGCTTATAAACCAAGCCATCCCCATTGACAATTGGCCTAGGCTTTACCCATGCCACCCCTAGCTCCTCCCCAAGACAAACCACTTAAGTCATCTTTTGGGGGGATTCCGGATATGGCTAACTCATCCCTACCATAGAGTGGAAGTAGAATTTCCTCATCCCCTCTTGTGTTGTGATTGTTAAGCCTGTCGATTAGGACCACCTTAAAAAATAATAATTGTATAGCACTGAGAAACTATACCTGCTTTATAAACTCTTGTTCTTAGCAATAATGAATGCAGGTGCTACAAAGTTTAACAATGAATGAATGTGCAGAGGAATGCAAAACTCTTTAAGTGCAGAGATTTGATTTACTGAAATTGGGATTGCTTAAATGCATTACTGTGCATTTAATTCTGAAATGTTCCCAGGTAACTCTTGTGTGTTTGGTTAACTTTAGTCACATGGGAGGTACCTTATTACATTCTCCGTTTTGTTTTGTGTGTAAGTGACTTGTAATGGTTGCATCTCCAGGAACACCAAAGAAGAGACAGTATTAGATAACTCTCTTTCTAAACGCAATAGAGCCGAGTGCTAATTTTTCCCTGTGAAGTCCAGGTCAGGAGAAGCCTGCTGGGAGAAAAAAGCGGAAACCTCTCATAAGGAACTACATCGGCTGTGGTGAGGACTGCAGGGCCTGCTCCCTTACAAGGTCTGTCTTGCCAGAGTGGTGCATGCTCTAGTTATCTCCCGCTTGGACTACTGCAATGTGCTCTACATGGGGCTACCTTTGAAGGTGAATCGGAAACTACAACTAATCCAGAATGTGGCAGCTAGACTGGTGACTGGGGGCGCTCGCCGAGACCGCATAACGACGGTCTTGAAAGACCTACATTGGCTCCCAGTACATTTCCGAGCACAATTCAAAGTGTTGGCGCTGACCTTTAAAGCCCTAAACAGCCTTGGCCCAGTATACCTGAAGAAGCGTCTCCACCCCATCATTCTGCCCGGATGCTGAGGTCCAGTGCTGAGGGCCTTCTGGCGGTTCCCTCACTGCAAGAAGCAAAGCTACAGGGAACCAGGCAGAAGGCCTTCTTGGTAGTGGCGCCCGCCCTGTGGAACACCCTCCCATCAGATATCAAAGAGATAAACAGCTACCTGACATTTAGAAGACATCTGAAGGCAGCCCTGTTCTGGGAAGTTTTTAATGTGTGGCATTTTAATGTATTTTTAATCTTTGTTGGAAGCCGCCCAGAGTGGCTGGAGAAACCCAGCCAGATGGGCGGGGTACAAATAATAAGTTGTCGCTGTTGTTGTTGTTACATGGCCGAGCTGGATAACATATCCAGAAGACTGAGTGCAAGTACAGTTGTACCTTTGGTTAAGAACCTAATTCATTCTGGAGGTCTGTTCTTAACCTGAAACTGTTCTTAACCTGAAGCACCACTTTAGCTAATGGGGCCTCCCACTGCTGCCACGCCACCACTGCATGATTTCTGTTCTCATCCTGAAGCAAAGTTCTTAACCCAAGATACTATTTCTAGGTTAGCGGAGCCTGTAACCTGAAGTGCCTGTAACCTGAAGCGCTTGTAAACCGAGATACCACTGTACTGGAAAGGGGGGGCAGGGGCGCTTAGCACCCTGCTCCCCAAGCCTGTGCCGGCACTCTGCTCCAAATATAAGTCACACTTTAACTTTTCACAGTCAGAATTGGGGGGGGGGGGAGTGTGGCTTATATTCGGGCCAATACAGTAAATGTAAATACTTTGCAGATATTCTTATTTAGCTATATGTTCTCCAAGTAAAAGCTTTTGAATATCTTGACGAGTGTTTGGACATTGCTTTAATTTCAAGAAAAGAGTCAGTCCTGCACAGGATTGGGCTTCCTAGCTGCAAATTAGCTACTTTGCCAACAAAATCTACATATGTGTAAAGCAGGAATACCTCAGTGTAACAACTAGAGCTTGTTTACCTTTATTGAATAAATGGGAAAGCAAAGCACAGGCGTTTTCTGAGTTGACACCCACATCTTTAATCTACAGTCAACGTCTGTAACCTCAAGATGTCGCTGCTCTGCAGTGCCCTTCAGCCTTAGCCTGTATGGGCAATAGTGTGTATTGACAACCACATCTTTTATCGGCAGCCAACATGGTGCATCCAAGTTGTTTTTGCTGAGTTCCAGCTCCTTTCAGTCCTTCAGCCCAACAATATCGAGAGGGAGGGCACCTCACTGGTACTCCTAATCTATTTTAATTATTGAGGCGGGGGTATAACTGTTCATAGAAACTGTAGCCTTATTACACTCTACCGACTGGTGGGGTCTGCGTTGCTTCCAGGAGGGAGAAAGGAAGTCAAATGACACCAAGGTTGATTCAGAGAAAGAGTTTATTCTGCTCTCCAGATAGCAGAAGGCACTTGCGTGGTCAGTCCACAGCAAGTCCAAAGAAATGAGAAATTTCATGCAGTATATATATCCTCCAGGCACCCTCTCCCCCCTTTCCCAGGAATCCAACCACGTCAGCTTATACACGTAAGTTGACATGCATGCCCATAAACAGATATTCCTGTTCCAGTACTCTTGACCATAAAAGGTTGTTCCTGTTCCTATACTCTTATCTTGGGGCAGGAGGTCACCAACTTTAAGAGCGCTCCTGGTGCCGTTCCCGGGTCTCTTGTCAGACCTGACAAGGTCTGTGCTTCTTTGTGGTCAGGATGTTAGATAAGACCCAGATGTGCCATCCCTGCTCCACTGGAACTGGCAAGGTCATCCATTGCCATCACGGACTGATAAAGGAGAGGGCTTTGAGCACTTGTTTATACAGCTGGCTTTAATTTTATTCATTGACTCAAGAGCTCAAGTTAATGCATTTTAGAAATGCTCCCTTGGAGGAGGAAAAATGAGGATTTTGGGTCCTGTTTCAGACTGACTGCACAGAAAACCCATTCCTTCCCCCTTCAAAATGGCTGCTTTTCTCTCTATGGCAGCTTCTTCAAGAGATGCTAGATTATTCCATTGAACTGGCGTCATCTGCATGCTGCTGCCATCATTCATGTGGCCGGACTCTTCGCCAGCATTTGTATCCTCTATCGGCATGATGAAACCTTTCTTTAGCAAAACAACAGTGGATGTCCTGAAAACTTGCTTGAATTTCTCCCCAACGAAGAGATAGAGAATTGGGGTGAGGCAGATATTCAAACAGAGGCTAATGCTGAAAATGATCCGCAGGACTTCTACTGTTGTTCTCTGGTCTTTATGAAACAGCGAGAGAGCATAATAGAGGTAGAAGGGAAGCCTGAAGATGAAGAAGCATGCCACAGAAACCACAAGGACTTGGAAAGGCTTCCCAGCCTTCCTCGCCAGTTTTTTCTTCTTTATTTCCTGACACATCCAATGATAGCAGCCCACAATAATGAAGAAGGGGAACAAGAAGGTGAGCAGAAGCCGAACCACAAAGACTGCCAAATCAATTTTGTAGTGCAGAGCCTCTGCTTTGTCCTTATCCTCAGTGATAAAGAAAGCAAAATTTTTCACACAAACCTCTTTTTTGTCACCTTGAATCACATAGGAAACCAGATAGGGAATGGACATGACCACGGAAAGGGTCCATACTCCTGCAAGCACTCTCCTTGCTCGGGGTTTTGTGCGGTTCTGTCGGGACCAGACCGGATGGCAGGTTATCAAGTAGCGGTCCAGGCTGATGATGGTGAGCAAAAAGACTGGGGTGAGCATACCTACAGCGATGCAGAAGTTGACCGCCCTGCACAAGAATGGGCCAAAGACCCAGCGGAAATTGAGGACATCCTGGACAACAAAAAAAGGCAGACAGGAACAAGAAACCAAGTAGGACAGAGTGAGGTGGAGGAACCAGATGGTATTCACTGTCCTCTTCATCTTCACACAAAGTAACCAGAAGATGTGCCCATTCATGGCTGCGCCCACCAGGAAGGATACCAAGATGATGCTAGCAAGGCCCCAACGCAAGGGAGGTTCATCTGTTGGGTCAACTTGGCTGAGGTTCATTTCTGTTGGTCTGGCCATGTTGCCTTTTTCCATGAGATCCTGGAAGAAGATGGGGAAGAGAGGCAGATGAAGGGAAGAAGAAATGCAAGAAAGAAAAGAATATAAGGTGCAAAGAGGCTGAGAACTTCTGGGGTGTCAGCGAAGCTCAGATGCGAAGCTCAGAAGCTCAGGAGAGAACAGTTAGCAGTGGAAAGAGAGGAGGGGGAGAGCAGCTGTAATCTGAGCTCTGAACAAAGGGGAGGGGGGAAACAGGGACAGACAGCTGTGTGAGAGCTCTGATAGTGAGCCAGATGTTGGAATGCAGAAAACATTCTCTCCCAAATCTAGTAGGATCTCAAAAGTGGCTGAGACGCATGAAAGATACTGGAAGAGAAAGTGGGGGCTTCCATGCTGGGGAAGGGGAAGGAGCTCAGTCTAGGCTCTGTCCTAGTTTGTTGTTTTAGCAATAAATCTGAAATAATTAACAGCCAGAGTCGTCTCACATTTGTGGGAGAGACCAAGCCATAACATGGAGATATCTGGAGAAACAATTGGTTCCACTGCACTTCTAAGCTAATGGACTTCACATTCTAAGCTCAAAATATGATAGTAATTTTGATGCTCTTTAGAACCAACCAATAGTCTCAAGACACCTTAAACCAGAGGTGTGGGAATCTTTTCAGCCTCAGGACTGCATTTCCTTCTGGACAACTTTCCAAGACCCATGTGAGTGGTGGCCTGGGCCAAAGGCACAAGTGCATGGAAAGACAGATGCTAATTATACTTTTGTGCAGTAAGCACACACACTCACACACCTTTCACTATGCTCCTTACAGGCAGGCAAGAGGTCTTATATCCTGCCCTTCCATCCAAAGAAGACCAAAGGGTGGCAAAGTTCAAGGACACATTCCAGCCAGGCAAAAATACCTGAGGTGTGAAGTAGGACCAGTGAGGGGTGGCCTGGGGAGAGTTCCAAGGGCCTGATAGAGATGCCTGGAGGTCCACAAGGGGCCTGAAGAGCCCTGCTCCTACATATATAGGGGAGCTTTCCTAACAACTCTCAGCAACCTTAAGCAAACATTTCTCAGGATGCTTTGAGGGGAGCCATGGCTATTTAAAGCAGTATGATATTGCACTGGTCATGCTGGTTGGGCCTGATGGGGGGAGCCAGGATCTCACAACATCCCACAACATCTGGAGGGCCATGGGTTTCCCATCCCTGTAGCAAAGTTTCTCCCCCCCCCCCAGGGATGAAATCCTAGAATGCTAAATCACCTGCAATTCAGATCTCTAGCCAACAGACCCTCATATTACCTGCAACACTGATGTCCTCTCTTCCACTTTTCTGCATCTCAAGTTGGGAACAGAGTCTAGGAGAGCTGCCTGGAAGCAGATTGCACTGCGGAAGCGTGCTGGACAGGCAGAAAAGTTCACACAAACACTCCACAAACTATCTGCTGAGTATGCCTCACTCACCTGATTCATCAATCTGCTGTTCTAAAAAGGCTGGTCCTCAAAGCTTTCTGCTGTCCTGTTCTGCTTTCAAAGATGAAATGATAAAGGCATTGTAGGGTGCAATGTCTTTAAGTTGTGAAATATGAAGCACCGATTTATCTTAAAAATGAATTCTCTGTAACTACTAGCATTGCATCATGCTTAGTTTCCTGAATGAACTCCTTCACTCCTCTGACTTCAAGGAACAGCCATGTGCTTTCTTCTGATAATATTCTTCGAAAACAGAAACATTGTCAGCCCATTTGGATTGTGGGGGAAAACCCACCAACCACTGGGAGGTGAACTGCAAAGAGGGAACATAATGTGATTCTGCATGGATTGCAATATGGGGCAATTCTAGTTACTGGAGGAAACATTATGATTGAGACACAATCCTGCCCACCACTGAAATATGGAAGGCCAGATAGGAGGGGCACTGTGAATGGACAAGCCTGTAAATCGTGAGGAATGCAATTCCTCTCCATCTGGTGTGTTTTTCTGTTAAATTATATGAAAACTCCCTGCAGGCTTGGGCAAAATGGTTGATGAGTAGGGCTTCCTCGGAGTGCGCTGTCAAGTCTGCATCATCTGCAAACATCTCTTGGATAAGAACCCGCCACACTTTTCAGCTTGATATTCAACTACATTATGCTTAATTTCATTCATAATGGGAGCTGTGGTATGACACAACAATGAACATCATCAGACATGTCCCCATTCCCCCCACCCTTTCTAGGCATTTGCACTTCATAAGTAAATTATAAATAAGTAAATTATAAATAAATAAATGATCTAGCTCTGCCTACACTGGCGTTCCAGGTGTTCAGAGAGGGGTCCCTCCCAGCTCTACTTGGAGATGGTGGAAATTGAACTTGGTGCATTCTGCACTCAGAGCCTGTGCTCTTTCACTGGGTTATGGCTTTCACTGTGACTATCTGAATGCCACATGAAAGGAGACGTGTGAGGACTCAGTGAATAGTTTGGTTATGGAACTCACTGTCAGGATCTCCACTTGGCGAAGCTGATAAAGCTCATTTTCTTCCCCCAAGTCCTTCGGAATCGCCTCCTGACATGTTTAACGACCTGAGCCTTTGATGAGGCTCCAAGGCACGTTCCATTCAGCAGAGTTTCCAGCACAGGAAAGAGACGAGAGGTTTGGGCTACATTGCAAAGAGTTTTATTATCCTAACTATGCAGACAAAAAACACATCCTCTCTCTATGAAAGCAGAGAGCAACCGAAACAAAGGAACAAAAGAAACAGGAAACCAGTAACGTCACATCCGTCTCTAGTCTCCCGTGAGACTTCCAATAGCCTGGACTGTCTCTGGAATGTAAACAGTCCTGTGACTCCAAGCAGCTGCTCAGTGGCAAAACAGAAACTAACACTCACCCCCATAGAAGGCAGTACTGGCCGTCATACTTTAGATGACTCTCAAACCAAATTAGAGAAATCCATGGAGGAGAGGGCTACTAGCCATGATGGCTATCCTCTGCCTCCACTGTTGGAGGCAGTAATGCATCTGAATCCCAGTAGCTGGGAACCACAGCAGGATTGGATGTTCTTGTGCTCAAATCCTACCTGCAGATTTCCCACAGGCATCCATTTGCCCACTGTGAGAACAGGATGCGGGGCTAGATGGGCCATCAGCCTGATCCAGCTGGCCCATCTTGTTAAGTTGTGGCTGAACATATCAGACGACACAGCGATTCTTCAAACAGCTCTTGTTTATTCAGAGGCCAGAACAGAACTGAGCTGAAGGGCTCAGTCAGCCTGCTTATATAGAGCTCCAGTACAACATTATTGTAGCAACTTTCTAAAACTATCCAATCACTGAATGTCACTTTCGACCCTTCATTTGCATAACTATCTACAGTATCCCCCTGCTGGCCCAGGGTGAGAACTTCAGTACATAACACATCTTATGTTCTTGTGACTCTCTGGTGGGCCCCGGAAGTATGTGTCAGCTGGAAACTGGGACTGAACGAGTCAAGAACCACCAACGGGCTTTACAAAGCTCTTTGCAGTTTTTGCTGCAAGCCTGCCACAGGCTAACATGGTGGCCTCTGCACAAGTTCTGTGGAATAAGATTGGGAAATACCTAGGGGCTGTAAACATGCAGGATGGCCACCGCCCAAAGGCAAGTGCTTTGTTGATGGAGATTAGAAAACAGGGAAGGAAGGTGGGAGAAGTAAGTACTGATAGTGAAGAATCAGAGGTCCATCTGAAAAGATATATAAACAACAACTATAGACAGCACTAATAATGGTTTTCTTCTAATATAAACCTAGATTGAATAAAAATACCTTAATATGGGCAGAGCGTACAGTGAAATGCTGATCATAACAAGTATACTTAATTGCTGGAAACTGAACTTCTATATTGTGATATTTTTTATTGTGCCTGCTTGTTTTTAGCTCTGATTCCCCCTCCCTGTGGTATTTTCATATTAATGTTATAAGGAAACTGCTTTTTGATTTAAACACTATACATTTTTTGCTCAATAAATAAATAAATCATCCAACAATATGGCCCAGTAGGAGATCATAAGGAAAAAAGTTTGCATAAACTGTAGGAAACATATTGTGCGCACTCTCTCTCTCTCTCTCTCTCTCTCTCTCTCTGTGTGTGTGTGTGTTATTTATTTGGTTTTTCAGATTAATTTTTTACAATCACATATCCAACATACAACATAAAAACAAGATTCCAAAGAATCTCCTGGACTTCCCTCCTCCCCTTTGTGGGTCCTATTGTTCATAATTTCCTCCTGCATCTTATATGATAATCCAAATCTTTTACATCTCCAGTGTGTCCAAAATTCACCATTAAGCTACACGTGTTATTCCAATTTTACTAATGATTTTACCTGTTTACAATGGTTTTTAAGATAAATTATAATTTTTCCCCATTCCTCATTAAAATTTTGGTCTTCCTTATTTCTGATTCTTCCAGTCTTTTTACATATTGCTGTATATATATAGCCCAGGATAGATTCTACATCCAGGATAGAGAACCTGTGGAACTCCAGATGTTGTTGGATTACAACCCCCATAATCCATGACAACTGGCCATGATGGCTGGAGCTGATGGGAGTTGGAATCAAACAACACTTGGAAGGCCACAGATTCCCCCTTTGCTGTTCTACAGGGAGATAGCAGATCACCTTCAATTGAATCTGCTCTTGCTGTTGGTCTCTTGCTGTTGCTCTTCTCACCAGTGCTGTTGTTATCTCCATGTATCTTGGGATCTTCCACAAAATCTTCCCTCAGCAGATCAATAATAGATGAGATGAAGACCCACTGGAATATTCTCCCCAGCAAAGAGATAGAGAATGGGGGCAAAACGGATGTTGCAACAAACTCCAAGGGCAGTAATTAGTAAAAAAAAAACACTTTCACAACTTCAGGCATCCCCTTGAGCAACTTGGAAACTTCATAGCGATGGCAAGGGAGATAACAGATGAAGAATGACACCACAGCAACTACCAGGACTCTGTAAGGTTTTCCATTCCTCACTAACTTTTTCTTTTTCATGTCCCAACCCATCCAGAAATAGAAGCCCATTATGATGAAGAAGGGAAGTGGAAAAGCCAACAGGAACCAAAGCAGAAAGAAACTCATGGAGATCCACCAGAGGAAATACAAATGATCCAATGTCCTTCTCCGCCTTTTGAGTTTCCCAGAAATCCTATGCTCAGGTTGTATATATGTGAATATAGAAACTGTATATCCTAAAGCAGGCATAGGCAAACTCGGCCCTCCAGATGTTTTGGGACTACAACTCCCATCATCCCTAGCTAACAGGACCAGTGGTCAGGGATGATGGGAGTTGTAGTCCCAAAACATCTGGAGGGCCGAGTTTGCCTATGCCTGTCTTAATGGCACCACAATCTCTGCTGACCTTCATTCCAAGGAAACCATACCCTGGAGAAGCACTTAGAACCCCAAGAATCTCTCACTGCTTGGAGATTGGAATGGCATGTAACAATAGTAATGGGGCGAAACTCTTGTCTATTATACAGTCATACCTCATGTTGCGTCCGCTTCAGGTTACATGTTTTTGTGTTGTGTCCCACAGCAACCCAGAAGTACTGGAATGGGTTACTTCCGGGTTTTGCTGCTTGCGCATGCACAGAAGCACTAAATCGCGCCGCACTTCAGCTTGCGTCAGTTCCGTGTTACAGACGGGCGTCCGGAATGGATCCCATCCGTAACACGAGGTTCCACTGTATGGGCTAGAGCAAAGTTCTTCAACATTAGGTCCCCAGAAGTTGTAGGACTCCATTTCCCATAATCCCCAGCCACTGGTTGGGAAGATGATGGGAGTCAGAGTCCCAAAACATCTGAGGACAGAAAGCTCCCTGGGCCTACCTGTTTAGATTGATTCGTACCTGATCCAACCTGATTTGGACACAGAATCCAAACTGAAATCCAGAAACCCACATCTTCTGTAGTTCCATTCATTTGCACTGCCAAATGCATTTGCCTTTTTCTTTTCTTACCTGGATAAAATTTGGATATATGGTAGCCCTCAAGAAAGGTTTAAGGCTGCCAAATGTCATACAGGTCAGTCCAGAGGTTTTTGTGCTAGATAAATTTAAAGATTGCTTTTTTCAAAATGTAAGAGAGAGGGACAAAGAGACTGTGCAGTTGCTTGAGTGCTAAATCCTGCCAGTTCTTGTGCATCTGTCTGGTCTGTTCCATGAAGATTTAAAAAAACAAATCCAAGCTTTATGGTTTAGGTGCACATTGTTTGTATGGTGATTGTTTGCTGGCTTTTCCTGTGCATAATCTAATGGGCTGTGTGCATTTGTGCAAGACTTCCTGATGCATTTACATACACATGACAAAGCACTAACAAAGGCAAGACACATAAGTCAGAATAGAATTATAAATAAAATGCAAAACTAAATAATAATAATAATAATAATAATAATCTAAGGCCAAAATGCAGCAGGCAGGGAGAGATCAGGGAAATGACATTGCTAACAAGACTGATTGGGAAATGATTGGGAAACTGTCACGCGGGTATTGCTGTAAAAGATAAACAAACAAAAAACTAAGCAAATGTCACCAAACTCTTTTTTTTTTTTAAATAATATTTATTAAATTTTCCAATAAAGACATACAAATACAAAACAACTACAATAAAAACAAACACAAACAAAAAATAACAAGTATAATTTCAAAACTTATTTTCTCAACCTTATTTCCCCGACTTCCTCATACCTCACCGTTTTGTATTCTAATTTCATTATTCCATCAGCAAATCCCTTCCCTTATTTCCCAAATTTTTTTTTTTTTTACTAATTCCATTTCTTTTCTTACTTTAATACAAACTCTTTCTAATACTGAGAGAGCCATAAGTCCAGCTCTCCTTCTCCCACATCCCACCTGGTCTCTCTCCTTTTATGGTGGTGTTTTGCAAATCAGCAACCCATTGCTGGCTACCTGGCTTTCTTAGAGAGTGTTTCGAGCTCAGGATTGGACGGGAACCCTCCAAATTGAATCCAGTAAGGTTCAGAATTTGGGGATTCAACCAGATTGGTTGCACAGCATTTGATCCTAACATAGGCCTGCAGTATAAACAAGGAGGCATCTGGGATTTGGCCAGGACTTAGCAGGAATCGGCAGTGTTAATTCATTTGTTGAAACACATCACTGCAGACTCATGGTCAGAATGAGAAGTTTTTCTGGGGTAAATTCTGACGCATCTTCAAAAGACAACAAGCAGTGTTGACCAACAAGTTGGATGTCCTTAGACATCCAGTATGTCTCAAGTATGTAGTATTAGAGAAAGCAATTGAGAGCCTCATGTTGACTACATTCTACATCCATTTATATACGCCATGCATATACGCCTCATGTTGACTACATTCTACATCCATTTTCGGCCTCTGAATATCTGGTAGTCACAAGTGGGGGAAATGCTGTTGCAGTCGGATCCTGCTTGTGGTTGGCCACTGTAAGAAGGGAGTGCTGGTCGAGATGGGCCATTGGCCTGATCCAGCAGCTCTCTTCATAAGCTCTGATGATTTGATGATGCTATGCATGCAATATTTTCTGCTTTAATGCATTAGGTAAAGGTAAAGGGACCCCTGACCATTAGGTCCAGTCGTGGACGACTCTGGGGTTGCGGCGCTCATCTCGCTTTATTGGCCGAGGGAGCTGGCGTACAGCTTCCAGGTCTTGTGGCCAGCATGACTAATCCACTTCTGGCAAACCAGAGCAGCACACGGAAACGCCGTTTACCTTCCCGCCGGAGCAGTACCTATTTCTCTACTTGCACTTTGATGTGCTTTCGAACTGCTAGGTTGGCAGGAGCAGGGACAGAGTAATGGAAGCTCACCCCATCATGGGGATTCGAACTGCCGACCTTCTGATCGGCAAGCCCTAGGCTCTGTGGTTTAACCCACAGCACCACCCACGTCCCTTTAATGCATTACTGAGCCTATAAAGAAAGAAGCAAGCAGAAAACCACACACAAATATATATATATATATATATATATATATATATATATATATATATATATCTCACTCACAGCTTTTTATGGTGGAGATGAAAAGGCAGTGATGAGGAAAGAGTCACTGGATGAATTTCAAGAAGACACACACACACACACACACACACACACACACACTGCATTTTTCTTTTGAAAAAAGTTTTAGGGGTACTCTCATTTTCCTACTTATATTGAAATACTGCTCCTCAGTGAAGCCAAACTTAGATTCACAAAATGTTTAGGGGTATGCTTACCCCTGCATCCCCCTCCCAGAAAAAAAGTGTGTGTGTGTGTGTGTGTGTGTGTGTGTGTGTGTGTTTGCGTGCGTGTGTGTAAAAGGTAAAGGACCCCTGGACGGTTAAGTCCAGTCAAAGGCGACTATGGGGTTGCTGAGCTCATCTCGCTTTTCAGGCCAAGAGAGCCAATGTTTGTCCACAGACAGCTTTCTGGGTAATGTGGCCAGCATGACTAAACCATTTCTGGCACAACAGGACACCGTGGTGGAAACCAGAGCGCACGGAAATGCCGTTTACCTTACCCTCACAGCAGTACCTATTTATCTACTTGCACTGGCGTGCTTTCGAACTGCTTGGTTGGCAGGGGCTGGGACAGAGCAACGGGAGCTCACCCTGTCGAGGGGATTCAAACCGCTGACCTTCTGATCGGCAAGCCCAAGTGGCTCAGTGGTTTAGACCACAGCGCCACCTGCATTCACTCTATATGGCTGCTTGAAATGTTGTGTGTGGTCTTCCACTTGGCCTTTCTCTGCCCCGCATTTTAGAGAAGCTGATTTTTTTTTTCTTTCCCTTTTCTCACTTCTGCTTATATTTATTGTGCCTGAATGAAACTGGTCTTGTTCCAGCAGAGTCCTGCCAGATCTTAGCTACAGTCAGAAGCTGAAGATCCAAGGGAGCTGATCCATTTGCTACAAGGTAAGGGGCTTTGTGGTTTCCCTTTGATTTATTTGTGTGTGTGTGTGTGTGTATATTGGGCTTATTTTAACTGTGCAACAGGCCTTGGAACTATTTGGGTGGGCTTTCAATGGACCCCAGTGGGGGGAGGATCCCATTGTAGTTGTTGGGACAGGACAGTTGCAGGATCAGAAGGCAGTACTACAAGATCAGTGCAGTACGATTACACCTGTGGAGTCAGTATAGGTCTCCTGCATATATAATATTAAGGTGATTTAAAATAAAAGAAACAAAGCAATACAGAAAAAGAAGAAAGAATGAGGGGGAAGCAATATACAGTGGTACCTCGGGTTACATATGCTTCAGGTTACATACGCTTCAGGTTACAGACTCCGCTAACCCAGAAATAGTGCTTCAGGTTAAGAACTTTGCTTCAGGATGAGAACAGAAATTGTGCTCCGGTGGCGCGGCGGCAGCAGGAGGCCCCATTAGCTAAAGTGGTGCTTCAGGTTAAGAACAGTTTCAGGTTAAGTACGGACCTCCGGAACAAATTAAGTACTTAACCCGAGGTACCACTGTACAATATTCCCATATATTCTTATATAAATTGGTATAGTGTTAATGTTCTAGTGTTTATGTAAATGTTAATAGCCTACTACATTTTGTATAAACTCATTTCAAATGTTATCATATTTATCCACGCAGAGTCTGCGCCTGTAAGCAGCCGGTTCATAAATTGCATGTGATGTCATATCATCAGTCCATTGACTGAAGGGCATCATGGCTTTATTTTTCCAGTTCCTCAATATCAATCTCTTGGCCACCATTATGGCACGGAAACTCCATTTCCATTGTCCCATTGATAATTTCCATACTGTAGGTATATTGTTCAATAAAATTTTCTCTGCTGAAAGATTTAACTATTTCCTGTACGGTCATAGTTGCACAGTCCATCCAGCACTTTCTCCCAGAACATTGTACAAACATATGTTTCAAAGAGGCATTGTCCTTGCCACATCTCCAACACTGAGCTATCTTAGCTAACCCATTTTTATACAACCGTAAAGGAGTCCAATAAACTCTACATATTATTTTCTATTGCATTAGTCTTAATTTTAAAGCTAATGACACCTCCTGGGTATTGAAGCTGAAACATTTCCCCACTGTCAATATAGGTCTCCTGTCTGTAAATTTGTTCCATGATAACTGTACCACTTTCTCACCCTTCTCCCTTCTGGTAAACCACAGAAATTCCAGTACTAGAAGTCAGGTAAGCACTGCTACCCCACCAACGACTGTTGGGAGGGTCTCCATCTTTATCCCCTTTAACAAATGCACGGTAGAGAGAAATTCAGTTCACAAACCTTGCACAGTTACTGTATTTCTATGGTGGTGGCCTTGCATTTTCTCCCTCTACTTCGACAATCGTTGCTGCCTCTAGCCTAGTGGTGGCATTTAAAATAATATATCCTTTATATCCTGCAAGCTCCAGCTTTATTCTGCTTTGGTCAGACCACACCTAGAGTCCTGTGTCAAGTTCTGAGCGCCACAATTTAAGAAGGATATTGACAAGTTGGAATGTGTGCAGAGGAGGGCAACCAAGATGGTCAAAGCGTCTAGAAACCAAACCTTATGAAGAACGGTTGAAGGAGCTGGGTGTGTTTGGCCTGAAAAGGAGAAGATATGATAGCCATTTTCAAATATCTAATGGGGTGACACAAGGAGGATGGAGCAAGCTTATTTTTTTCCTGCTCCTGAAGGTAGGCCACAAGCCATTCGCTTCAAGTTACAAGAAAGGCAATTCTGACTAAACATCAGGAAGAACTGTCTGACAGTAAGAGCTTTTCGAGAGTGGAGCAGACTCCCTCAGGAGGTTGTGGATTCTCCTTCCTTGGAGGTTTTTAAGCAGAGGTTGAATGGTCATCTGCCATAGCTCATAGAATCAAAGCATTGTGGAAATGGAAAGTATTTTATGAGATTTATGCACTGCCGGGGGTTTGACTGGATGACCCTTGGAGTCCCTTCCAACTCTACAACTCTATGATTCTATTATTCTATTTATATCCTCCCTTTTTCCAAGATTGGGACTCAAGGTGGCTTACACAGATTAAAACGATGCTGATAAAGAAAACAAAGAAAAGAGCAATAGTTTAAAAGTGATTAAATTATGATAGAATTTAAACAATACAAAAACATATTAATTAAAACACAGACTGAGCTTTTTAGCAGGACTGTGCTTTTCAACTTTCCCTACTCACCTTTAAATAAAGAAACAGGACTTACAGAACTGAGACTGAGAGCCATTTTAAGTTGTGAGGGAAAATACCTCTGTATATATGTGGAGTGGCATTCCCTCCTGACAGTAAAACTGAAAAACTGCTGTGTCCTGCCTCTCTACCCATTTAAGAAGCCAGGTGCAGGTTTCCTCTGAGACACCCTCTGCTGGTAAAGCCATTTCCGAGCTTGGGAGGAGAGGGGGTTGCGGGGGGAGCCTGAGTACGAGGTGGAACGCATTCTGGACTCCTGATACTGCAGGGGAAAGCTGCAGTATCTCATAGACTGGAAGGGGTATGGACCGGAGGAACTTTCCTGGGAACCAGCAGCCAACGTCCACACACCTGCCTGCCTGCGGCGTACCCCAGCAATGCCGGGTCCAGACCCTCGATTGGGGGGGGCCTGGGAGGGGGGATGGTGTGATGACCTGGGATTCCGATTCAGAGGCTGAACCAGAGGAATCCCAGCCTGCACAGGAGTCCCCGCCTCCAGGGCTGGCTGAACAGGGGCAGGGCCTTGATTCTGAAGCGCCTGCACCTGTGCCGGATTCCCAGGAGCAGGCACCAGGTGATTCCACTCTGGCTCCAGAGGTGGTTGAGGACTCAGTGCCTGCAGGTGAGTCTCCCCCTGGGTCCAGTAACCCTTCAGCCTCTCCTGAACTGCAGAGGCTCAGGGCAGAGAGGTGAAGGGAACTGGTTTCTCCCAGGAGGAGGCTCGCCTTAAGGCCAAGAGAGGCAGGTCTCCTGGGGGCCGGGACCGCCCCTGGCCTCAGAACAGATAAAGGCCAGTCGGCCCGGTCCCAGGCTGTGGGAGCAATGTCGTTGTGGAGTACCTGTTCCTGCCCGGACCCAGACCTGACTCTCCAGTGCTCCTGTCCCCACCCGGCTTCCTGTTTCGTACCTCGCCCCGCTCCTTGTGGACTGTTTCCAGGCTAGTGACCCAGGACCGGACTTTGACTACGCCAACGGTAACCTTTCCCCCAGAACCAGCACAGGATCCCAACAACTGGGGTGAGAACATCAATTGTGGACTGTTTCCAGGCTAGTGACCCAGGACCGGACTTTGACTACGCCAACGGTAACCTTTCCCCCAGAACCAGCACAGGATCCCAACAACTGGGGTGAGAACATCAATCCCTACATCGAAAAGAAAAACCAGGATTCAGCCAAGGCGGGTAAGACAGAGGCAAAACGGCACCGCCAGTGCTGTGAGTTCAACAGGGGTATATGCTCACAACCCTCCTGTAAGTATCTTCATGAATGTGAGCGGTGCTTGGGAAACCACCCCGCCTCTGCGTGCTTCAAGAATAAACAGCAGCCCTTTTGAGGGGGCAGGGGGTACTTCCACAACAATACCAGAGGTGCCCCCGGATCCTCCCACCAGGGACCCGGTAACCGCCAGTAACTTGTATCTTGGTTTGGCCTCCTCCCCTATCCGTCTTCAGCCCCTCAAAACCCTGCTAGATCAATATCCCGATCGAAAAGTCACACAATACCTTTGGGAGGGGTTCTCTATGGGGTTCAGGATTCCCGTGGCTTTCCCCCCTAACACCGGGGACCCACAAAATCAAAAATCAGTTAGGGAAAGGCCAAAGATAGTCAGAAAAAAGATAGAGAAAGAAATCAGGACAGGTAGGGTGGCGGGCCCCTTTGCCAAACCTCCCTGGTATGGACTTCACCTATCCCCCCTGGGCATTGTACCAAAAAAGACCCCAGGGGAATCCCGCATGATCCACAACCTCTCTTACCCAAGGGGAGGCTCGGTCAATGACGCGTTCCCCCAGGAACTTTGTACAGTGAAATACCCCTCCTTTGACCAAGCAGTTAAAATGATTCGCAGATTTGGGCAAGGGGCACTTCTAGCCAAATGTGACATTGAGTTGGCATTCCGCCTTCTTCCCGTCCATCAAGCTGACTTCCGTTGGTTGGGCTTTAGATTTGAGGGGGCGTATTTCATTGACAAAGAAATGCCTATGGGCTGCTCCGTGGCTTGCTCAGCCTTCGAGTCGTTCAGTACGTTTCTTGATTGGGCCCCACGCTTCAGGACAGGGTCGTTGGGCGTGTCGCATTACCTGGACAACTTTATTTTGGTGGCAGATAACAGGCAACAATGCTCCGCCCTCTTGGAGGCTTTCACAGCCCTGGCCGGGAAGCTGGGGGTGCCGCTGGCCACCGAGAAAATGGAGGGTTCAGCCACTTCCATGGTCTATCTGGGCATTGAGTTAGACACCGTGGCCCAAACGTCTAGGTTGCCCGGGGGGAAACTGATCACCCTTAAAGCACTGATACAACAGCTACTGCCCCTAAGGAAGGTTACCCTAAGGCAAATTCAATCCCCGCTAGGCCACCTAAATTTCACTTGTAGGGTAGTGGCGCCGGGTCGCCCCTTTTGCAGCCGCCTGGCCAGATTGTCGGCAGGTCTCAGGGCACCACAGCATAGGGTGCGCCTCTCCAAAGAAGTTAAGGCGGATCTGGGAGTTTGGCTACAATTCCTCGACAAGTACAACGGTATATCCTTATGGCAAGATTCCATGGCACTCAATGCTGACTTCCAAGTCCAATCAGATGCAGCAGGTTCCTTGGGTTTTGGAGTTTATTTCAGGGGCCAGTGGTGTGCCCAAAAGTGGCCTGCAGACTGGCAGGGCCAGCCCATTACTCGGGACCTTACATTCTTGGAATTTTTCCCTATTGTAGTGGCAGTACATCTTTGGACAAAGCAGTTCCGCAATCATAGGGTTTGTTTCAACACAGATAACCAGGCAGTAGTAGTGGTTCTTTCCAGACAGTCCGCGTGCTCCACCCAGGGTGGGGAACTTGTTACGGTCCTTTGTCCGTCTGTGTCTGGAACAGAATATATATTTTTCAGCCAAATTCGTACCTGGCATTAATAATGACATCGCGGGTGCTCTGTCTCGTTTTCAGATGGAGTGCTTCCGCTCATTAGCACTGGATGCGGAACAATCATCAATGCCTTTCCCGGAGCATCTCTGGAGTCTTGGGAGCAAGAAGTGATGAAGGGAGTATTCGGTGCAGTGGCCCCTTCCACAATGATATCATACAAGAAGGCTTGGGCTTCTGCAGCAGAATACCCAGCACAAGGCAGAATTCCATTCCCTCAATGAGGGAGGTCCTCTGCTACTTAGCCCACCTGAAGGAGCTGGGCAGGGCACCAAAAACTCTCAATATTCAGTCCACGGGGATTTCATATTTTTGTAAAGCCTTTTTCGCCACCAACCCGTGCCCTGAATTTATCGTGCGTAAGACTTTAGAGAGTTGACGCCAGCTGCAGCCCTCCAGCTCTGACAAGAAGCGGTCCATAACTTATGATATTCTGACCCAGATACACAAAAAGTTACGAGAAATATGCTGGTCAAAATATGAAGCCCGCCTATTCTCTGCCGCCTATTCCATAGCCTTCTTTGGTGCCCTGCGCATAGGGGAGGTAGTGTACGAGGGAGGGGTTGCCCACTGCCAGAGGGGCATTCTCTTAAGTGATCTGACCCTATCAGGGACTGACCTAATCGTTCAAGTACGGAGCTCTAAGACGGACCAACAGGGTAGGGGGGCCCTCCTTTGGTTACCAGCCGCACAAGCTAGTGGTCCCTGTCCGGTTAGGGATATGAGGCGTTTCATCTACTTAAGACCCAATAGCCCCGGCCCCTTTTTTATTCACGCGGATGGATCGCTCTTGGCCAGACACCAGTTTACGCGAGTAATGCGCCTGGAGTTGGCAGCATGCGGACTACCTGCGGCTGAATTTGCACTTCACTCCTTTCGGATCGGGGCAGCTGCCACTGCAGTGCACCTTGGGCTCTCCACAGAGAGGATAAAAGACTCAGGGCGGTGGAGATCTAATGCATACAAAGCTTATGTGAGAAAGAATCTATGACTAGCGGTTGTTCTCCTGACCTTGGTTTTTCTGTCTATTTGCTTTTCAGAATACAAGAGGGTGCGCATTTGGTTGGTGGGCCACAGCATTGTGCATTGGGCCAAGAATCGTGCCATTAGTACCGGGCTGGGACAAAACTTGAACTTGCCTGCAAATGTGGAGCTGGCGTGGATAGCGTGAAGAGGGATGTGCTGGAGCGAATTCAAGCCAGCCGTGATGGCGAGAGCTGCCTCTGAGGGCCCACCTGATGCCCTGGTTATCCAGTTGGGGGGAAACGACCTAGCGTACCGCAAAGCTATTGACTTGAGATGGAACATTTTTGACGATTTTGCTGATCTGATAGCAGTTTACCTAAACATTACTATCTTGTGGTCCTCATTGCTTGAGAGGAGGACATGGAGGGATTGTGTGAGCCCGGTTGGAATCAATAAAGCAAGAAAGGTCTTGGAGTGGGCTGTGGAACGTAGAGTGGCGGCTCTAGGCGGGTGCGTCATAGGACACCCAGGCATCCAGTACAGCAATGAGGCCCTCTACAGATGGGATGGCATGCATCTGTCAGATGCTGGAAATGATATTTGGTTGGGGGACATCATAGCAGGGATTAGGAGTTGGTTACATGTTTGAAGGTATTGGCGGCGAGCTTTGCTTGAGTGGCGGTTAGGCATTGGCAGGGGTTAATTGTTATGCAAATGAATGGGGGGAAGGAAGCGCCATCACCTTCCCCCAAGGAAAAGGGTAGTCCGGTAGAGGGAGGGGACTTGCCACGCGGGGGCTGGCCTTTTGCCCCCGCGAGATCCAGGGAATCCCCGGGCATGCCTTCGACCCGGCCCGCCAATCAGCAGGCTGGGGAGGCGTGGCCTAGCCTACTTAAGGCCAGGCATGCCCGGGGACCACCCTCTTTCCCCTTTCCAGCTGAGAGGGTAGTCCGGTAGAGGACTCCAGGGGGTGTTGCCTTGTCCAAAACCTAGGGAGGTAAGGGCCTCCGGCACGCCCCCGAGCGGTGACACCCGTGGGATCCTAGTTGGCGTACTTCAACAGGACTCCCATGGCTTGTGGATAACCCTTCCCGGTCTCCATGCCGGGTAGTCGATAGGAGCCAATGCCTAAGGCCAATACCTTTCAATTCAGTAATCAATAAAGTTGTTGCCTTTTTATGCCCATTAACCTTAAATAATGTGTCCAGTGTCTATATTTCACATGGGGGAGGGGACTTGCCACGCAAACAATCCCTTCAGTCCTTTGGTTCCAGCAGCCAAAAATGGATTTTGCTTTTGATTTACGTCTACAGTGGAAGGTACTCTACCCTCTGTCAGCTCCATCATATAATCTAAACTGTGCATCATTGGGGGGATGCAAACATGAAATAATATACAGCATGTCATGCGTGATTCATCTTATATGACCCTCACTTGTATTGAATGGAAAATATCAACATGCACTGTAAAAACTGAAGTCAAATCACTGGTACGTTGGTTGCTCGCCGACGGAATGCTGGAAGAAGGAGAGTAATGAGAATTAGAACCATTCCAAATGCTCAGGCCCAATCTTAGTCTCAACTCCTTTATTCTTTTTTTGTCTCCTGTTCTATTTTAGGAGCTATGGGGCACCAGGAGCAGTTTTAAAGAGACCCTGTGTTTTTAGTTATTGCGCGCCTCTTAAGAGTCATGTATCTATGTGTCTTGATTGGGTTATTCTTGTTTTTAATTATGTATTTTGTGCTTTTATATTGTGCTTTTATAATTTGAACCACACTGAGACCTACGGGTATAGGGCGGTATAAAAGTTGTTGTTGTTGTTGTTACACTGGCTACCACTTAGTTTCCATGCTCACAGTGCTGGTTTTGACCTATAAAGCCTTACGTAGCTCAGGTCTGCAATATTTTTATTTATTTGGACTACTGCTTGGACTACTGCAATGAGCTCTAAGTAGGGCTACCTTTGAAGGTGACCACTACAACTAATCCAGAATGCAGCAGCTAGACTGGTGACTGGGAGTGGCCGCCAAGACCAAGGACAATGTAGGTCCTGAAAGACCTACATTGGCTCCCAGTACATTTCCGAACACAATTCAAAGTGTTGGTGCTGACTGTTAAAGCCCTAAACAGCCTCGGCCCAGTATACCTGAAGGAGCGTATCCACCCCCATCTTTCAGCCCAGACCCTGAGGTCCAGCTCCGAGGGCCTTCTGGAGGGTCCCTCATTGCAAGAAGTGAAGTTACAGGGAACCAGGCAGAGGGCCTTCTCGGTGGTGGCGCCCGCCCTGTGGAATGCCCTCCCATCAGATGTCAAAGAAATAGACAACTACCTGACTTTTAGAAAACATCTGAAGGCAGCCCTGTTTAGGGAAGTTTTTAATGTTTGATATTTTATTGTGTTTTTAATATATTCTGTTGGGAGCCGCCCAGAGTGGCTGGAGAAACCCAGGCAGATAAGCAAGGTATAAAAAATAATAAAAAAAATTTATTATTACATTTATATACCACCTTTATCTTCCAAGAATCTCAAGGTGGTGTACATGGTTTTCCTCCTCACGCCCACCCCCATTTCATCTCCACAAAAATCCAGCGAGGTAGGTTTGGCTAAGAGATGGTGCCTGGTCTGAGGTCAATCAGCTTCATGGCTGAGTGGGAATTCTAACCCTGCTCTCCCAGGTAGTAATCCAACACTCTAACCATTACCTCAGTGACCACCTCTCCCCATATGGGGAGACCTTACTGGTTTCATCCATCTTCCTTACCCAAGAAGCTGCCTTTTTCAGTGGTGCCCCTCTGTCACCTGTGGAATGCTCTCCCCAGAGAAACATGCTTGGCACCACCACCATCCATGTTAAGGTTCCACGCTAATACAGTGGTACCTCGGGTTACAGACGCTTCAGGTTACAGACGCTTCAGGTTACAGACTCCGCTAACCCAGAAATCGTACCTCGGGTTAAGACCTTTGCTTCAGGATGAGAACAGAATCACGCAGCAGCAGTGGGAGGCCCCATTAGCTAAAGTAGTGTCTCAGGTTAAGAACAGTTTCAGGTTAAGAACAGACCTCCAGAACAAATTGAGTTCTTAACCCAAGGTACCACTGTACCTTTTTTATTCAGTCTGGGAGTTACAGTGAACTGTGTGGTTATTAGCAATGACAATAACTATAATAGATTTAAACTACATGCACCTTTCACCATAAGCTCCCAGGCAGGGGCGGAGGAAGGGGGTGCAGTGGGGGTGGTCCTCCCCATGTGTCACCACTGGGGGGTGACAAAATGCCAGGCGGCACTCCCCACAGGCCTGCAGCATGCCTGAGCCATGCATCTCTCCTGGGAGTGACACGGTGGCTTGGGTGCCACAGGCTCCATACTGCCCCAAACGGTCCGCCCGCTGCCTCCCCCATCCCAGCTGTAGGGCAGCTGAGTGGGAGGAGGCAGGCGGACTCCTTGGAGGCCCGACGGAGCATCCTGCCTCAACTCGGGGCAGGGCATGCCGCCCCAGGTGCTCTATCAGCTTGCTCCGCCGCTGCTCCCACGGTGGGCCACAACAATCTTAGAAACAAAAACAGTCCCAGCTAGAGTGAATCATGTGGTGGAGCTAATCTTTTAGTGGGGTAGGTAGAACTTGTGCATCTTATTACATTACTGGAGAAGCATTTTAAGTATTTTCTATGGCACACTGTTTTCAGTTTTCTGGTTTGTAATTGTCGTTTTTGCTGTTTACATTTCATCTTGATCACTTTTGAGTATAGACTATCAGATGTTATCAGTGATGATGATGATGATATAGTAATGGTTAAAAACCACCTCTATCTGATCTCTGGGGAAAGAACACAACCCCAGAATCTCTGGTTCCAGAATATATTACTCACCTAAGAAGGAGCAAATGATGCCCCCTGAAATGGCAAGTGCAGCAATGACCCCGAAAACGATCCCAGAAATCATCCCACTGCTCAGCTCCATCTTGTCATCCTGTGGTGATTTGGTCACTGCACCTTGGATAATGATGGCGACATTTTATTACATTTCTATATCAGACACCTGGCCGAGTTTTCTGGGCAGTTGCATAAACAAGGAATTGCAAAATACCACCCACACAAAAACCAGAATAAAATCCCTACGAAATAAAAGATTTCCGAGCCTTTTGGATGCTCACCAGATCACAACTCTCACCAGGCGTGCTCTGCTTTTGCCTGGCTGAACTGTCAAAATATGGCCCTGGAGAGATGTGTTTGCTAGTGTGTGTGTGTGTGTGTGTGTGTGTGTGTACAAAGAAAATTGCAGTGGTTGCCTCAGCCACTTTTGCCTGTGACTAAACGCATCATTGGCATAGGGATCTCAGTGCAGAACCTGAAGCACCCAATGTGATCTCCCTTCATCGCTTCCTGTGTCAACCTGAAACTTTGCAACCAGCTTCAGCACTGCCTGTCTCATCCAGCGCTTCTGTTGCTCTTGAAAGGCAACTCTTAAGGGAATCGGCACATCTCAGCAAGCAACTTCACTCATGTAAAGAGTGCCAGAAGGCGTGTGTCAGTCCACAACGATTGCATGGTTGATTAACTGAAGGCATCATTATGTCAAGGTGATCACTGGAAGCAAAAGGGAAATTGTAGCCCTGACTCCTGGTTTACTTTGGCCCCACCACCCAATTTCCCTTTTTGGCTTTCCCCACTTTTAGCAAGTGCCTTCAGAAGGTCTGCCATAAGGCAATATCAGCAGTGGCATAGCGTGGGGGGTGCAGGGGGTGCCAGCCGCACCGGGCGCAACATTTGGGGGGCGCACTCACAGCTCTCTGCCCCTACCTGGCTCACTCACTCACTCTCACAGTGCTGGCTGTGCGAATCCGATCGGAGCTGCCGGGTCGCCGCCCACTGTGGAGGGGGAGGGTGCCAGGCGTGCGTTGTGGTGCGGAGCAGAGAGAGAGCAAGGGAGGGACTATCTGGGGGAGGGACAGTGCAGCGGCCGCCCAGCACAGCGCTCAACGTGGGAGAGAACCACACCCGACCAGCCCAGGCCTCAGCAAGAAGAAGCTGGCAGCGGCGGCAAGAGAGCCAGTGTGGTGTAGTGGTTAAGAGCGGTAGTCTTGCAATCTGGGGAACCGGGTTTGTGTCTCCGCTCCTCCACATGCAGCTGCTGGGTGACCTTGGGCCAGTCACACTTCTCTGAAGTCTCTCAGCCCCACTCACCTCACAGAGTGTTTGTTGTGGGGGAGGAAGGGAAAGGAGAATGTTAGCCGCTTTGAGACTCCTTTGAGTAGTGATAAAGCGGGATATCAAATCCAAACTCTTCTTCTTCTTCTTCTTCTTCTTCTAGGGGTTAGGGGCGCAAATTACTTGCCTTGCCCCGGGTTAGGGGGCGCAAATTACTTGCCTTGCCCCGGGTGCTGACAACCCACGCTATACCGCTGAATATCAGGATTGTGAAGAGGGCGGCATCCTTTAAGAGTGATTTATTTATTTATTTATGTATAAAGTGTCTCTTGCATGGGCTGAATAGTCTAAAGGCATGCCTAGGAGAGAGAGGGACAGATTTAGACTCCCTCAGAGCCAGCTCCATAGATTTTCCTTGCCCATGACCAACGGTTTTCTGAAAAGGTTCCCAGGAGAAAGGGGCAGGCAAGAGACCATCTCAATACCTGCTGCTGCTGGACACTTCCTCCCAAACAGAGCCATCCACCATCAACTGCCCTGTGGGAAGGATCCCAGGAGAAAGGTGAAGATAGCTCAGGTTAGAGCATGGTGCTGACCACACCAAGGTTGCAGGTTCGATCCCCATAAGAGACAACTGCATATTCCTGCATTGTGGGGAGTTGGACTAGATAATCCTCAGGGTCCCTTCCAACTCTATGGAATAAATGTGGGTCCTGCTCCAGCTGCTCTTTCCCTTCCCCTCCACAGGATCCTGTCAGAAGAATCCCAGGAGAGGATGGGTATGACGTTAACATATGAGAGTGCTGGAGGTGAAATAGTTAAACAGGTTACCCAATCAGGACCCAGGGGGTGGAGTCAGAGGGACTATAAAACCAGCTCTTGGAGGGGCAAAGGGAGGAGTACGTTGGGAGTTGGGTGGTTGGTTGGAGTGGGAGTGAATTGGGATAGAGTTGTGGGTAGGTTGATTTAGTGTAGTGAAATAGGCTGAGTAAGGAATAGTTAGGGGCAAGGAAGACAAGTAAATATCTGAGAGGTGGTTTAGTGAGTGAGAGCAGGTAGCAGAAGTTATAGGTCTGGATAGGCACCCCATGAATGTAATTGACCAATACTGTTTATGAAACCACATGCAATAAATAAACAAAAGTACCAGGTAGGGCCTGGGTGGAGGCAGCGAGAAATAAAGTGGTGGCACAGGGATCAATAAAAGGTGAAACATCCAGGGACCCTGTGTGATTGCCACAATGGGACATAGGCAAAGACCATCTCAGAGCTTGCTCCAGCAGAACCATCCCCTCTTCACACACAACGTTTGTGCCATCAACTGCCCTCCCTCAGAGATCTCAAAAACTTTTAAAATATATTGATATTGTTTCCTTTTGTGGGTGGGGTTAACTTTGGAAGCATTTGTATCCTGAAAGCTGGCATATAAAAATTTGCATTCAGATAAACACAATTAAAAATGATATGCAATCCTTGGGCTTTCTCCTGGAGATGTGTAAATGTTAGCAGACCATGCATGAGACTTAAAGATGAAGTGGGAAGGCATGCTTACCAGAACTTGTCACTTTGAGCTCAGAGGAGACATTGATTGTGACCGCCCCATATTTATTTGCTCCAGTGCAGGTGACTAAAGACTTTTTCTGGCTATCTAAGTCTCCTGGCCAGCTCAGGGTGCTGGTAACTGTATTGCCGTCAACCCAGGAGAAGAGTTTCATGGCCTCTGATCTCACAGTCTCATTTACAAGCTTCCCGTCCATATGCCATTGAATCTTGGATGGAGGCCAGGAGTGGATAGAACAGAAGCATAAGTGTTCTTTCTTCTCGTACTGGCACGTTGTGCTCCCCTTGGTGGTGGTGGCCTCAGGGGGATCTGGGAAAAGATTTTGGAAAGCCAGGGTGAATGAACCCAATCCTGGGCATAGCTTACCTGGCATAGCTACGACAGAGCATGAGAGGCTTCTGGGATGCAGAAGGTGAGCCACAGCAGTAAACTCTGTCTTATGCAGAGGTCACACCTGGAATGGGGTAGCTGCATTCCAAAATGACCTGGCCAAGCATTAGGAGAAATGGGAGCTGTAGTCCATATCTTCAGGCATGGGGTGTAAGCTCTTGCCACTGGCTTGGAGTAAAGATTGATGGGGCTTCTAGTTCAGACAGCTCTGCTCACAGATGTAGAGCCAGAACAAAGGCCAGTTGGGTGGTAGAAGGCAAGTGTGGTGCCAGCATATAAAAGGAACATAGAGGGTACCTTTTATCATATGCAGTGGTTATGTAAGATAACAAAATCATTTTGGGAAATGATATATAATGAACTGAAAAAAATGTTTAAAATAACTTTTGTCAAAAGAAAAAAAAAACTGTAGCCTTTGTTTTTAGGAATTATAGGTACTGAGATTCCAAAAGATCAGAAAAGACTTTTTATGTACACGACAACAGCTGCACGAATGTTATTAACTCAAAGATGGAAAGAAGCAACAATCTCGACTAAGGAAGAATGGCAAGCCAAACTGCTGGACTTTGTCGAAATGACAAAACTGACTGGGAGACTGAGGAATCAAGAAGATAAGGACTTTAAAAAAGAGTGGGGAAATTTTATAATTTACCTAAGAGACCATTGTAAGCAAATCCAGACATTAGCTGGACTTCAAGAATCACTTGTAAAGCAATGAGGTTTATGTATAATTTAGAGAAATGAAAATCATGGAGAATATAATGATATGTAGATGGTTCTTGTTGTTGTTGTTTTAAAAAAAACTGTTATTAGGACCAATGAAAGGGATGGGGAAGGGGGAGCCACAAGATTCAGAGAAATGACTATACAAAGAATTTTGCTATTAATTTTTTTTTCCAATAAATAGATAAATAATAAATAAATAAATGGAATGTAGAAATGATCCTGCCATGTACAGGCCAGTAAGTCTTCAAAACATAATACCGTTGTTGTTGTTGTTTTCATGTATAACACGTCCCCGTGTTTAAGATGCCCCCTATTTTGGGGGATGCAAAATTGAGAAAATGGGGGGAAATTGCCCTGAGTTGTTGAGCTTTCTTGGGGGCGGGTGACCCAGGGTTATTGAGCTTTGGGGGCTGTTGGGAGTTGGAGTCCAACAACCTCTGTAGGGCACCAGATTGAGGGAAGGTAAACTTGTGCTCTTAGGGGATGAGGTGCATGGCAACATTGTGACACAGACCCCACTTGTCAGAAAGTGGGGGCACTGAGGGCACCAAAAAGGGAACTGGGGAACCCAAGGGCAAAACAGGTTGTGGGGATCTGATCTTCGGGGAGATGCTGAGGGTTTGTGGATTTGAATGCAGTGGAAAGAAAAGAGAGAGCTACTCACAGCCAAAGGCAACGCGGGTGGATTGATAGATTGTTTTCTTCAAGTTATGGTATCTGACGCTGCAGGTGAGGATTTTGCCCTCATCATCTAAGGAGGGCGTAAAGGTGATGTCAGCTCCGTATGTCTTACTCCAGTCGCCCAAAGTCGTTTGCCAGAAATGTTTGACGTGATGCTTTATATTGGCATTCCAGTTGACTTGGGGTATATTCTCTTGGCACATTCCTGGCACGAAACATCTGAAAGTGGCTGGTTTACGCCAGACTGCCTCTGATGGCTTCACAATATTTGGCTTCGTCAGCTCTAAAGAAGTGAGATTCACCGGGAAGGAGAGAGAAGAAAATTCACAGGGCATTGAGTAGGATGCACGAGCCCTGGATTAAGGGTGGGATTTCTCAGTCACAGACATTTTGCCACTCTTAACTCCCGCCAAGGTTGTCATTCTTTCGTTCTCATGGGCCTCTTCCCCTACACACACACACACACACACACACACACACACACACACACACACTTAAGAACTGCATGATATCCTGGAAACTAACAGTCCACAGGGCCTAATGCAGTGTCTGCACAATTTTGAAACATTCAAATCACCCTGAAGTGCTTCAGAGTCTCTTGCTTCTAAATCCCATGTTTAATGCTCCTAGGAGAGCCACCTACCTGTCAAGAATATCTGAGGTTGAGTATGAATTCGTTTACTGAAAGAAAGAAAGCTGAATCCTTCTCCTTTCTCAATTCGCAAGTAGTACCAGCCCACATCTTCTGGCCCCATATTCTTGATTCTGAAGGAGCAGTCACCAGTCTTAGGATCTCCTGTTAGCTGGAAATGTGTCGCGGTAAGATTTTGATTTTCGTTATTGGTGCAGACAATTTTACCGGGGATCCAATATCCGGGCCAGATCCAGCTGTGGGATTTATCTGCATTCTTAAGCCAAAAGGCATATAATGGCCCAGACTTTTCCATGAACCATCCAGGTGTAGTAAACTTGCAGGCAACATAGACACAAGAACCTTTCTGTCCAGTGATAGTTTGGGCCACTTTGATGGAAAAGTCGAAGTGCTGGGCCAGCACGCCTGCCAGAGAGGGAACAAAAAAGATTTAAGTGTTATCTAGAAATGTTCAGTTAAAACAAGCTCAGTGTTCTCCTCCTCTAGGGTAGCCACCTGAGCATTGCCTCCCCAAAAGAGCCAATGTTTTGCCTGCCCCTGAGAAAGGGCAAAGAAAGACACTTGCATAAAACTTGAATAAAATCTGCAAAAATAATCCTCAGAGTACTATACTGGCTATCCCTGATTATTAATCACTGTCCTTGGAACTGTCCAGGATGCTAAACGACTTCTCTTAGCACACTTGATTTCTGCTTCTTGCCATTTACGAGGCTTTAAGAGGATCAGAAGGTTGGCGGTTCGAATCCCCGCGACGGGGTGAGCTCCCATTGCTCGGTCCCTGCTCCTGCCAACCTAGCAGTTCGAAAGCACGTCAAAGTGCAAGTAGATAAGTAGGTACCGCTTTGGTGGGAAGGTAAACGGTGTTTCCGTGCACTGCTCTGGCTCACCAGAAGTGGCTTAGTCATGCTGGCCACATGACCAGGAAGCTGTACGCCGGCTCCCTCGGCCAAAAAAGCGAGATGAGCACCGCAACCCCAGAGTTGGTCACGACTGGACCTAATGGTCAGGGGTCCTTTTACCTTTACCTTTACCCTCCCTGCCTCTGAATCCCTTGCCCCAGCTATCTGCTCCAAACCACTGTACAACCCCACCATCCTCAATCTCACTTCATTGAGCGCCTACTTGCCTACCTTCTTCCCCAGAACCTCCTCCTCCAACTCTGTGGAGCCACTTGTAGGCTTCAGCAAGGATGGAGACAAATCTAGAATCAGTTGACTCTGCCAGTCATTGGCTCTGGCTGTGTTTGCTGTTGACTCTCTTGTCTTCATCCTTACCAGTCTAAGTGGACACCAGTGATCCAGTGGACAGGAACATTGGCTAAAAAAATATATCAAAGCATTTCCTCATCGTGTCAATTTCATGTCAGAAGGGACAGGGGAGAGGTGGTAATGGCAACAATAGCAGACAGGAAATAAGATAATGATGGGTGACTGGGGGGGGCATAAGGACTTGGACAAATCATAAAAAGACAAAGGAATTAGTGATTTTCTTCCTCTTCATTTCTGCACATGGCTCTTACCTTTGCAAAGTAAGGCAAGGATTAGGGTTGCCACTGTTGCTACAGAGGACGCCAAACCTTTTGTCTTTGAGGAAGGATTGGCAACCTGCCAGCTATTCTCTGCCTCCATCATCTGCTGGCTACAAAGGAGATCTGTCAGAGGGAAAGAGGGAAGGGTTTGACAAGAAGGAGAATTGTGACTACAGGCCACTGAAAGATTTCTGGTTGTGCTTGGGAAGGTCTCATCAGCGATCCTTGCAGCCCAATCCCAGGCATGTTTACTCAGATGTAAGTCCCATTGAATTCAGTGGGGCTTACGCTCAAGGAGCTGTGCGTAGGCTTGCGATCTTAGATAAAAATCATGCCAGTGGTAGGACTATTTTTATTTATTTGATTTAACTGGCAGGTAAATCTGTCAAATTTTGCTCCTCCATTTCTCACTTTCTCAATCTTAAGACCTTAATGATTCCACATCCGTTTATGAGGGGGTTTTTATATATTATTTTTTTACTAAACTATGCATTATAATACACAATTTACCTCCTTACGTGCATTTTTGTAGATGGTACTTGACTGGAGCTGTACATCAAAATTCAGGGAAGTGTGTGAATGGCTGTGTTTTGTTTCGCATATTGTTGCAGAAAATGTGAATGGAGAAGACTCATCTTTAAGAGAGCCAGTGTGGTGTAGTGGTTAGGAGCGGTAGACTCATAATCTGGTGAACCGGGTTCGCTTCCCCGCTCCTCCACAGGCAGCTGCTGGGTGACCTTGGGCTGCTCACACTTTTCTGAAGTCTCTCAGCCCCACTCACCTCACAGAGTGTTTGTTGTGGGGGAGGAAGGGAAAGGAGAATGTTAGCCGCTTTGAGAGTCCTTTGGGTAGTGATAAAGCGAGATATCAAATCCAAACTCTTCTTCTTCTTCTTCTTTAAATGAGAATCAAATTTCCAAATGCCCCATCCCTACCCAGATGTAACCTGAAATTGCTTGAAATGTGATTCAATCTCACCTCAAAATAGCAGCAGTTTGGAAGCCCCACAATCAGCTGGATGGGGGGGAAGAGAAGAGGGCACTGATGGAGTCTAAAATACTTAATGAACCTTGACTCGTTTTTATAAAAATCTATAAACAATGGGAAGTCTAATTTTCCACTTCTCTCTCCTACCTCACTGCCTCTTATTCATTCTAAGCAGATTCCAACTGCCTTGGAATATTACATCACAAAGGATGCCCATATTTTCAAAAGGCAAGGACATTCCACAGATTTGGATGAATCTATTCATTTCATACAAACGTTTTATTTTGTTTTTTTAGAATTGGAAGGGACCCCAAGAGTCATCTAGTCCAATCACCTGCAATATAGGAATCTCAGATTTCTTTTTCTCAGTTTTCAAATATACCGTATATACTCGAGTATAAGCCGACCCGAATATAAGCCAAGGTACCTAATTTTAGGACAAAAAACTAGGAAAACTTATTGACTCAAGTTTAAGCCGGTTCACCACACCACAAACCTGGTGGTGGCGGCAGCAGAGGAGGAAGAACAAGAAGCCCGAAAGGGCTGCTTTTGGGCTGCTCGCTCCTCCCCCGCCGCCGACAGCGTCAGAGGTGGAGGAGGAGGAGGAAGGAGCAGCCGCTCATTCATCTGCCACTCGCAAGAGCAGGCATAGGAGCCCGGTTGGGAGAGGCACAGCACAGCGCCTCTCCCAGCCGCGGCTCCTGTACCTGCCCTTGCGAGAGGCGGGCAGTGGCGGAGGGACGAGCAGGAAGAAAGGGCTCCTTTCTTGCTGCTCATCCCTCCGCAGCTGCCTGCCTCACTCAAGTATAAGCCGAGGCAGGCTTTTTCAGCATATGCTGAAAAAGTCAGCTTATATTAGAGTATATACTGTAAGTGCTCTGCGTTCCCCCATTGTCATGAACTGGTTGGATGCAAAAGAATGGTGGGAGGAACAGGCTAGGAAACAAGAAGAAGGCTCAGAGCCCCGGGAGTGGAGGTGGGACAATGATGAGTGGTCAGAGGGAGAAGAGGAGGTGTCGGAAGCTGAGGAAGTAACAGGGTTTAGTGAGCTGGGAGACTCTGTGGAAGAAAGAAGTCCAGAATCAGAGGTGGAAGCTGAAGCAGGAGGGTGGGAGGAGAGAGGTCAAGAGGCAGAGATGATTCAGGCTGGTGACGAGCCATGGGTGTCTTGCCCTCCTGCTGTGACAAGCTCCCCCCTCCCCTCCCCATTGTCTTCCAGAACCAGAAGAGTCATGAAAAGGCCAATTAAAAGATTAGTAGCACACAGATGCAGCCTCCAATTGCTTGTGGGGAGAAACCCTGGAGAGGAGGGGAGTAGTGGTCCCTACCTTCCCACCACTTAGGCAGTGGTGGGAAGACAGGGACCTTCAATCTCAGCAACTACTTCATGTGGGGGCAAGACCTACTAGGGATGGGTTGCTGTGCTCCTTAGACTTTACACTCTACCAAGCCTGTGCAGTCTGTGGTTTTGCTAGTAAAATGTTAACTCCAACTTGCACTGTGTGATTTACTGCTGGCTGGCTCATGTCAGACATCAGTTTTTGAATTTGTGCAATGTTTGGCATGTGGGTACCTCTGGCTTTTTCGGTGCTCTCCTGTTGCGACCTTTCCCCCTGGTATCGTATTCATTTAATTGATGCTGCAACATTTCACACTTTTGTGAGTCACTTGGGGAGATTTGTATGCCCAAAGGCCAGTATGCAAGATCTTGGAAACAAATGGTGCCCTGCCCTTTTTAGAATGGGAGTATTCCTTCTGATGCTCAAGAATTTTCCAAGGCAGTTAGACCCAGTTAAGGATCAATAAGAGGCAGTGAGGTGAGTCAGGGGGGAGATGTAGATTTAATACAGTGGTACCTCGGGATATGAACGGGATCCGTTCCGGAGCCCCATTTGCATCCTGAAGTAAACGTAACACCACTTCTGTGCATGTGCGTGACATCATTTTGAGCGTCTGCGCATGCATGAGCGGCGAAACCCGGAAGTAATGCGCTCCGTTACTTCTGGGTCGCCACGGAGTGCAACCCGAAAATACTTAACTTGAAGCTACCGTACTTTAACCCGAGGTATGACTGTATGTGTCTTGTGTGCATTATGTTTTTAGGTATTATCTATACCCCTCCACCCCAAGCAATCCAATTAAGTGTATTCTCCTCTCCCTTTCCTTGGCTGCAGTCCTCCAGTTATGAATCGAATCAGTTCTGCATTCCACAAAGCAGAGTGGAGGCTGTCCCGTGAGGGTTAACTGTGCATTTCCCACCAAACTCAGCCACACCTGAGGGCTTCCTTTCTCCTTACATACTACCAGTCCATATAGTGGCCCAAATTGTCAGCTTCCTCTCTGTCCATCTCAGTGTCATCCTTGATGTCAAGGACGTGCTGAGGAGGGCTGCACTGAGGAGGCGTGGTAGGAGTCACCCCCTCCCCCTGATCCTGAATCTTCCCAGGAACAGGAGAACAGTATAGGTTTGGAACAGTGGTTTGCAGAGGGGCATAGTTCAGAAGGCAGAAGCTGGGAAATACTGGATGGGGAACAGCTAAAACAGGGGTAGGCAACCTAAGGCCCATGGGCCACAAGCGGCCCACAGGGGTCGTTTAACTGGCCCACGAACTGCTCCCAAACCGAGCTGCTCGCTCAGTGAGTCCCCGCGCGCTGCACTAAACCAGCACAGTGACTCACTTCTGTGGTGCCAGAAATTGCGTCTGCACAAACGCCAGAAATCATGGGCACACATGCTCATGTGTGCGTGTGATCCGGCCCACAGAGGGATCTCCACTGGAGTGAACCGGCCCAGGCAAGGTAAACCTTGCTGATCTCTGAGCTAGAAGAAGAAGAAACACTGGGGAAGAGATGGTTGACAGCTTCACAGTTGTTGGACAGCATTCCCCCACTGCTCTCCCCAAGGCTGAGAAAAGCTCAAAAAGGCTCAGAACAGAAAGCACAGAGGATAGAAGCTCAGATTACAAGATGTAGGAGTGACAAAGATTACCGTACTTTTCCGTGTATAACACGCCTCCCCCCATGTATAAGACACCGCCTATTTGGGGGGACTAAAAATTAAGAAGATGGGGGGGGGGAGATTGCCCAGAGTTGTTGAGCTTTTTAGGAGGGTTACCAAAAAACACTCACTCACCCGCCTGGCCAACACTAACACTTCCCCGCCCAATTGCCACAGCAGCAACCAATCAACACCACCCCTTGCCACAGATAATAACACGCTGCAGACCACCTCCTTTATTTAATTTTTGTGTCCTGCCCTATCCTATGAGCTCAGGGGCACTAAGAGATGTCTTAATGAGACCCAGGTATCCCGATGAGCTTGCCATTCTATTCCATGCTCAGGTAACCCCGCTTGTACGAAAAGTACCAGCAAAGATGGAGGAATACTATTTAAGTTAACTCTTGTCCAACTGGAATCCCTATGTCACCAGAAATGTAGCTAGAAAGGTACAAACAGGCATTCTCCATTGCAGTGGTCAATTAAACAATTATACTTAATATTCCCTCCAGCCACTTTTGCCTCCTGCATGTTCCCTCCTCTCTCTGGAAGAGACTGAAGCACATGCTGTGATCTCCTTTCATAGCTGCCCTGTCGACCTGAAATTTGCAATCAACCTCGGCACCGCCGGTCTCACCCAGAGCTCATGATGACATTAAAAGGAATCACTGAATCTTAGAAAGCAACTTTACTCATGTAAGAGTGTGGCAGTGTGAACTGCATGCAAATTAAGCTTGATTTTCAATTGATTATGATGGTATTTTGGGGAAGCAGGTTTGTTGTGCTTCTCCAAGTCAGCTTTAATTAATTGTGCAGCCTGAATTTTCCGCTATGTGACTGAACCCCGCCCCAAAATAGCAACAGTCTGGAAGCTTTCACACTCAGCTGGAAGGAGGGAGATCACAAACAGATTTATTTATTTATTTATTTATTTATTTATTCATTCCCTGCCCATCTGGCTGGGTTTCCCCAGCCACTCTGAAGCACTTAATGCATGTTTTAACATTTTTATCTATAAACAATAGAAAAGTATAGGTTCTCCTTCCCACCCCCACCCCCTCACTTACCTACTGCCTCTTACTCACTCTAAAGAGATTCTAGCTGCCTAAGAATATTTCATCACAAAGAACACCCACATTCTCAAAGGGCAAGGACATTCTGTAGGGAGTGACAAATCTTTCCATTTCAGTTCCTTATCTTTCTGATCTTAGTTCTCCACATTTCCACATCAGCTTGCAAATTCATGTAATGTTTGACTGGCGTGTATATCTGGCTTTCTAAACGATCTTCCATGGTGACCGTCTTCCGTTGTATCATATTGTGTTATATCCCACTTTTGCAAGTTGCTTAGAGTGCCTTCATTACAGATCTATAGGCACCAGGCATTCCTCTTCTCCAAGGTCTTTGGCTAATGAAACCATCTATGGCCTTTTAAACACTGGGGAGGGGGATTTGTGTTTTGTTGCTGTTGTTGTTACTATGTTATGCATTTTTTATATTGTAAACCACCCAGGGATCCTCAGATGAAGGGTGACATGGAAATTTAATCAATAATAATAAATGAATAAATAATGTATAAAACTGCATTATAGGAGGGAAACTGCTTTGCAAAAATGTGGAAAATTGCATACAAAAATGTGTATATTTAGATAATTTCACACTAAAGTGCTCTTGATTTTTTGTGGGGACTTAAAAACAAACAAATTAGTAACTGATGTGAAAATGGGGAGAACTAAGCTTTGAAATAGTGAGAAGCTTGTGAGAAAGACATGGGCAGATGCACTGATCCTTACAGAATGTTTTTGTCCTTTTAGAATGTGGGTGTGCTTTGTGATGGAAAAGGATATTCTAGCGCAGTTAGAACCCATTTGGAATGAGCAAGTGGCGATGAGGTCAGTGAGAGAGGGAAAGGGGCATGTACAGTTTATAGATCAAGGTATGTACATTATGTTTTTAGCCATTATTTGTGTCCTCTTTCACTCTTCTGCCCAAACCATCTGAGTGTGGGCACTTCCAAATTGTTGAATTTGCCTGTACACAAATTTGTAAACACACAAAATATCCTGTTGGGAAAAGAATAAAATTGAATGAATGGTCCCGATACCACTGGCATGATTATTATCTAAGACTGCAATCCTGTGCACATGTATACCCATCTTCTGATAAGACCTTCCCAGGCACAGCCAGAAATCCTTCAGCAACCTCCTCCTCATCAAATCCTCCCCTCTTTCTCTGTGACAGATCTCCTTCCATGGGAATAACTGTAGCATGCACAGGATGCAGGGAGGGAGAAGCTGGCAGGTTGCAAATTCTCCCTCAAAGACAAATCGTTTGGCCTCCTCTCTAGCAACAGCGGCAACTGTGATCCTTACCCTGCTTTGCAAAGGTGAGTGTGATGTGCAGAAAAGTCACTGTAGAAGTCCCATGTCACTTTCTGATTTCTCCAAGCCATATTACTCTCTTTGGTGACCCCCTTCCCCACTGCTGTTCCTATCACATTCTCTTCCCATCTCAAGTGAAACTGATGAGCCTTGTTACATGTTCTGTTCCTGTCTTTTGGACTTGGTAATGGGGATGGAGGAGAAATTTGTTTAGAACAGGCAAAATACAGATTATGGAAGAAGTTGTATGGAAGACAGCAGGCAAGTGAGGGTTCAGCTGAGGACAAACTGAGGTTGATAGGGAAGGGCCCCATTCCTTCTAATGGACCAGCCTCCACTGCTCCTGTCTGTTTGCTTTGAGGAGCCCTCAGTAGAGTTGAGAAGAAGCAGATCATATTGAAGTAAAGAACTGGGATTTTCCACTTGTAACTTTCCTGTGAGAACGACCTTGAGTTATGAGCACGCCACTCGATGAAATATCAACAAGAAGTAAAACAAAGCAAGCTCAAAAGCAGGCTCAGAAAAGAACCTCTATATCAGGAGCAGCAGCTGGACAAGAGAGAGTAACAACAGCATCAATGGATTCTATGACACAGGCACTGCTCAAAATAAATCAATCTTTGGAAGTACTCACTAAGCAATCTACAGAGAACTCCAAGAAGTTGACAGAATTAACAACAAGACTCGACTTGAACACAACGACTATATCGTCTAACACAGAGTCTATAAATCGTTTGATACAAGAAAGCACCGAAACAAGGAAAATAGCTGAATCTGCTAAAATTACTGCCGAGGAAGTCAAGGGAAAATATGTACCTATTGCAAAGAAGGTACATGAACATGATGCAACCTTAGCTCTTATGGAACTGGAGAGGAAAGGTAAAAATCTGAAATTGAGATTGGTACCAGAGGAGGAAGAGGGCAACCTTGGGGAATTTCTCACAGATAAATTTCAGGAATTTTGGACTGATGAACTAGAAGGAGAAGAAGATGAATTTGTAATAACTACAGCCTTCCGGATTGGCAGAAAGCAAGGCAAGAAACCAAGGGATTGCCTAATCACCTTAAGATCCAAGGAAGAAAGAGATAAAATATTGAACTTACTTTTCCAGAAGGCACTGATTATTAAGAATTCTCAAATACAGATTTATAAAGATATCCCTAAATATTTTTTGGAGGTGAGGACTCAATTTAAAGATTTAGTGGATTTGCTGAAAAAAAACAATACCCCATTCAGATGGGAGTTCCCACAAGGGTTGTCCTTTAACTTCAAAGGGAAGAAAATTAAAATAAAAACAATTCAAGATAAGGAACACTTTTTGGAGAGAAACTTTGAGGATTTTCAAAAAGGAACTGTGACTGAGGGAGAAATACCAGATATTGCAAATTTATCATTTGGACTGAACCCAGCACCGACCGATCAGGAACAAGAACTTGGAGCGGTTGGTGGAAAAGACACCCAGTAACAAAAATGTCTCTGCAACTCCTGAGTTGGAACTGCAACGGCCTTAACCATCCCCAAAAAAGGACCCAAGTCTTTCATATACTAAAGAAAGAGCAACTGGACATAATATGTTTGCAAGAAACTCATATTGCCAGAATACATAGAAAACTTTTGACAAATAAAAGATTAGGACTGGAATTCATTTCCTCAGATAAAGTTAAGAAAAGAGGAGTCGTGATCTATGTTAAGGAAAAATGGGAACCAAAAATGATCTTTAAAGATGAACAAGGAAGGTTTCTGGCAGTGGAAATTCAAATACAAGGAGAAAAAATCTTGATTGTAGGAATTTATGCACCTAATGAGGGGAAGGCTGAATTCTTCAAGAAGTTGCATGAGACATTAACGGACTTTATGGACCATAAAATAATAATGATGGGCGATATGAATGGAGTCGTCTCCACAAATATGGACAAAGCTCAAAGACAAGTAATCTCTAAGGATGGGAGACTACCAAAGACCTTTTTTGAACTGACTGACACAATGGACTTGATCGACATTTGGAGAACAAGGAACCCTCTGGAAAGAGAGGGGACCTTCTTCTCTGAAGCAAAAATGACATGGACCAGGATTGACCAAATATGGATTTCTAGCAATCTGGCACCAAGGGTTAAAAATACAGAAATCTGCCCAAAAACCTGCTCTGATCACAATGCAGTAAAGATGGAAATGAAATTGACAACAGCTGGAACTTTCAGATGGAGAATGAATGACACCCTTTTTAGAGATGAAGAAATTTTAAAAAAGGCCCAAAAAACTCTGAAAGATTACTTTGAAATAAACCTTGGAACAGATCTGGAAAGAAGAATAATATGGGACGCAAGTAAGGCTGTCATGCGTGGTTTTCTAATTCAACAAAATTCGATAAAAAGGAAACAACAAAATGAGAAGAAAGAAAAAATCTGGAATCAGATGAAAGAAGGAGAGAAGAAACTGAGGTCAAAACCAAAATCCCAGGAGATTTTAAGAGAAATAAAATACTACCAGACCCAATACATGGAACTGATGAACCAAGAAATAGAATGGAAAATAAAACAAATGAGGCAAAAAACTTTTGAATCAGCAGACAAATGTGGGAAATTGCTGTCATGGCAATTGAAAAAGAGGCAAAAGTTGAATACTGTGACGTCCCTTGAAGTAGAGGGGAATTTTATAAACAAACCAAATGAAATCAGTAATTGCTTTCAAAGTTTCTTCAAGAAATTATACGCACAAGGGCCGAAAGATGAACAAGAGATAGAAGAATTTATTAAAAAATATGGACTATCAAAGATCTCGGAAAAAAATAAAAGGACTTTAAATGAAAAAATTACGAACCAGGAAATTGAGGGTGCCATCCAGAATATGCAATTGGGAAAATCACCAGGGCCAGATGGACTGACGGCGAGATACTACAAAGCAATGAAGGAATGGTTAATACAACCATTGAAAGAAGTGTGTAACCAAATCTTGGAGGGGAAAAAGGCTCCCGAATCGTGGAAAGAAGCATTCATCTCACTTATACCGAAGACAGAAACTGAGAAACATCAAGTTAAGAACTACCGCCCTATATCACTCTTAAATGTGGATTATAAAATTTTTGCAGACATTTTAGCAAAAAGATTTTAAAAAGTGTTGGTAGAGGAGATTCAGAAAGACCAAACAGGCTTTCTCCCAGGGAGACATATGTCAGATAATGTAAGGAATATTATAGACATTTTGGAACTATTGGAGACTGATATAAATAGAAAAGCAGTACTGATTTTTGTGGACGCGGAGAAAGCCTTTGACAATATTTCTTGGAGTTTTATGAGGAGGAATCTCCATGGGATGGGGGTAGGCCAAAACTTTGAAAACGGTATAGGTGCAATATATTCAGAGCAAAAAGCTAAATTAATTGTGAATGGTGTAGTTATGGATGAAATCTCAATAGAAAAAGGGACACGACAGGGTTGCCCAATATCCCCTCTATTATTTATATCGGTCCTGGAGGTGCTGTTGAATATGATTAGAAGGGATCAGCTGGTTGAAGGAATACACCTCGGAGCTAAACAATATAAGTTAAGAGCATTCGCAGATGACCTAGTTTTGACACTACAACAGCCAGAAGTCAGTACAAAAAGAGTTTTAGAATTAATTGAAATATTTGGTCAAGTGGCTGGCTTTAAACTAAATAAGCAAAAGACAAAGGTACTGGAAAAAAATCTAACGATGGGGGAAAAAGATAGCTTTCAAAGGGAAACTGGTTTGGAGATAACAAAAAAGGTGAAATATCTGGGGGTGAATCTAACATCCAAAAATATGAACCTGTTTAAAGACAATTATGAGAAATGCTGGTTAGAAGTGAAGAAAGATCTTGACACATGGTCTAGATTGAGATTATCCTTGTTAGGCCGAATTGCTGTTATTAAGATGAATGTATTGCCGAGATTGCTGTTTCTGTTTCAGACATTGCAAATTATAGACAAGATGGATTGTTTCAAGAAGTGGCAGAAAGATATATCTAAATTTGTCTGGCAGGGCAAAAAACCCAGAATAAAATTTAAGATTTTAACTGATGCAAAAGAAAGGGGGGGTTTTGCGCTGCCGGACTTAAGACTTTATTATGAAGCAGCAGCTTTTTGCTGGTTGAAGCAATGGCTACTTCTTGAAGACACAGATATTTTAGACTTGGAAGGGTATGATAACAATTTTGGCTGGCATGCATATTTATGGTATGACAAGGTAAAGATCTACAAAGGCTTTAAAAATCATATTGTCAGGAAAGCTTTATATAATGTTTGGAATCGATATAAGGATTTGTTGGAAAATAAAACACCCAGATGGTTGTCACCAATGGAAGCTAGAGCGGTAAAAAAACTTAACATGGACTCTAATTGGCCAAAATATAGTGAAATTATAGAATATGATGGTGAAAAAGTTAAATTACAGAGCTTTGAGAAATTAAAATCCAAAGTTCGAGACTGGTTACATTATTATCAGATAAATGAGACTTTTAAGCAGGACAAGAAACTAGGATTTCAGAAAGAGAGGTCAAAATTGGAAACAGAACTGTTAGAGACCAATACTAAGAATTTGTCTAAAATGTATAACTTGTTGCTGAAATGGAATACACAGGATGAAACAGTTAAATCAGCTATGATTAAATGGGCACAAGACTTAGGTCATGATATTATGTTTGCTGACTGGGAACAGTTATGGACCACAGGCCTTAAATTTACGGCATGTAGTGCCTTGAAAGAAAACATAATGAAAATGATCTATAGATGGTACATGACTCCAGTCAAGCTTGCAAAGATATATCATTTGCCCAGTAACAAATGCTGGAAATGTAATGAATGTGAAGGAACTTTCTATCATCTTTGGTGGACCTGCCCAAGGGTTAAAGCCTACTGGGAAATGATCTATAATGAAATTAAGAAAGTCCTTAAGTGGACATTTGTAAAAAAACCGGAGGCTTTTCTCTTGGGCATGGTCGGCCAATTGGTACCAAAAAAAGATAAGATCTTTTTTATGTATGCAACTACAGCAGCAAGAATACTTCTAGCAAAGTATTGGAAGATGCAAGAATTACCTACTCTGGAAGAATGGCAGACGAAGGTGACTGAATTTATGGGACTGGCAGAGATGACCGGCAGAATCCGTGATCAGAGGAAGGAGACAGTGGAAGAGGACTGGAAAAAATTTAAATCATATCTTAAGAACTGTTGCAAAATTTTGGACTGATAAAATGTCAAGGGTTAAGAAATAGAGAATTATAGTTGGAAATATTTAAGTTAAGAAAATTATGAAGGAAATCAAATTTTGAAAAGGAATGAAGGATTGCTAAAAATTTTGGATACAGGGATGCAGTGAAGGGGAGGCATGGGGAAGTCATGTATTGTTTGTTTGTTTGTTTAATTTTGTGTTTTTTGTTTTATGAAAATCAATAAAAATTATTTAAAAAAAAAAAAGAGAAGAAGCAGATCAAGCAGTGGTCTGGGAAAGATAACTGGATGAAGGTATGGACAGATAGAGAGTGTAAATCCTACTAAAGCGCAGGAAACAGGAAGCAAGAGCAATCAGAGAGAAAAGATGTTCAGCACCCTGGACAGTTCCCAAGAAAGTTATTATTAAAGCAGTGGTAGCCAGAGTGGTTCAGGACTCCAGATCCCATCATGCCTGGCTATAAGCCATGCCAGCTGGGGTGATGGGTTCAAGAACGTTTGGAGGGGACATATTTTGTATGCCAAGGGTCTTGTGGTCTCTTCCAACTCTATGATTCACCAGCATCTCTACGTAAAAGATATCAGGTTGCATACCTCTGCCTGAGATCCCATTGGGCTGCTTCCACTCAGAGCAGACAACAGTGGAGAGGGTATAGCAGAACTCAGGAGTTCTGGCTCAATTTTCAATACTATAATCAACTGGGGTAAAAAGTGTGGTAACATTTGCACCATCACCAGAAGGTCTAAAATGAAACACTTAGGATTCAGGGAAGGTCTCTTTGTGGTGGCAGAGTATATTCACAACCAGGTGGCTTAGCTGGTGCTCCTATAGCAGATAATATAAGTGGAGTAAATGCTGTGGGAGCTGGAAAAGGTGAGGAAAGTAAACGGTCCTTAGCCCTGTTCTCAGTTACAAAAAAATGGGAGGGGGGGTTGTTGCCTTATGAAGGGATCTCTTCTTGTTAAAGCCGGCCAAAGCCACAAAGGTAGACTGTAATGGCAAGAGGAGGTGGTAAAAAGACTACAATAAAATTGGCTCAAATGGAGAGGATCTAACAATGGCGCACAATACAAAATCTGAATTTTCTTGGTGGTTTTTCAGGGCACACATCTTGAGTACCCCAGTGGCTTAGTAAGTATCTGTTTCACAAAACAGTTTGAAACTTGTTTTACTGCCATGGCTTTCTGTAAAGAACTATAGGAATGGAAACTTTGGTGAGGCTGCTGATAACTCTTTCATGGTATTTCAGACTCTTTTACAGAATGTCAGTTCCTAGAGGGATGTGCATGTAGACAGGAGCACACTGAATTTATGTTCTCGAAATTTTATTTGGAACCATGAGGGCTAGAAACCTTGAAACTTTGAAAGCAGAGGTTCTCAGTGTTGTAGCACAAAAGTGCCTCAGGAGCTTACACATCTGCTGCATGTCCCCCCCCCCCCCGTTGTATTAGACTCTACTATTTTGCCCATAGCTGGGAATAAAAAACCCCAAGATTTTTGGGTTCTAAGATAAAGGGGGGAACAGTGGAGTGGGTAGAAGGCAGCTTCTTGTGAATGACACTCACCCCTGAAAACATTCTGCTTTTCCCTGCTGGGATCTGAAATGAAGACCAGTGGGTGATTCCTGCAGGCTTCTCTGGTCCCGTGAGTGAGACTACCCCAAGAGGGGACACATGGTGGTCACATGCCCTATTTTACAGAGGGTAGTCCCCACAATGTAAAGGCATCCTCTGTTTGAAGGGCTGCCTGGTCAAACTTCAGTTTAAAGACAAAGAAGGGAAATCATGAGGGCCATTGAAGGGACAGCAGACTAAGCAGGCATGCAGCTCACTTGGTCCTTCCGTCTATGGTAAGATGCATTTCTGTTTCAGTTATAGTCCTTGTTTCTGCATTTGCATCTATAAATATGCATTAGCGCATGCAATTTTGTGCAGATGAATCTCATCTTCGGCTCTCTTGCTTTGCCATATTTTTGGAAGTGCTGGATGAATTGGTCAACTTTGGATAGTAGTTCATTCTCTCCCCCCGCCCCATACACACATTCTGATAGGTATGCTGACCAGCAACTTGGACTTTAGAATCACAGTGCCTGACAGCATCACCGCACAGAGAGGCTTCTGCATCCACGTTCCCTGCAGTTTTACTACTCCTGATTGGTACAAGCACAGCTCTGAGCCCCTGTATGGCTATCGGTTTAGGATTACGGATCAGCAGACCAATTTGGAAGGGACCAACATCTGGGTCCCAGTTGAACTTAAGGCCAGCAATGATGAAAGGCAGAGATTACTTAAACTTCATTCCACTCATATGAAGTTATCAGGGGATCCAGAAAAAGGTGACTGCTCATTCACCATCATCAATGCTGGACTCGATGACTGGGGCCAGTACTACTTCATAATTGATAAAGGAGAGAGCTACAGATACTCCTTTAATCCTTCCAGTTCTCAAACTCACACTAATCCTCAGGTTGTGCTGACAGGTAGGTGGCTTTCCTATTAGGGGCATGCATAGGATTCAGACAAATCCCAAAGCCTGAGTTTAAAGCATCCCGCTTCAAAATGATTTGGGATTTGTCTGAAGCAAAGCAGGATCTTTCCAAAGAGCCCCAAGCCAAAGCAAGAGTCTCTGAAGCATTTCATGGTACAGTAATTCAGATATTTGAAAGCTGTGCAGTCAGTGTGTCTGCAAACATGGAAACACTTCTCCCCAAGCTTGCCATATAAGGAAATTGCAAGGGGGGAAATGGAGGGCTCTTTTGTGACTGACATGTCTACTTGGAGGTAAAGAGGGCCTTCCAATCACAGTATTTGCAAGGGGTGAGATGTTGATGCAATGTATCACATTGTCCTTGTCTGTTCTCTGCTCTTTTGCTAGTTCTACTCATGGTTCTTGCTTGGAACATGCGGGACATTCAAGTCCTTCTGCCTCTGGGCTCCATGCCCTCCCATCCACTCTGGTGAAATCAACTTTGCCCTTTGATTCCTATCAAGCAGAACACAACCTGGAGCTGTTTCCCATCCCATTTGTCATATTTCTGTAGCCTCAGCACCCACAGTGTGAGAAGGACATTGCACTCGTGTCCTGCTGGTGGGAGTTTTTAAAAGCATTTGGTCGGCCACCCTAGGAAATAAGGTGATGGACTTGATAAGCCATTTAGTCTTGAGTTCCACTAAAATTAATGTGGCTTAAGGAAATCACAACTCATATTCACATTGATTTCAATCAAACTAGAGCATGACTAACTTGTCATGGATCCAGCTCAATATTTGTTTTCCCCTCCCTTTTAAAGAAAAGTTGTTGGTTTCACTTTGTGCTGATGTTTTCATCACAGTTTTAACATTTGATCTGTCTCTTTTCATTACGTATGGTTTTATAATTTTAATGGCAGCTGACTTGTGAGTTCATTGAACGAAAAGACCAAGTAGAGATTGAATTGAGTTAAAATAATAATAACAAATATCATTGCCCTGGGATTTTGCTACATTAAGGCACATTGATGTGCACATAATGGGTTCTCAAATGTGTGGCCAGGAGGCTCTTGAGAACAAAAGGATGACAACCTTGATGGGAGTCAAGAATGGCAAAGTGACAATGACTGGGAAATCCCATCCTTAAGCCAGGGCTCATGTGTCTTACTCAATGCCCTGTGAATCTCCTTCTAATTCCTCCCTGGGGATTCTCACACATTTAGATCTGAAGAAGCCCAAGATCATAAAGCCACATGAAGTGATTTGGGAGAAGCCAGCCACTTTCAGATGTATAGCAGCAGAAATGTGCCCAGGGACTAAGCCCCAAATCACCTGGCCTACAGAGCCAGATATACACCCTGTTTACGCAACATATCCATGGAATACTCAACAGAGCAATTGGAGCTTGACCTATGGAGTTGACATCACCTTCAAGCCCAGCTTAGCTGATGACAGCATAGTCCTTACCTGCAGCATCAAATACCATTTCTTGAAGAAAGCAGTCCACATAGCCACCCGCCTTTCCTTTGGCTGTGAGTAGCTCTTTGTTTTCTTTCCTCTCCCTGCATCCCAATCCACAAACGCTCAGCAGCGCCCTGAAGATCAGATTCCCCCAACCCTGTTTTGCCCTTTGGTTTCCCACGTCCCCTTTTTGGTGCTCTCAGCACCCACATTTTGACAAGGGGAACCTGAATCACAATGTTGCAGGGCACCTCATCCTCTTAGAAATCCCTTGGGCCACATACAAACCTCTGCCTAATTTGATGCAGAAGCTAATCATCATCATCATCATCATCATCATCATCATCATCATCATCTTGCAATTTTCAGTTACAGATAGGTAGCCGTGTTGGTCTGCCATAGTCAAAACATAGTCAAAACAAAACAAATTCCTTCCAGTAGCACCTTAAAGACCAACTAAGTCAGTTCTTGGTATGAGCTTTCGTGTGCATGCAGACGAATCTGCATCTGAAGAAGTGTGCATGCACACGAAAGCTCATACCAAGAACTGACTTAGTTGGTCTTTAAGGTGCTACTGGAAGGAATTTGTTTTGTTTTGCAATTTTCAGTCCTAGTGATTCTTCAAGAAGGCAGGTGTTTGTTTGTTTGTTTGTTTGTTTGTTTGTTTGTTTGTTGTTTTTGCCAGTTTTGAACAGTATTCATAATGGCATTTTCTAGGAGAATTCAGATCAACAAGAGCACAAGGTTACCCTTCACTTCCTATCTCAGAACATGAAGGAATGTATGTACTCATTTGTTCTTGCCAGCAATTTTACACATGCTTAAAGGAACAGGGAATAGACTACAGGCTACATTGTCTGTCCTAAATTGAGATGAAACCATTTCTTTCTCTTTCTCTGGGTGCCTTCAGCCTGTCTCTAGCGTATTTTGTGCAGGGGATTCAAGCACATATAGTGGTACCTCGGGTTACATATGCTTCAGGTTACATACGCTTCAGGTTACAGACTCTGCTAACCCAGAAATATTACCTCAGGTTAAGAACTTTGATTCAGGATGAGAACAGAAACCACAAGGTGGCGGTGTGGCAGCAGCGAGAGGCCCCATTAGCTAAAGTGGTGCTTCAGGTTAAGAACAGTTTCAGGTTAAGAACGGACCTCCGGAATGAATTAAGTACGTAACCAGAGGTACCACTGTACCAGAAATCTAGGTTTGCACAATTAAAGTGGATTGAAGTGCTCTGCCCCCTAGTGGAACAAACACACTTTAAAAAAATAAAAATTAAAAGAAGAAGAAGATGACAACTTCTGCAGTCCAGAAAGTGACAGGGCAGGGGAATGCACTGGAAAATGTATGATGAATGGGAAAACTTCTAAGGAACCTAAAGCCAGTGAAGATGAATGCTCATTGTCATATAACCTCCCTGGAAACAGAAACAATGAATGCTCAATAAAGACCAGGTGTAATCTAGCCAGATCCTCTGGATGAACCCCTGCCCACTTCTCTCTTGGCCAATCTGTGCTATACATTTTTTTTAAAAAAAAAAACTATGATACCACTTTAAACAGTCATGGATCCCTCCAGAGAATTGTGGGAGCTGTACTTTGCTAAGGTTGCTGAGTATTGCAAGGTGACGCCTATTCCCCTCCCAGAGCTACAGTTACCACAGCAGTTTAGCAGTCAATCCCTCTTCCCAAGATACTCTGGAAATAGGCAATAGAACATAAAAGCAATACCCCCATCTCTCTCTCCCCCTCCTTTCCCCCACCTGCAAGATGTCTATGACAAAAGTGTCTCTCACCAAATGCAAAGAAACTGTGAAAAGGATTGTGCCTTGAAAATGGAGGCAATATATGTACCTTTCCCTGTTTCTGTTTGCTTTGTAACACTAATAAACCTTAATAAAAAAAACAGCTTTTTCTTTAAAGAAAGTGTGACGTGCACATCCACATCACAGATTTAAAACATTCTCAATACCACTTTAACAGTCATGGTGTTACCCAAAGAATCCTGGGAACTGTAGTTTGTTTAGGGTGCTGGGAATGGTAGCTCTGCAAGGGGCCTCCTAACAACACACAGAACCCTTAGCAAACTGCAGTTCCCAGGATTCTTCAAAGGGGACCATGACCGTTAAAGTGGCGTAACAGAGTGTGGCTGTGACATAGCTGTCAACCGTCCCTTATTTGGTGGGAAACTCCCTTATCCCAGCACCGTTTCCTGCTGCTGTCCCGGATTGATGATGTCCCTTAAATTTCCCAGTTTTCAAAGGAAGCAGCTCCTCTCCCTCCCTGCCAGCCAGGGAGGAGGAAGGCTCCAAATGTGTTGCTTGGCTGCAATGCTCACCCAATAAGGAGTCTAAGAACGACTGGGGGGTGGAGCTTGCATGCCTTGTGCTGATCAAATCGGCTGTGTTGCCTGGGGACTCGCCTTTGCTCAGCGCTTCCCAGCAGAGAGGTGACGGTGGTTTTCCTTGCTGCATCCCCTTTGCTGGGTTGCTGCGCTGTGGGAACCACCACTTGAGGCGTTGTTTGGCTGCTGGTTGACTAAAATACCTTATTTTATTATAAGATATTTATTAAAGTTTTCAAAAATAATACGTTGTAAAACAAAAAGAAAAGAAACAACAAAAATACAGAAATACAAAAATACAAAAATAAATACAATTTAAAAACACATAGAGTTTCCATTTACTTATTTTCTTTTAACTTATTTTCCCGACCTCCTCATACCTCCCTTTCTTATATTCCAATTCAGATTGTTTGTTCAGCAAATCCTCACCATTAGTTCTTTTACTTATTTCAAAACCTTATTTTCCGTATCTCTTAAGCATTACAGCTGGAAACCACTTAATTTCTATCCATCATCATTCTAACATTCATTAATTTTACAATATTTCTGCAAATAGTCTTTAAACTTCTTCCAATCTTCTTCCGCCAACTCTTTTCCCTGGTCACGGATTCTGCCGGTCATTTCTGCCAGTCCCATATAGTCGATCATCTTCATCTGCCATTCTTCCAGAGTGGGTAGATCTTGTGTCTTCCAATATTTTGCGATAAGTATTATTGCTGCTGTTGTCGCATACATAAAAAAAGTTCTGTCCTTCTTTGGCAGCAATTGGCCAACCATGCCTAGGAGAAAGGCCTCTGGTTTCTTCAAGAAGGTATATTTAAATACGACTAAAATACCTTATTTTGGCTGCTGATCCCTTATTTTCGAGGCTGCTGGTCCCTTATTTTCAAATCTGTTAGTTGACAGCTATGGGCTGTGACCTCTGTATAAAACAAATTTTATTTGCTTCCACTGCCCCAAAGCCTCTCACTCTCTGTTGTAGCATTGTAAGACATGTTAATAGTTCTGAATCTGGCTCATTCACCCCGGCTTTTTGTTGCTTTCCAGATAGGCCTACAGCCAGCACCATCCTGCCTAATGCTACATGTGAGAATGAGGACTGAGGCCACCGTTGCACCTGTTCTTTCCACGGCTGGCCTCCACCAACGCTTACGTGGGAAGTGGACGGGGTAACCGTCAGTGGGAACGGAAGCACAAGTGACATGGAGGTCTTCCACTGGGCTGAGGGCAATGCGGCGAGCAGCACCCTGCTATGGAAAGGAGACTCCATTGACCACTATGACCCCTTCATCACCTGCACGGCAACCAACCCCTTTGGGAAGCAGACAGTGGTGATCCTACCTGGGTCCAATGGAACAAGTGAGCATCCCCCGCCCCAGACTTCACCTTTAAGTCCTGTGCCTGCTAACATTTACAAATCTCCAAGACAGACAGACTTGGGTGGGCAGCCCTAGGCACACTTCTCCTGGGAATAGGCACCACTGAACATAGAAGGACTTCCTTCCAAGGAAACATGCATCCCATTGTGCTGTTTGGCTTCATCCAAGGCAAGGATGGGGGACTTTTCTCAGCCCAGGGGCCACATTGCCTCAATGCACCGGACGCTGAGGTCCAGTGCCAAGTGTGTTCTGGCAGTTCCCTCACTGTGAGAAGCCAAGTTACAGAGATCCAGGCAGAGGGCCTTCTCGGTAGTGGCGCCCAGACTGTGGAACACCCTCCCATCAGATGTCAAAAAGAAAAATAACTACCAGACTTTTAGAAGACATCTGAAGGCAGCCCTGTTTAGGGAAGCTTTTAATGTTTAATAGACTATTGTATTTTAATATTCTGTTGAAAGCCGCCCAGAGTGGCTGGGGAAACCCAGGCAGATGGGCAGGGTATAAATTATTATTATTATTATTATTATTATTATTATTATTATTATTATTATTAAATCTGTCCTTCTATAATGTCACTTCTCCCTCACCTTTTCTCCAAACTAAAAAGTCCCAAACTTGGAAACCTCTCCTTATGGGAGAGTTGCCCCTTCCCCATTTCCGTTGCCTACTCCCAGGTAAAACCTTTCCAGCACTGGAAATGGATGTATATTCGAAAAATGAATTGTGAACAGCACATTTCACTGAAAATGAAATGCTTGCTTATGCTGCAGTTTTGAAGCCAAACTTAATTACCTTTGAAGTTCATTTAATGATGATAATGAACTAAAGATGATAAATACCTTTCAGGCTTTCCAAGATATACACACCCACATACACAAAGCAGATATCCCACAGGCTGCATACAGGGCTCCCCTGGATTTAATGATGCCTTTAATTAATCAAGCAGCTAATCATAATTAATTGATAATCAGATTTAACTTGCAGGCAGTTCAGAACACAAGCACACAATATGCACAGCTTGCAGGCTTAACATATAGAATAAGAGAACAAGAAGAACATAAGTTTAGAGAAAATTGGAAAATGTTTATTGAATATATAGGGGAAATTGTGTGCACTTGAAAAGGTTGGCAGCATTAAGATAAATTCGACAGTGTAAATAAGTTTTGACGGATGTGGTGATAGAATACTGAATGGTTTAGTTTATATAAAATATGCAGGGATTTATGATTTACACAATGAACCGTGGAAAGAGAAGGAGGGAAGTCATTGATTTTAAGGATCTTTAATTAATACATTCCTTCATGGGTAACCTCCTGGGGCATGGTGGCCAGAGGCAAATGTGGGTGTGATTCTTCCCTTTGTCCAATGGGCTACATTCCAGCCACACAGCAGTCAGAGATGTCTACGCAGACATGCACAGGCACCTCTCTCTAACAAGGCAAGCAAGAGACATTCTCACAATTCAAGCGGCGGTTGTTGGTGCCCATTGGGAGTGGTAGGGTGGACGGCAAGGAGACCGGCAACAGGTGGCGCCAGAGCCAATGAGATGCAGAGATAAACTCAGCCTAGTTTTGCTGCCATCCTCCTCCGGGCTGGGATTAACGAGAAGGAAGATGGCAGTCAGGTTGCAAGTAGGAAGGCACGACGGCTGGGGGGAAACTGAAGGCAGAGTGAGGCTGATGGGGCAGTGCCCCACTTGCCACAATGGACCGGCCTCCACAGAAGTCAAGGAAACATTCTAGCCAGGCATAAGAACCCAAGGAGGGTTTCAAAGCAGCATTGGTGAGGATCACAATTGGGAGAGCCCCAATGGAGATTGGGGTGGAGGGATACATTCAGACCTGGGTCTGAGCTTCCCCTCCCCAGTCTAAATTGCTTTAGCCACTGTATTTTATGCTAAATTTAGTGGTTGGGGCCTTTTATTGGTTGGCTGGGCTTCCTGTTTTGTGATGGATTTGATTCTGCTTTTACAGAGCATTCCTGGAGGCCAGCATAACTTACCCCTATTCCAATCTCCATTGAGGGAATCTCTAAGGAAGGCTTGCTGAGCCAGTAGGTGAGCAAAAGCCCATGTTTTGAGGATTGGGCCCTAGGTCAATATGATCAAGGTTTGGAATAGGTAGAGATCTCTCCTTTTTGTCCCCCAATCAACTCTCTCAGAATGCCCATTTGGGGAGGACATATGACAGCGTAACTTATACCAGGTGAGCCCCCACGCTGAGTCAGGGAGCCCCAACTCACAGTGGCGTAGCGTGGGTTGTCAGCACCCGGGGCAAGGCAAGTAATTTGCGCCCCCTAACCCACACGCCTGGCACCCCCCCTCCACAGTGGGCGGCGACCCAGCGGCTCGGATCGGATTCGTACAGCCAGCACAGCAGTGAGAAAGAGAGAATGAGCCAGGTAGGGACAGAGAGCTGCAAGTGCGATCGCGCGCCCCGCCCCCAGATGTTGCGCCCGGTGCGGCTGGCCCCCCCCTGCACCCCCCATGCTATGCCACTGCCAACTCAGCAAGGAAATACAAAGAACTGTTAAATCTCTGGTCTCATGGCAGATCTTGGGTTTGCACGTTTTTGTATTTTCCTGGTGTATGTCAACTGCCTAGAGAACTTGATTGGATGGGTAGCATATAAATACATTAAATCATCTTTTACAGATGGCCCTCCATCACCACCTTATGTGAAGGTGAAGATTCCTTGGGTCATTTCTGGGATCACTCTTGGGTCCTTGACTCTGCTGACTGTTGTTGTGGCCCTGGTTTACCTTGGCATAGGTGAGTAATGTGGAGAGCAGGCTCTATCCTCTCCTCCCTCAGTTGTGGCTGAGTGAGGCAGGCATGTCATCTCCCAGCTTAATGGAGATAAGCATAAAGAACCTTAGTGGATATTTACCCTTGAGGTGACGCATCTCCCTCTACACCAGGAGGTGTCTATCACCTTCCCTAATGTCCATAAAGGTATCACTCTGTATACCTGTAAAATGTGACTTTGGCTTTCATAGATCAGAAGGAGCCAAGTGTTGCTCAGTTCCGGGGCTGTCTTAAGCATACGCGGCACCGAGGTGCAAAGATCTGTCCAGCGGCCCCCCACCCCCCAGGTTGCCCAGTCCCAGGCGTGCAGGAGGGCAGAGCCAGCCAACACCTCAGTGTCTCACTGGCTCAGTCACCCCCAAACCCGTGCTGCAGAGCCACCCACAGCAGAAGAGCCCACCGCGGCACTCCGACCGACGGGTGGACTCTTCCCCGAATTCAACTCTTGGGCCCCGGACTCTCGGCCTGGAGCCCCTGAGTGCCAGGCACCCAGGTGTCCTGCACCCCTAGCGCCTATGGGTAAGATGGCCCTGCTTAGTCCAACCTGGGAGAAGGAGTTGTGAAAAACTGAGCTGCCCTATGCAGCTTTTGTTCATAGCATGGGGAATATAGGTGTAGTGGAACCTTGGTTCTCCAACGGCTTAGTTGACGAACAAATTGGCTTCTGAATGCCAAAAACCCAGAAGTAAGTGTTCCAGTTTTTTAACGTTTTTTAGAAGCCAAACGTCCAACACAGTTTCCGCTTGAGTGCAGGAAGTTCTTACAGCCAATCGGAAGCCGCCTTGGTTTTTGAATGGTTTCGGGAGTCGAACAGACTTCCGGAATGAATTAAGTTCAAGAACCAAGGTTCCACCGTCTATAAATAGAGATTTCCTAGATGTCAAGTTCCAAGTTTAGGGAAAATACTCTTTGCTGAGAGAACCCCAGGGGAGTTTTAAATATGCAGCTGAGTAAAGCATGGAAATATAAGATGTTAAACCTTTAAAAGATACCCTTCTATGTTCCTTCCAAAATTGCCCTCTACCCTAGCATAGAAAAAGACCACACATTTGGTACGTTTAAAATGGTTTACTTACAAACTCTCCAAAATTCAGATTCATACGCTTCTCCATACAGCATTCAAAACAGTCTCACAAGCAATAAAACTTGGCTTGCTTAGTGGCGAAAGCCCCAAAATTATTGGTATAGGAATACAAGAGTTGGAAGTGACCCAGAGGATCGTGTAGCCCAACTCTCTGCAATGAAAAACTAAGCAGCTGTCCCTTACGAGGATCAAACTTGTAATCTTGGTGTTATCAGCACCATACTCCTCAGTCCTGCTTTATACTGTGAGGACACTCTTATTTCTGGGAATGGTTCCTTATTTAGGATTGAAATTTAGTATTACTAAATAAGGAACAGGGTGACATTCTTACAGGGACACCTGTGTCACTATTGAAACTGCTCTTAGTACCCCAAAGTTCATAGGATGGAGCATGAAACTGGAATAAAATAGGTAGCCAGACCAAGGGTGGGCCTGAGCATAAGGAATGCCTTTAATACCTAGGATTTTCTTCCCTCCAGTGCCCAATCATCAGGTTTACAGGCATCGTAGAGATGCGGCTGAAGTTTCTACGATGGATGCTGCCATTTCCCGTTCAATGCAGGTCCAGCATTGAGTGGATCATATGAAATTAATTCAACATGACATGCTAGCTATTGTTTCATATTTGCATTCACAGCCCAAATATGCAAAGTAGAGTAACTTCCCTGTGCTAGTAAGTAAAGAATAAATCCATTTTGGTTTGTGGAATATTCTCCATCCTGATTCAATTGCTTTATTTTCCGCAAGTCTTTCTTCCATTTTGTAGGCCACTGACGGGGAAATATACATACTTTAATATATTTTAAACATATTAATAGCAGGTAACAGCCAAGCATATATCAGCCATCAAAAGATATTAATAAGCCAATTTCCAGCCCTGCATGATGCTTTTCCAAGTTAATGAATTTCCAGAGGGGCAGCCGGTGTTAGTCATTTGCAGTAAAAAAAAGGGGGGGGGAGAACAAAGAGCCTTGTGGCACCTTGGAGACAAAGGGCTAATGACAACAATTCTAACCATGTCTACTCAGAAGTAAGTCTCACAGTCAGAAGCTGCTGTGTTGACCTGTTGGATAGGCACCTTATGAACAGAGGGGAATAGGTTCCTTCAGGGATTTTGGGGGAAATAGACCATTGCAACTTTTGATACCATGTTCCCTGATCTGCAACTCATCAGGGAGCAAAGAGGCCTAAGAGATCGGGGGGGGGGCAGTTTCCACATCCGCTGATGCTGATGCCAGCCAGGACAGAAGAGCCCATCGTTGTGCCTGTTGCATGATTAAAAATGAACCAAAAACAAGCCCCTGTGTTGCAATAACACAACAAAAGGACAGTGTCTCCAGAATGATGCTACTGTTTCATAATAGTCTTCATCAGCCAATATTTTTCGACAGAATATATAAGTAAGATTCATGCTAAGGATCAGTGCCTTTTGAGGCTTTTGAGGCTTTTGAGATGTCTTCTGTTGAAACTTTTGAAAAACTGTTGAGAGACTTTACTTTTGAAACTTTTGTGACGTCTTCCGTTGATACTTTTGAAAGACTATTGTGAGACTATCCTTAGACATCTGTTTTGAACACACGGCTTGACGGTCCTCGCTACCACTCTGTTATATTGTACTTAAGAACTTTGATTGGCTTACTCCTACAATTTGAATGATATCATTCTATCTTTTCTACTAAGTATTAGCCTACGTGTTGTGTTTGTATTGTTGTGCATGATTAAAAATAGCAGTTTAAATGTCAAGCAAACATGCAAGTTAATGCAGAAAAGAGATGGTGCAGACTTTAAGGATGAACAGAGGTGAAGAAGACATGAGACAGACAACAGACTTATTCTCCTCCCCACCCCCTTACTGCTCTGTCATAGGCAGGCATTTAACAGACCTTGGGTTTTCCAACAGGGAACAGCTGTAATGGTTAAAGCTTTTACTGTTGATATCTGTCTGCCATGATGTTCTTAAAGGCATCATAAAACAGAAGCCAAACTCATATGCATGGTACCCAATTTTATATCTGTCTGTCTATCTATCTATCTATCTATCTATCTATCTATCTATCTATCTATCTATCATGATGATGACAATGAGGAAATTCTTCCAACATATTCCACTTGGGATTTCCATCTCATGTCTCTCAATTTTCTCTTCAGGCTCCACAGCAGCAAAGCAACGAGGCCTGGATCAACAGGCCTTGGTGGCGACAGAACCCACTGAACTATTGGCGCTGATTCTCTTGTTTCTTTCAACAATGATAAAAGAACCTTTCCAGCCCTTATTCAAGACACTAGGGACTAACTCCCTTGTCCTGGAAATGTTGCATGTACAACTCTCCTTCTTCCTTCAAATAAAACATTTTGCTTATTCACGTATAAACTCTTTATTTTGCCTTTCAAAGCATTCGAGGTATGCATTCCCACAATGTGTTGGACAGACCCAGCAACATTACAATGAAGGAGGGAAGGCCAGCAAGACCTGAAGCAAAAGATCTTAATTGATCCTTTGAGGGCTACATTTTGTCCCCCATTTCAAGTCATTGCAAATTCTACAGAGACGTATTTGCTTTGTGTTTTGCCCGACTTACTTTTGCCCTGCAGTCTTCAGCCCCTGGCTCCGCCCACCCTTAGAATGTGGCCCTCAGCATGTTGGCCACATAAAGTCCGCTCTGTGGGCTGAAAGGCATTATCCACCTTTGCTGCCGAAAGCACCACTGCTAATACATCCAGACCTGCTTTTCTTCCACATAAGGGACTGGGGCATTCAGGGTGAGCCACATAGGTGGAATCAATCTCCACAACCACAGTGTTGTGCAGTTCTGCTGAGACCAGATGGGGTGACAGATGAGGTCCTTGTGGTCCAGACCAGTGGTTGGAAAGACTATGGTAAACCTCTCCAGAGTCATGGAGGACTTGACAAATCTGCATATACCTCCACTGAAGGAAAGTCCACTATCTTCATTACTCTTAAACTCATAGACTTTTCAGCAGCTGTTACACCTGGAAAGTTCTTGAGCTTTTTTTTTTTTTTTTTTTTTTTTTTTTAGAAAACCACCAAAATTGTTGAGCTTCTTTTAGACAAACCCCAAAGTTGTTGTTGAGTTTTCTTTTACAAAAACATCCCCCCCAAAAAAAAAACCCCAACACTTGATTTTTCTGTTGAATTGTCTAAGATCCAGGACAAAGCACCTTTCAGGAATTCCCTCCCCCCACCCCCAACCTCCGACATCAGTTACACCAGTAATGTCCAGGAAAATCCGGATATATGGCAGCCCTTGTTACCATTGGAAAGTATTTTATTCACAGTTAAAGGTAAAGGTAAAGGTACCCCTGCCCGTACGGGCCAGTCTTGACAGACTCTAGGGTTGTGCGCTCATCTCACTCTATAGGCCGGCAGCCAGCGCTGTCCGCAGACACTTCCGGGTCACGTGGCCAGCGTGACAACCTGCATCTGGCGAGCCAGCGCAGCACACGGAACGCCATTTACCTTCCCGCTATAAAGTGGTACCTATTTATCTACTTGCACCCGGGGGTGCTTTCGAACTGCTAGGTTGGCAGGCACTGGGACCGAACGATGGGAGAGCACCCCGCCGTGGGGATTTGAACCGCCGACCATACGATCGGCAAGTCCTAGGTGCTGAGGTTTAACCCACAGCACCACCCGCGTCCCTATGTTTATTCACAGTTACGTATAGCAAATTTGATCAGTATTATAAACCATTCCTCTACATAGTCCTTCTACAGGCACATTACATGGTTTGATTCCCTAAGGCTCAGAGAATACTGGAGACGTACATCTTCGTAATATGTACTTGGTTTAAAAAATACACAGGCAGGCCATGGGTGGAAACAAACAGTTTGTAGACAGTAGCATTCATTTATGTCTAGTACTGGTATTTCATGGGCTGATGAGATTTCACACTTGACTCCCGAGACAAATCGAAATGATCAAGATGTACGTATTAATTCTGAAGCAGAAATTCAAATCTTTTTGCAAAATTCATTGGGGAGCAAAATTCCCCCCACTGCTAATGCAAAAGAACAGCTTTCATACATAATGGAGGTCCCTTTCTTAGCACCTGAAAGCTGCTGCATGCAGACCATTACTCAGAATGTGAGGCCATTATTCAATCTTGTGTATGGAAACAGAATCTCAAAACCCCCTTCTCCAATCACCCCAGATTTGAATGGATGGGATTGACTCTCTATGCAATTTTGCAAGGGCGTCCATTCTGCAACGTCCTGTTCTTTCACACCTTAATCTGCCTTGCAGCTTTACTTCCTGTTTGATCAGAGAGTCAAACCATATGTGATCTTAACTTCATAGTTCTGCCCTTGAGGGCAAGTGTTTCCTCCTTAAGAATATCTGAGAGGGGAAGACAGCAATCTAGATTAGCACTCTGGTGTGACACTACGTTCACAATTCAAAGTGTTGGTGTAGACCTTTAAAGCCCTAAACAGCCTCAGCCCAGTATACCTGAAGGAGCATCTCCACCCCCCATCGTTCTGCCCAGACACTGAGATCCAGCACTGAGGGCCTTCTGGCAATTCCCTCATTACGAGAAGCCAAGTTACAGGGAACCAGGCAGAGGGCCTTCTTGGTAGTGGCACCCGCCCTGTGGAACACCCTCCCATCAGATGTCAAAGAGATAAACAACTATCTGACATTTAGAAGACATCTGAAGGCAGCCCTGTTTAGGGAGGTTTTTAATGACTGATGTTTTAATGTATTTTTAATCTTTGTTGGAAGCCACCGAGAGTGGCTGGGGAAACCCAGACAGATGGGCGGGATATAAATAAATTATTATTATTATTATTATTATTATTATTATTATTATTATTATCATCATCATCATCATCATCATCAATCTAGAGCAGCCTTCCTCAATCTTGGGTTGTTTGACTATGATTCCCATCACCCCTAGCTAGCAGGACAAGTGGTCAGGGATGATGGGAGTTTTAGTCCAAGAACACCCAACAGTCTGTATCTGGGTGAGGGACAGGGATAAAGGGAATGGTTATGTTGCTGTATGATATTCTATTGCTCTAGATTGGAGCACAGGTGCCGACTATGCAGGACCCTGGGTGCCCGGGCACATGAAATATTTAAATGAAGGGGCTTCCCCCCACCCTCCAATTCCACATGGTAGCGTGTGCATGCCATGGGGCGTGCATTTGTCATGTCGGCATGCCCCCCACGACGTGCACACAGGGCAATCCAAATTAACATATAACAAATACAAATATCCAAATTAGCACATAACATTTAAAAACAATTTGAAGCAACCCCCCCACCCCAAATAAAACAACACCCACCCACCCAAGTATTTCAATGCAATTCCTCGCTTTGGTTCACCCAATGCAAATTGCAGGGAATTTGTAGGGAAGGGCTGTGCTTGAGGGCAGAATTATGCCATGTGGGTCACACGTGGTTTGGTTCTCAGTTCAATAAAAATGAAATGTGTTGTGGCTATTGAGGTCTTGCAACTCACTGTAGACATGACTGCATGACCACCACCCCACTTCCAGTACTTGGAACTCACTAACAGCCTGTGCTCTCTCTGATCATTGCTCCATACTTTCCCTGCAGGAGGGAAGGGCCATAGCTCAGTGGCAGAGCCCCTGACTTGCATATATTCAATCCCCAGAATCTCCAGGTAGGGCTGCCTGGAACCCTGCAGAGCCTCTGCCAGCCAGTGTAAACCACACTGGCCTGGACGAGCCAAAGGTCTGGCATGGTATAAGGCACATTCCTTTGTTCCTAAGAGTCTCCTGGGAACTGAGCACTCGGATGTCACAGCTACTGATTTCCCTGCCCCATTTGTTGCATCACTGTCCGGGTTGTGCAAAGTGAGGAACAAACTGTTGTGTACTTCAGTCTTTGCTGCAACCGAGCTTTCGCTGTCTCCCTCCTTGTATTTGTATAACTCACTGGAGAGGAGGCAGCCATTGAATACATCCCTGGCTAAGAACCAGCTTGTCCTGAAGGCATTTGGAATCTTCACATAGTGAGCCAAGGTATGTGCAGGACCTGTGGCCTGTCGTGGGCTTTCTTTTCAAACTTGAAGGCGGGAGGAAAGAGCTGTTGTTGCCCCCGTAATTCATTTCTGCTCCCCTGTGGCTCCTGATCAAGGAGGTGCGGAAGGCTTTTGCAGTCTTTCAAATACCTGAAAAACCTATTTTGCAACCACAGAGGGACCAGGATGGGAGGAATCAATATGCTTAAAGTGAGCAACTCTCTTAAAAGTTCTTTTTTAAGTGCCTCTTTGTTGGCAGTTGAGCTCCATCGTGGGTTATTTCCCCAAAGGCCTGGCACACTGATAATTCATTATGTAGATCACAGATCCTGATCCTTATTGCCTGCTTGTGGGCTTCCCAGAGGCATTTCATCAGCAACTGAGGGACACTGTGTGCTTGACTTGGAAACCCATTTCATCGGTCCAGTTCAGTTCCTCTTAGAGTCTCATTTTCCCAACTGCAGGGGGTTGGACCAGAAGACTTGCGGGGGTCCCATTCACCTGTACAATTCTATGGTTCTGCGAAAACAAGGGTGCATGGCACCATGCAGGATTAGATTTTCTTGCTTAACAGCTGCTAGACAGGAGGCTCTGGTCCTGTGTAGCACTGCATCACAAGTGGCTTTTTTGTGGGGAGGGAGCTGTTTATCAAGCAGCACCCACACCCCACAGAATTGGTGCCTCAACAATTGTTAAGCAGAGGCTTTGATCCTGTTGAGAAGGAAAGAGAGGTATCCTGAGAAGATACAGTAGGTCGCAGACTTTCCCACTCAGTTTTCCTGCCCTGTCTTCCTCTCCATCTTGCCTGGTGGCCTGCCCCCTGATTGTCACCCTGGGCATAGTTTTATTTTTTTAAAAAATAATATTTATTAAAAATTTAAAGATTACAAAAAAAAGAAAAAGAATTAAACAAATCAATATAATACAATACAAAAACACTACATAAAACATTAAATTAACAAAACAAAACAAAAACAATTAAAAACACTTCCAATATTTTCAAGCTTATCTTTCATTCACTTGTTTCATTGACTTCCTCACGCCTCCCTTTTTGTATTCCACTTCAATTAACTGTTTCAGCAACTCCTTTCCATCTTCCTCTATTTTCTGTCCTGTAATTAATCTTAACATATTCTGACCTTGTTTTTTCCCTTTAATACATTAACAGTCTATCTGTACCTAGTTCCTTATAACATTTCTGCCAAAGCCATATAACTTCATTCCAACATTTTTCTAAAGCTCATTAATTTTACAGTATTTCTGTAAATAATCTTTAATTTTTTTCCAATCTTCTTCCACCGACTCTTCTCCCTGGTCTCGAATTCTGCCAGTCATTTCCGCCAGTTCCATATAGTCCATCAACTTCATCTGCCATTCTTCCCGGGTGGGTAAATCTTGTGTCTTCCAATACTTCGCGATGAGTATTCTTGCTGCTGTTGTTGCATACATAAAGAAAGTTCTGTCCTTCTTTGGCACCAATTGGCCAACCATGCCCAGGAGAAAGGCCTCTGGTTTCTTCAGAAAGGTATATTTAAATACCTTTTTCATTTCATTATAAATCATCTCCCAGAATGTCTTAATCCTTGGGCATGTCCACCAAAGGTGAAAGAATGTACCTTCAGTCTCATTACATTTCCAACATTTATTTTCGGGCAAATGGTAGATTTTTGCAAGCTTGAATAGTGTCATGTACCACCTGTAAATCATTTTCATTAAATTCTCTCTTAGGGCATTACATGCCGTAAATTTCATACCTGTGGTCCATAACTGTTCCCAGTCAGCCATCATTATGTTATGTCCAACATCTTGTGCCCAATTAGTCATAGCAGATTTCACCGTTTCATCCTGAGTGTTCCATTTCAACAGCAAATTATACATTCTTGACAAATTCTTAGGTTTGGGATCTAACAATTCTGTTTCCAGTTTTGATTTTTCCACCTGGAAGCCAACTTTTTTATCCAAATTATATGCCTCCATTATTTGGTAATAATGAAGCCAAGCTCGCACTTTGTTTTTTAATTTTTCAAAACTCTGCAATTTTACCCTGGGCATAGTTTTAACTTTGGAAAGGTGGCGTGGAAATAAAATGGTTGATTTGTTGATTGAATTTCACCAGACTCTACCTCTCTTTTCAATAATTTCCAAGTGAAATTCTGCCCCGCCCTGCCCGCCCCCAGCCCCCGTTAATGTTTACCTGAAGGAGCATCTCCACCCCCCATCACTCAGCCCAAACACTGAGGTCCAGCTCCGATGGCCTTCTGGGGGTTCCCTCACTGTGAGAAGTGAGGTTACAGGAAGAGGGCCTCCTCAGTGGTGGCACCCACCCTGTGGAACTCCCTCCCATCAGATGTCAAGGAAATAAACAACTAACCAGGCATGTAAAATTGTTGATGTTGTTAAAAAAACAGGGAATGGTCGCAAAACTGCACAAGGCATTTTTAGTTCTGCGCCAGCATTGGATGGCATCTGTGTCACCACAAACTTTTACTCAAGGACTCGTTTTGGACCAGCTCCTCTGGCTTTTCAGACGATGGGGGAAGCTGCCATCTCAGCCCACGAAGGGGAAGTTGTGGTCTCTTCTGAGCTCAGTGTTGTCGCTGGTTTCACAACTTCCAGAATGTGTGATGCTCCAGGCATGGGGTGAAGGAGGGCCTCGGGGGAGCAAGACACAGTCAAGCTTGGCAGCCCAAAGAGAAAATCACATCTAGAAGCTGTTGCAGATGCAGATTGTGATATTGGAAGCGTATAGATAGTTCTGCTTGCATTGTGATTGCACATGAGTAGCCCAGGCATGGTGAATCCTCACAGATGCTCAGCCTAGAGATTAAACCAGGTTATCACTGCCATCTCAAGAGTTATTCCTTAGGCCAGTTGTTAGAAGCTGCGGGATTGGAGAACACTCTTGTTTTCAGTTCCTGTTTGCTGGTTCCCGCAGGCACCTAGTTGACCATTGTGAGAGCAGAATGCTGGACTTGATGGGCAATGGCAGGCTCATCCAGCAGGCTCATCTTATGTTCTTATATGCGAATGTTCTGGCATTCCTCATCCAACATACCTCATTGAATTCAGGAGGACTTACTTATAAGCAGTCATTCTAAGAAGCAATTAGTATTGTTTCAGCAGTTTGCTTCATTACAGGGTGTGTGCCTTGCATTGTAGAAGTGGGATTGAATCTAGGCCTACAGTTCTCAGGCAAATTCTCCTAACACGTTTTCCAACACCCGCCCCCCAAAGTGTACGTCACTCAAAATGGCATAAAAATGTGTTTATTAAGAGAAAATTGCACTAAAATGCTCGAAAATTGTCATTCTTTAAATTGCTGCCGAAATGTGGAGAACCAAATTTAAGACCGGAAAAATAAGAAACAAAAAATGCCAAATTTGGTATATCCTTCCATCCCTAGTCATGCCTAATTTGGAGCCATTCATTTCATTGGGTCTACTCTGAATAAAACTTAGTTGGATACAACTCTAAGTTGGCACATGTAAAATACAGTGGTGCCTCGTTTTTCAAGTGTCTCAGAAGCCGAACGTTTTGGTTTTCAAGCACCCAAAACCTGGAAGAAATTGCTTTGGTTTTCGAATGTGCCTCGGAAGTCGAACGGCTTCCGCTATTTATTTATTTTTTCCAATTTTCTCCACTGACTTTGCAGACTGCCCTTTGTGCCTCGGTTGTAGAATGTTTCAGAAGTTAAATGGTCCTCTGGAACGGATTACGTTGGACAACCGAGGTACCACTGTACCAGATAGATAGATAGATAGATAGATAGATAGATAGATAGATAGATGATAGATAGATAGATGAGAGAAGCCTAAGAAATAAATCAAAATCTAAGACCGGCCAATAAAGACTGAAGATGCTCAGTGATCACAGAATGCTGAATGTCTATTGTAGGGAGAGGGGAGCTGGAATAATAATAATAATAATAATAATAATAATAATAATAATAATTTATTTATACCCCGCCCATCTGGCTGAGTTTCCCCAGCCACTCTGGGTGGCTCCCAATCAAGTATTAAAAACAATACAGTGTTACATATTAAAAACTTCCCTGAACAGGGCTGCCTTAAGATGTCTTCTAAATGTCAGGTAGTTGTTTATCTCTTTGACATCTGATGGGAGGGCGTTCCACAGGGCGGGCGCCACTACGAGAAGGCCCTCTGTCTGGTTCCCTGTAGCCTCACTTCTTGCAATGAGGGAACCGCCAGAAGGCCCTCGGCGCTGCACCTCACTGTCCGTGCTGAACGATGGGGGTGGAGACGCTCCTTCAGGTATACAGGACCGAGGCCGTTTAGGGCTTTAAAGGACAGCACCAACACTTTGAATCGTGCTCAGAAATGTACTGGGAGCCAATGCAGGTCTCTCAGAACCGGTGTTATGTGGTCCCGGCGGCCACTCCCAGTCACCAGTCTAGCTGCTGCATTCTGGATTAATTGCAGTTTCACCCTCAAAGGTAGCCCCACGCAGCTGGAAGGAGAGGAATGGAATATCTTGAGAGAAGGAATGGCCGGCTGGCTGGAACACTGAACAAGGGCACTTCACACTACAACTATTCTTACAGGTCCGATTCATTCCCACTGATAGCATATTTAGGGGCTCTGCAGTAACTGGTACCACAGCAATATGGCGGCCCCCCACAGGTATTAAGCCAGTATTTTTTTAGCATATTGCCAATAATCCAAGGTGTGAGATTTAGAGCGGGGGGAAAGACACTAAATATGGCCTGTTTCCTTTCTGCAGACATCATGAACTCCTCAGCTGACCAGGTTGACACCACACCGGTGGAAGCCGCCATGCGCCACATCGCCATAGTAACCAACGTCATCATTCTGATCCTGGGCGTTAGCGGCAACGGGCTGGTGGTGTGGGCCGTAGCCAAGCGGGAGAAGCGCAAAACCTTCACCTCCACCTGCTACCTCAACCTGGCTGTGGCAGACCTTCTCTTCTCGGCCGGCCGTATCCCTGCCCTTGTGCAGGAGATCATGTACTCCAGCTGGCCCTTTGGCCTTGCCTTGTGCAAGCTCCATGCTTTCGCCCGCTACCTCACGGTCTTCACCAGCGTCTTCGTCCTCACTGTCATCAGCGTACACCGCTGCCTGTTGATCGCGAGGCCCGTCTGGGCCCGCAACCACCAGGGCCCTCGCTTTCAAGTCCTGGCATGCGCTGGGGCATGGATGCTAGCTCTCGCCTTCAGCATCCCTTATCTGGTGGTGCGCCATGTTGAAATAAAAAATGGATTGCCCTACTGTGTCTATCGGGGAGATCTCAAGAGAGCCACAGACCTGCCTCTGAGGCTGAGCAGGTTCTTTGGAGCGTTCCTGGTGCCCTTCATCATCATCGCTGTGGCCTACTTGGTTCTGATTTGCAAGCTCCGAGGACGGCGCTGGGAGGGCTCCCACCGCACCTTCGCTTTGGTGGCCACCATTGTGGTTCTCTTCTTCGTCTGCTGGCTCCCCCACCACATCTTCGTACTTCTCAGCACCGTGTCAGTAGAAAAGCACATGTGGGGGATTGGGCTCAAGCTGTCGAATGCTCTGGCATACCTCCACAGTTGTGTCAACCCCGTGCTGTATGGCTTCGTGGGGTATGTCCGAAACAGGGGCCTCCATCGGCGGGCTTCTTTCTTGGGGCTCTTCCGCAAAGCACTAACTGAAGAGGATGAGGTCTCCGCTGGGGCAGAAGCATCACGGAGCCTTAGTCAGAAGGTCTGAGAAGCAGTGAAATGTTGGGACATTCTCACAGGGAAGGCTTTGCCATGAAGTCCCCCGGCTACTTTACTTTCAGAAAAGATGGGAGGTTGCATTGCCTGTAACAAGAGATCTGGTGATCAGGAGAGCTGACATTGATTCTGTACCTGTGAATTCCTTGATACCCAGAGCTGGATCTAGGCTTTAAATGTGCTCTCCAGAAAGATGACTTCTGTGGGCTTCTTGCCTCCACCTAAACACTTCCCATTTCCCTCTGCATCTGGACCTAATTTCAACCACTACCTAGAGCAGCAGGCAGACTAAGGCAGCTGCCTCCAGAAGCAGACTTTGGGTGTTATGAAAACTCTATTATTTAGCTTAATCATATTGTATTTTTCTGTCAGAGAGGGGTGAGATGGTTTTTGATTTTTTGCCTCTGGAGCCAAAACAACTTGACTAGCCTTGGAAACTTTGCACCTTGATTTAGAACTGAGGAATGGGGAGCATCTGCCTTGGGCCACCAAGTGTCTTGGGCCTGCTCTGGCCCAGAAAATAATGGCAAAGATATTTGAAGATGGCTATCATATTTCCACCCAGTTTCATCCAGGCTAAACATACCCAGCTCCCTCAACCATTCCTCATAAGGCTTGGTTTCCAGACCCTTGATCATCTTGGTCACTCTCCTCTGCACACCTTCCAGCTCAAGCTTAAATTGTGGTGCCCAGACCTGGTCCCAGGACTCCAGGTGTGGTCTGACCAAAGCAGAATAGAGTGGTGCTATTACTTCCCTTGATCTGGACACTATACTTGATGCAGCCTAGAAGAACATTAGCCTTTTTTCTTTTCTGCTGATGCATCATGCTGTTGACTCACATCAAACTTTTGGTCTACTAAGACCCCTAGATCCTTTTCACATGTACTACTAGCAAGCCAGGTGCTCCCCATCTGCAACTGGTTATTTCTTTCTAAGTGCAGAACCTTACATTTGTATCTATTAAAATTTGTTTCATTACTTTTGGTCCAGTTCTCCAATCTGTTAAGGTCGTTTGGCACCCCAATTCTGTCTTCTGTAGCATTAGCTACTGCTTCCAGTTTGGTATCATCTGCAAATTGGTCATAGGGCTTCAGTAAATTTTGAAATTGGATTTGAATTAACTCTGGGCTTTAATAGGATGCATTTGGTGTGAATTTAATTTTGGCTTGTTTTCTATTTTGATATTTGCTACATTCTGTTATATTGACTTCCATTCCAATCTGCTAATTGAGTTGTTTTCTGTTTTGCTGTCCTATGCTATGGCTTCCCTAGGGAAAGCAAAAACGCAGGATATAAGCAGCGAATAAAATGGAAGAGAAAGGACATTCTAGAAATTTCAGCTTAGTGTGAACACGTGCAAAATTGCCTTTGAAGAAGTTGTCTGTCCCCATTGCCGCCGCCACCTGGTTTCATTATCCCTCGGCCATCTGTACTCAGGGAGGTGTGTGTTACAGCTTTCTATCCTCTAAAGGTCACTCTACTATCCTTTCAGGACTACCTCATAAACAATACACAGTCTAGACAGTCTCTTTCCAAAGAACAGGTATATTATATTATCCATCAACCTAATTTGTCTTTCCTTTTTCTCTGTCTTTCTTAGAAGGTTCAATTATTGCACACATTGCACACATAAAGTTCCTACTCAACTACACTCTGTCTCAACTACATTCTGTCTCGTGAGGCCGTTCCATTCCTTTTGATAAGGCTTGATCCTGACCTGCATTTTCCTCCTGCCTAATCCCTGGGTCACTGCAGGGCCCATCATGGATGCAAAGATATATCTTTGGAAATGGCAAGGCAATGTGTTATCAAGAAATGCTTGCTCAAAGGCATTTCTGTTATCTCACCAAATCATCTGGGGCTGTACATTGGCTGGAGGTTGAGAGTAGATTTAAAAAAAAAAAAAATCACAGAATTTTAGACTGGGAAGGGACCTTGGGTGGAGGAATCTACCCATTTCAGTTTCTCTCAGTTTCTCATTTTCCCCCCAATCTTAAATTGAGATATTCACATTTCCACTTTATCTTGCAATTTTTTAAAACACAAGAATGTCCCTGTCAAGGTGGCCAATATTCAGGGGTCATGTAGGGTTGCCATATTTCAAAAAGTAAAAACTAGGAAACCCCAAAAGTTGTTGAGTTGAGGTTTTTTTTAGGAAACCCAAAAAGGTGTTCTACCTTTGAAATCTTGGTAATGAGTGGGAAAACCCAGGTGTATAGACAGGGGTGGGCAGCACACTGCACAGTCCAGGTACCCTTCCCTATACCCCAGACTTCCCTAATTCCTCCAGCCCCTTTTGTAAATGTCAGAGTAATCATAACACGTCCTCTGAAAATGCCAGCTCAGCAAACGCTCTAATCTCCTCATAATTGCTATTATACAACCTCACCGGCTAGGTACAGTGTGCCTGCTTTCAGACCTGGGTTTATATTGCCACCTAGAGGCAAGAAGAAGCGTCAAGGAGAAATCCCTTCTGCCGGTTCCCTGTCCTTCGTCCATGCAGAAAAGTCTTTCTGTACAACCACATCGTGAACTAGAATACACCATTACAAACAGTGCGGGAAATCGTTCAGATGTCTGGCTAATTAAACAGCTGCAGATGACTGGCTAATTAAACTGTGCAAGGCCCCTGAATCAGTTTGGGGCCCAGATCCAGGTTAGACTGCCCTGGATCATGCCATGTCACATCAAGGCCACCCCAAAGCACTGGATCATGCCCTGAATGGACTTGTGGGAGCCAGGCATAGGACATATTGATATTCACTGCCCAATAGGAAAGCTTCTCAGCAGCTGTCTTCCTGTTCTGCTAGTAACGAAGAATTATGTGTAACTCAAAACCTAGACCAATATAAATTTAATTTCATTGTCCCTTAGAATTCCTCTTATTTTCCAGCGCCTTTGTTCCAGGTTAGTAAAATGTGAAGTAAATTGGCACTGCATAATGTAGAACTTCATAACTTTGATAGTGATTTCTACTCCCTGTGCCAGATGCTACCGTGTTTCCTTTGCCAAGGTAGCTCTGACCCTTCGATCTCTTCCAGAGCCAACACCCCACACTTCTTCATCATCAACTCTCTGGGCTCCAACGTTGCTCTTGGCAACTCAGGAGAGGAAGAGAGCTTAACCTGTAAAAAGGAAGGCCCCTACAGGACTCAGATACAAGCTGCTTACAGGTGGAAACTGCTTACAGGTGGCCTTTCAGGAGAAGCAGCAGCTCTTCGGAACATTTGCACAAGCGGTGCCAGAAAGGACTTTCTCGCCAGGAATGCATCGCTTATAAAGCGTAGAGACTGAGCTGTCCAAAGAACCTAAGAGCATCAAAGGGCTTCTGTTGCTAATCTACCTGCAGTCAGAGGCTGGCTCGGGAAGGGCAAGGAATCCGCATCACAAAGCCTGCTCCGCTTTGGGATGCTGGAATCAGCATAGTGGCTGGGCTGCCAGAGCAACGTGAGGAGGATGCAACAGGGCAGGTGTGCGCCCTGCAAACCAACCCAATCGGACTGCTTGGAAGGGCGCAAAACTACCCTGTTGCGTCCTCCTCGCACGGCTCTCCCCGAATTCTCCAAATTTACTGATGCAGTTCTCTAGCCAAGTAATACAGTGGTACTACGGGTTACAAATGCTTTGGGTTACAAACACTTTGGGTTACAAACTCTGCTAACCCAGAAGTAGTTGCTCCAGGTTGCAAACTTTGCCCCAGGATGAGAACGGAAATTGTGCACCAGCGGCATGGCAGCAGCAGGAGGCCCCATTAGCGAAAGCGTGCCTCGGGTTAAGAACAGTTTCAGGTTAAGAACGGACCTCCAGAACAAATTAAATTCATAACCCGAGGTACCACTGTATGTGCCAAAAAAAACCTATGATTATTATTGCTAGGGGAAAGTGCCTATATTGGTGAAAATGACAGGCACCATCTTTGTTGTCTTTCCTGTATCTATTCCAAACTTCCTCTTCCAGCAAGCCTTTTAAGTGGAGACTTTTTATCCTAGTCTGCATCTGGATTGGCACTATTTTAACTTTTTAAAAAATATATATGGAACTATATTCAAAGAGTGGCAGTGTGTGTGTGTGTGTGTGTGTGTGTGTGTGTGTGTAACTGTTTTTTTTAATATAGTTTATTTTACCCTTTTATTGTTTCATGGTTGTAACTGTTTCATTTGGTTTCTATAATATAGTTTCTATAAACTTTCGGGTTTGGTGGATGGGCATCAGTAAACAAGAGGAATTAAGACTAAGAGAGCTGAGTGGGGGGTGGTCGTGTAATCTCACTGTATACAAGTTGTACAAGTGACAAGAAAGTATTTCAATTTCAATTACAGTGGTACCTCGGGTTACATACACTTCAGGTTACATACGCTTCAGGTTACAGACTCTGCTAACCCAGAAATAGTGCTTCAGGTTAAGAACTTTGCTTCAGGATGAGATCAGAAATCGTGCTCCGGTGGCGCGGCGGCAGCAGGAGGCCCCATTAGCTAAAGTGGTGCTTCAGGTTAACAGTTTCAGGTTAAGTACGGACCTCCAGAACGAATTAAGTACTTAACCCAAGGTACCACTGTATAATTGTATGTTTTATTGTTGTAACCCTCCCTGGGGCCCAAACAGTAAAGGATGGGTAAGGAACCTAATGAAACACAGAAATAATACATACTGCCAGACTCTGCCTGCTTAACACAGAGTTATACTGACAAAAATTGGAAGGCGGAAGGGAGACCACATGTGTTACATATCGTTAAACCACATGTCACAAGATGACAATAAATGCACACACTGTAGGCAGGAACCATCTCAAGCCCAATGCCCGGAAAAATATATTTTAAGTTTTGATGAGAGTAATTATGATAGTATGAAGAGAACACCGTGTTCATTGTCCCTTGGAATTCGAACCTGAGAGGAAGCTGATCTTTTGCTCCTTACAGCTGCTCGAAAAGATCTCAGATAGGACGGTTGAGAAAGAGCTTTGAGAGTTACTGCCAGTCAGAGTAAATGACATGAAGCTACATCAGGGCTGAGGAAACATTGGCCCTCCATATGTTGCTGGACTATCAGTGGCTGCTGGCCAAGTTGACTATGTTCCACCTCCACTGTCAGAGACTGAATAGCAGGTCCTAGACTGTCACTCTAACCGCTATACTGTACTACCGCTGCTTCCTAGGGTACCTGGTTCTTCCCTAAAACATGTGGTGATGGCAAAGGGCAGCTTTCCCCAGAATGCTTATGGGCTTTTTGTACAGAAAAGGCAGGAAAGGGTTCATTTGGAAACTCTGCTTGCAAATCAACAAGGCCGAATTGATTTTTCCAGGGGTGAGAAGGAGTAGCCACTTCAGGTCGACATGGTCACTGGTGGAAAACCAGGCAGCAAACCAAAGAGATCCACGCAGTTTGTACGCCAGGGTGTTCCAGGCCTACGCAGTAGTCTCAGGGCCCAGAGACCTTCTTTTGATCTGTCGGCTTTCGAACCCAGCAGTGCTGTGAATTCAAGCAGCTACGTGCTCCCACTGTTAATCTAAGCGAGGGCAGGTCCATCATGTCAGATGAGCTCACTACTTCCTCAGCATGCCAGCATCCTCGCCAAGCCCTCGCAGGCAGCACTTGGAACGCCTGGCTTCCTTTTGTCATCGTCGTCGTTTTTCTGGGAACAATGCCTCGAGAGTGTTTGCTCCCTCTCAGTTGCAGAGACCATTGTGCTCACATTGACAATAATCTCCTGCCGCTTTTAGCCCTTCTGGAAGCTGAACGCAAATGATGCAGGCGATGGCTCAGAGCTAACCCCCTCCTCCTCCTCGCCTCCCCATATCCATGCACCTTTCAGATGGATTTGCAGGGAAATTAAGACTTAAAGAAGCAAAAGGATAGATGTTATCCACTGGGACCCAAGGGGGACTCTCCATTTCAGCCGCTAATGAAAGGAAGGCAAGAGGAAAACCGGGGGCCGTTTGTCTGAATGTTGAGTCTTGGCCTTCTGTCATGGGTGCTTTCCTTGTGATTCCTGCATTGCACCTAGTCATACAGTTCTATTGTTCTGTGAGATGGTGCAGCGACTGTCTCTGAACAGTTTTGCCCAGAGCGACGAGAAATGCATGTCACCATTGTTTTGAAATCGGTGTGGCAAGTGTAAATGATTAAAGCATTAGTGGTAAAGGTGAGTGTTAGAGCAACTGTTCAGCATGCAGAATGTCCCGGGTTCAGTCCCCAGTATCTCCAGGTACAACTGGCAGGAACCCTGGTCAGTGGCGAAGCTGCATGCTCTGGCACCGGGGGTGGAGAGCAGGCGGGGCTGTGACTGGCACGCATCCTGGGGGTGTGGCGTGCGTCCCAGGGCATGGCATGCCATCGGTGGGGGCGTGGCACCCAGCATGGGGGGGTGCATGGTGTGTATCCTGGGAGCAGCTGCAATGGTATGCCCCTCCCCGATGGTGCCAGGGGCAGTGCACTCACCCCCCGCCCCCATTGCTCCACCAGTGACCCTGGTCTGAAACCCTGGAATGCCCCTGCCAGTATCTGTACCAGTGTAAAAAAATGTAAAGGGACCCCTGACCATTAGGTCCAGTCGTGGCCGACTCTGGGGTTGTGGCGCTCATCTCGCTTTATTGGCCGAGGGAGCCGGCATACAGTTTCCGGGTCATGTGGCCAGCATGACTAAGCCGCTTCTGGTGAACCAGAGCAGCACACGGAAACGCCGTTTACCTTCCCGCCGGTGTGGTACCTATTTATCTACTTGCACTTTGACGTGCTTTTGAACTGCTAGGTTGGCAGGAGCTGTACCAGTGTAGACAGTACTAAACCAGATGCTTCAATGGTCTGAGTCAGTATAAGGCAACTTATTTTGCCCCTCTGTGAAGCAGACAGGGTAGAACCTCCAGCCAGAGGGCAGCTTGGGTCTGATCATAAGGTGTGCAAACAAGGAAGTTTAGTTATTTAAGCATGCCTATTTTCATCTGTGAGTTGCTGGGGGTTGGGATGCAAGAGCAACAGGAAACCAAAATAAACTGCAATGGTCTCGTCTCATGGTGTGCCGTTTCGACAGCTGGAGAGAACGAAGACGCTGATGAGATGGTGAGATGGAGAGGCAACAAGCTGTGTTCCAAAATGCTGTTGCTGGTGGAAAGAAGATGCACCACTTTCAAGGTCCACAGGAGAAGAGATGCGACAAAACCATCATTCAGTACCAAGGAATCTCTTCCAGCTGTGCAGGCATGCAGCCACATCCCTCATCCCCAGCAAACTTCCACAGCCTTCATTTTTTTAAAAGAAAAAATTATTTATGATTTTCCTTCTCATACAATTCAATCATTTTACAATCATTTTAACATTTCAAAACTTGACTTCCTTCCCCCTTTTTCTGCGGATCCTTAAATTTATTTTTACATATTTTCTGCATATCCAAATTAACTTAATATGACCATTTATTCATCTGCTTTCAATATATATGCTCATGAAACTGCAAGTTATTACAATAATTCTGCCAATGTTCTAATCTGTTTACGGTTTGTTTGTAAATATTCAACAAACCATTTTCATTCTTTTATAAAAAGTTTGTTCTCTTGATTTTTCATTTTTCCAGTACGTTTCGCCATTTCTGCATATTCCATAAGTTTTTGTATCCATTCTTCTTTTGCTGGGACTTCTTCTTCTTTACATTTTTGGGCAAGTAACATTCTTGCCGCTGTAGTCGCATACATGAATAAATTTCTGTACAGTTTGGGTAGTTCTGTCCCTAAAATTCCCAAAAGGAAAGCTTCTGGGTTGTTGTTTTTTACAAACGTTATTTTAAACCTCTTTTTCAATTCATTATATATCATTTCTCAGCCTTCAAAATGGGGCAGAAGTGTTGGTTGATGGATATCAACATAAATTTGGCAGTTCTGTTATTATTTTCTTATTGCATTTGTTGGTCCCTTCTTACACAGCAAGGTTTCCAGTCGACATGCAACATATTTAAAAGCAGGAAAAATCAACAGGAGAAAAAATACATTGTAATGTGAACACGCTTACACAAAACATATTCACATCTAAAAAAACAACAACACAAAGCAGTCACCAGCCCCATCTAATAATAGCAGCAGAAAGGTTTGGCAGCAAAACTATTAACAAACAACTTCATCATAGTCCATCAAAAGCCGGGTGGGCAGGGCAGTGTTTACCTGGCACTGAAAAGATGTGAAGGAAGGCACCAGGCAAAACTTGACTGGGGAGAGTGCTTCACAAATCCGCTCAACTTCTGAGTGCGGAGGAGTTGTGGTGGACCACATGGCCACCCACTCCCCTCCAGGGCTGGTGTCCCCCGAAGGTTCCCATCCACGTCATTCGCCTGCCAGCCAATCCGCTGGCTGGAGGGGCGTGGCCAGTCCCATTTAAACTGAGGCGTGAGCCGGAGAGCTTCCTCTTGGCTCACTTCCTCGATCTCCCGCCCTCCCTCTCTATTTTCAGGTTTCGAATTTGGCCTTGCTATGGACCTTCGTTGGTCGCCGTCGAAGGGCCTGGTAGGAATTTTTCCACTTGGCAAATTGGCATGGGCCATTTGGTTTTCGCCTACCTCGTAGCAATCGTCACAACTGTGTAAGGTTTGGTGGTTAGGCATTGTTCGATCTTATGATGGGAGACGGGAGGTGTGGCCATCACCTGCCCCTCCAATCTTAAGGGTATTCCATTAAAGGAATCCGGGAGTGTGGATCTTGTCCAAAGTCTGGGGCTGGGCTAGGGCCATGCCATGACCCCATCGGGAACCCAGAGGGAGCTCGAGTTGGTTTGCATCGATGGGGCTCCCCCAACCGGTGGTTGACCCTTACTGGACTCCCTGCATGACGGGCAGGAGTCAGATATAGTCGGGTCAATTCCAATGCCTAAGCCAATACCGCTCACATTCCGTAACCAATAAAGTTGTGGCCTAAATTTGCCCAGTAACATTAACCTAATATCTGTGTCTTTGTGTCTTATTCATCAACGAGGGGGTGGTCTCAGGGTCTTGACACACAAACAGAGAGCCACAACGAAAAAGACCCTCTGTTTATTTTTGTTCTTGTTTTCTCTTGCCCTCTTTTGCCACTCAACAGTTTGCCAGTTAGTTGCAATCACACAAAAGAATAGGAAGCTCCCTTATATTGGGTTATATCATTGGTTCATTTAGCTCCATGCTGACAGAGAAAGCACTTGTTAGCTCAGTTGGTTAGAGTGTGGTGCTGATAATGCCAAAGTCACTGGTTTGATCCCAATATGGGCCATCTGCATATTCCTGCATTTCAGGGGGTTGGACTAGATGCTCCTTGGGGTCCCTTCCAACTATGATTCTACGACAGGCAATCAAAATGTGGTATCTGCGTGAGTATGGGTTTCTTATTTTTCCAATCTTTACATTCAAGTCCTCCATATTTCCATATCAGTTTGTGATTTTTTTTTAAGTACTTATGAAAATGCAGTTTTGTCGATATGTGCATTTATATGCACACTGTGGTGTTTTATTTTTTATATATATATGTATATATATAAAACCTTGTGAAAATTCATCAGCATTTTAGTGTGAATTTCTTCTAAAATGCACTTTTATATGTGTTTTTGCCTAATGTACACATTCTAGCAGAATGGCACCCCCCCCCCAATTTTTTTTTATTTCTTTTCATGTTATTTTCACTGGCATGTGCTATCTATATTCGCTTTACCCTAGTACATACGTTTTGGGGGCAAATTACTTGACTGGAGCCCTGCATTGCAAAATTTGGAGGCATGTGAATTTCAAAGGGTGGCTGTGTTTTGGTACTTGGGTTCTTTCAGAAAGTGCAAATTAGGGAGGCTTGTTAGAAATGCAAACTGAATCAAACTTCTTCCCCATCCCTATGTGGGCCCCTGCCTCCAAAGTCCTACCCTGACATCTCCACTCCAGAGAAAACATATCTGCGTGCCTCTGAGGCCTCCTCTCTACACTGATGGCCCTGATTGTGGTGGCAGATGTTTCAGAAAGATGGCAGAGAAGGAGACAGCCGGTGATGATCGTGATAAGAAAGACAGTTGGGGACTTGGTGCATTTTGCACGGAGGGGAGAGCAAAAGAGAAGAGGGCTGCCGAAGAAGACTTCAGAAAACTGGAGAGAACAGCCAACAGTTGAGTAACAAAGACCACCCAATGTCTAAGGTATGAGATCCAAGGTTATGGGAAATGATGGAAAGGGAGGGAAAGGCCAATATGAGGTGTTTTGGTACTCCAAATGTGGAGGCATAGCAGAGGGTAGTAGCTAGATCTAAGCCCAAGCCTGGTTTCCCAGGCCAGATTTAACATAAGAATCTAGTAAATGGGTCAGATAGTCCACCAGTTTGTCACAAGAGCAACCCAGATGCCCATTGGAAGCCAGGATGCAGGGCTTCAGTGAAATTCCCAGTGACTGGCATTCAGAAATATACTGCCTTCATCACGCAGGAGGTCCCAGTTTCAATCCCTGGCTTCTCCAGGTAGGACTGGAAGAGATTCATTGTCTGAAATCCCAGAAAGCTGTTGCCAGTCAATGTATACTAATCTGGATGGGACCTCTATAAGTCCCTGTAGAAATGACATGGAATTGTTCCAGGCCATCTGGGCCTCTGTGAATCTCCCTTTTGATTTATAAGTGTGAAATAAATAACAACAACCTGTGATTGTAAGTTGCTTTAAACTGTTTTTAACATTGTGTTTTAATTGCTGTAACCTGCCCTGGGACCTTAGGACGAAGGATGAAGGCATCTTACTGTGACGGTCATGGGAAAACATAGGAATCATGGCTAGTAGCCACTGATAGCTTTCTCCTCCATGAAATTGTCTGGCCATGGCCATCACAACATCTTCTGGAAGCGTGTGACTTGGGGGACTTGTGTGCCTGTTGCTCCAGGTTTCTTGGGGATGAGACTGTCAACTATCCACCTATCAGTTTAAATCAGTGTTTCCCAAACTTGGGTCTCCAGCTTTTCTTTTCTTTCTTTGGACTACAGTTCCCATCATCCTTGACCACTGGTCCTGAAAGCTAGGGGTGATGGGAGTTGTAGTCCCAAAACAGCTGGAGACCCAAGTTTGGGAAGCACTGGTTTAAAGGAATAATATTGTGGGCAACGCTGTGCTGAAAATTTCTGCTAGGTTCCCCCACCTCCCTTCCAACCATTCTTCAAACTTAACTCAGAAATTAAGTCGAATGTCAAGTTTCACACCTCAGATTCAAAATATGGACTTGGGAACTGGGATTTCTCCATGAAAATCTGACACCAGTTTGAAATCTGCACACACACCCTTGCCTATTCATTCCAGTTCTGTGATACCGATATGGCATTTGTGTGGGTGTTTTGTTTTGTTTCAGGCCAAATAGAGAGAGAGAAAGAGAGAAGTGGTAAGTGAACCTGCGAAGGGATGGATCTTCTCCCCTTCTTCCAACCTGACAATGACACAGACTTTCCACCACCCACCAACAGTGACGTGTTTGACTACAACTGGACAGAAGAATGGCTCCTAGACCCTCCCTCTGATAATGCCCACATTTTGCCAGCAATGAGAATGCTTTCCTTGACAATCTACACCATCACCTTGCTCTTGGGGGCCACAGGCAACGGCCTTGTTATCTTCCTCACCGGTTTCCACATGAAGAAGACGGTTACCACCATCTGGTATCTCAACTTGGCTGTGGCCGATTTCATCTTTGCCCTTTGCCTCTCCACCGAGATAGCTTACGTGTCTCTGGGTTATCACTGGACTCTGGGGAGGCTGATGTGCAAACTCAACACCGTGGTTCCCCTCTTGAACATGTTTGCCAGTGTCTTCTTCTTAACAGCCATCAGTGCCGACCGCTACGCTGCTGTGGTCCACCCGGTTTGGGCCTTGAACCACCGCAGTCTCCAGCTTGCTTCCCTGGTGGCTGTGTTCATCTGGGTATCAGCCTTGGCTCTCAGCATCCCGTACTTCAGCTTCCGCGACACGGAAGAGCTCATGGATGGCACTATACATTGCATCTACAGCTTCCATTTGCAGGATGAGGGCAGCCTAAGGACACACCGTCTCATGGTGCTTGCTGAATTCACGCTCGGCTTCCTAATCCCCTTCGGTATCATTCTGGCCTGCTATTGCGCCATCATGATCAAGCTAAGGGGGAAGATCTTTGGCCAATTTGGCCGATCCTTCAAGATCATAGTGGCAGTGGTTATGGCATTCTTCTTCTGCTGGTTTCCCCACCACCTCTTCTCTATTCTCGAAACACTGGAAGACGATAGCCTTCAAATGCAAACCACCCTAGATATTGGCACCCCACTGGCTGAGGGCCTGGTCTGCCTCAACAGCTGCCTCAATCCCATTCTGTATGTCTTTGTCGGGTCCGACTACAAAAAGACCAGCCGCCGATCCCTCTTCCTGGCCTTTAAAGGAGCGGTCAGTGACAAGTGGGCCTTCACACCTTCTTTCCCCACCAACAGAACCCCCAGCTCCACTTCAGGAGTGGAGTCCAGCATGGTTTGAGACTTCCTTTTCACAAGTTTATGTGTAGTCCATGTTCCTTACCCACCCACCCAAAAAACTTCTACCTGGTTTTGCAAACTAAATAAATTAGGGGAAGGGTTGCTTCCAGAAGACCTGTTTCTTGAGCATTCATCCTGATCTGCTTGCAGGAAGATATGACAACATTGGCTAAAGAATGAGCATTCATTCTCAGTTGTTTGTGGAGAGGTGAAATGTTGTGTCAAGGCAAGTGTTACAGGCTGTCTCCCCAGCACTTTCCTCATTACAAAAAGTCTGATCTTTTGGGGATAGGGGGTTGTTGATTGCACAATTTGAAATCTCCAGTTTGTGATTGACTCCATGGGCGTAGCCAATGGTGGACAGGGAGGCAGCTCCCCCCCCCCCCATCAAGTAAAACAATAGAAATACTTAACTAACTGACCAAGCACATCGGTTCTGCCCCCACTAACAAAAGTTGTGGGCCCCCCCAACAAAAATCCTGGCTACGCCCATGATTGACTCCCAGAGTGTTGTCATTTTCAGGTGGAAAAGCCCTGTGCAACTTGACAGAGATCTCTGTTAGACTCCAGAAAGGGCCTTTTTGGCGAGTTGTACCCAGATATGGGAACTCCCTCCCATGGCTCCCTCTCAGCCAGCCACCAAACTTTGAGTTCCTGGCAAGTCTTCCACCTGTGAGGTTAGCTTGTTTGATTCTGTTTTGACTCTGCTGCAACTGGCTTGTAGTTATCATTTGCTGCCTTTTAAAAAATAAATCCTTATTTCCATCTTGCAATATTTATGTTATATGCTTTTATGTGTCTTTCTGCAGTTGTCCTGAGCATTAAGTGTGGAAAGGCACGATATAAATATTTGTAATTAATCCATGAATGTCTTTTACACATGCTGTTCCCAGTGCCAGATTTACGTAAAAGCTAAACAAGCTTGGCGGCCCCAAAAAAATTTAAAGGAGAAAAACTGGATGTACATTTCCAAAATATAAGATAAAAAACAAATAAAATAAAACCTACATACAGCAACAGTGTTTTGTGTTTTTGTAGGCTCCTATGATGTAAGTCATGGGCCCCGCCTGCTAGCCTGCTCCTGAGATATCACTGGTTTGCTCATTTCTATATCAATTACTTTGATAAAATACATATTTTGTTATGTGCAAATGGCTTTAGATACCTATTATTAAATTATTATTAGGTCCATAAATTACCATATAGCATATATTCAACACAAAAAACAGCGACAATTTGTTGTTGACAAGGGCAGCTAGACATATAAAGGGCCCCATTACCTTCAGAAGCTTAAGACCTCATCAAACCTAAATCCGGCCCTGGCTGTTCCACTTCTGCTATCTGGGTGAAGCAGCAAAGGGCTACAGCAACCTGAGAGCCACATTCCCTCTCAGGCAACCTCTGGGGCCACATCTCAGTGGTGGGCATAGCAATGAATACACCATTTCCCACAGGCATTCACATGTGCCTCTCCGTCCTTCAGACAAGCAAGAGGCACCATCAGAGTTTAAGGGCACATTCCAGCCAGGCAAAAAAACATTCAAGGAAAGTGCACAGTGAGGCCAAGGAGGAATGTGTCCAGGGTGAGTCCCAAGCGCCAGGCAAAGGGGCCTGAGGGCCACATTAGGTCCTGTGGTTTCCTGAGCCCAGTGCTTTTTTTCTTTAAAAAAATGTTTAGGAGTGCTCTCATTTTCTGAGATTCACAAAGTGCTTATGGGTATGTGTACCTCTGCGTCCCCCCAGAAAAAAAAGCACTGCCTGACCCTGAGCTGTTGATGACCCCTGAAATCCATCTTCCTGGCAGACAAAGGTTCTAACTTGATTTCCACTATGCCTCTGTCACCGGATGCCCTGTGGCCCTGTGGCCCTTGTCCTTTGCTCCAGCGCCATTGAGCCACTAGTCAGAGAGATTGAATGGCAGGCACATGGAACTGAGATCAGAGCCCAGAATCTTCGTGATGGAGACAGCAACATCCATCAATGGACCCTTGGCACGGTGACATCACTGCTCCGCCACTGTGCTCCCCCAGCTGCATGCTTTTACCTGGGTTAATGGTCATTGAACTTCAATATTCCATCTTGCTTGCCTGGGTGGAGGTTGGAAAGGTCAGTGGGTGAAGAAAAACTTTTGTGTAGCTGAAATGCATGTCCATTGCTCCACCCGATTTTTGCCTCTGGCCCCACCCCCCACTGGCATGCCCATGGTGAAATTTAGCCCGCAGATTCACAGTGTTTCCCCCTTCCAGGTTTAGACTTTGAGAAGTCCCTATGAACTTACTGCTGCTGCAAACTCAGAGGCAGGAGCCATAAGATGCTGAGTGTAAAATGTCCCTAGGCACTCTTAGAACTTGAAACTGGCAGATCCTTCCATCCATCCGTACATGCATCCCCATGTGGAAGAATAGAGGGCACAGTGGGATCCCACTCCTGGATGTCATGCGCTCATGTGAATGCCTACCAGAGCAGTTGGGGGCCCTGGGAAACTAGCCTGCTTTTCCTAAGTTCCCAAAGTCTATGTGCATGCCGTTGTGGGCTGCCAGGCTTTGTTCAGACATTCAGATGAGCAGGTGGAAGTTGGTGTCGGGCTAGTGGGCCTGATCCAACTTTTCCACCTCCATGCACCTGCAATGCAAACATGCTCCAAGGGAGCATGGGAAAGGCTCCAAGGTGTTAACACCAGTGGGGGTGGCTTCATGGATTCCTCCCCCCCCCTTCTTAACCTTCATTTGCCCTTCTCTTTCCCTCATCAACTCAATGCCTCCTCCTTTCCACTCAAGGGAATTGATCTTTGAGTTTCAGGGTTCTGACGATGTTCCTGGACTCCGACTCGCATCATTCCCAAGGCAGCAAAGCCACTGGTCAAGGGTGATGGGCATTGTAGCTCAGTAACATCTGGAAGGTGCTCGCTGGAAGGACAGATCCTGAAGCTGAGGCTCCAATACTTTGGCCACCTCATGAGAAGAGAAGACTCCCTGGAAAAGACTCTGATGTTGGGAAGGACTGAGGGCACAAGGAGAAGGGGACGACAGAGGACGAGATGGTTGGACAGTGTTCTCGAAGCTACCGGCATGAGTTTGACCAAACTGCGGGAGGCAGTGGAAGACAGGAGTGCCTGGCGTGCTCTGGTCCATGGGGTCACGAAGAGTCGGACACGACTAAACAACTAAACAACCACAACATCTGGAAGGCCACAGGTTCCCAATCCCTGCTTTTTTATATCCCCATTTGCTCCACCGTGGGTTGATAAGGATCCACTGAAGGGGGAATGTTTGCAAACTAGGACCCCCAAGGACATCTGCCTTTCGGGGTGGCAACATACAAAGCAAATTCAAAACCAACAACAACAACAACAAAGCAAATAATTTTATTTAGATATAGGGATACAAGGTCAATGCAGAGTTCAGAAAGTCTTGTTTTGTTAAATAGCTGTCCATAAAGCTTTTACAAAGAGAGCAATATCAATTAAAAAAAAGTAGAATAAAAATCCACATAGCATATCATGAAACAGGTCACAAAAGAATGATATATGCACTTACACTGCTATTTGTCTAGAAAAAGAGGTGCAGGAACTCACGATGAAAGCCTCCCTTGTTCTCTTATAATGGCAATGGCGCCCATCTGAGAGGTGCCAGAACTGAGTTCCAGTGAGTTGTGGCTGGAAGGGGGGGGGGCGGAATGTATACACATACTGTAGATCTGATTGCTTCCAGGTGATTTGGACTACAACTTCCCCAGCTCCAGCCAGGACTAGATTCTGAATGAACACATTTCACAATCTTGCCCTGGAGGGTGGGGTTTGGAAGCAGAAGGTTTCATACACCCTGGGAGTCTAACTCTACTGAAGATCTGGTCTTGTTGGTCACCAGGCTCTGGCTGCTGTCCTCAGCAAAGGCACTCTCAAATGCAGAGAAGAGTGAGTATCTCAGCCTCTCCTTGAAATCATGCCCCATGAAGGCATACAAGATGGGGTTGAGGCAGCTGTTGACGAAAGCCAAGCTGGTTGTCAGCGGAACGCCAATGATCAACACTAAAACCAGGTCTACATCTTCTCGTGCTTTCAGCTCAATGAAAGAGAAGATATGATAGGGAAGCCAACAGACAAAGAAGGCCACAATCACTGCTGTGATGACCTTGAAGGGCTTGTTTGATTCAGTTAGCTGGTTCCTCCTCAGCTTCAGAACAATCGCCCCGTAGCAAACGATGATGATGTTGAAGGGGATGAAGAAGCCAAAGATGAACCGGCTGGCGACCATTGCATCATGCTGCTGAGGGCTACCATATTTGGTGTAGCAGTTGGTCTTTTTTGGATCATTGTGATGTTGGGCTGTATCCCTGAAATAGAGGTTTGGAGAACACAGCACCAGTGCCAAGATCCAAACACCCAAGGCCACAAAGGAAGCCAGCCTGGGTGTCCGATGATTCTGAGCCCACACAGGCCAGAACACAGAAACAAACCGGTCAATGCTGATGATTGTGAGGAGGTAGACACTGGCATAGAGGTTGAGAAAGGCAAGAGTGGAGTTCAACTTGCATATTGCCAGGCCAAAGGGCCAATTAAAGTCCAGGGCTAGGTAGACAATGCTCAGGGGAAGGAAGAAAGTGAAGGCAAAGTCAGCAATGGCCAAGTTGAGGAACCAGACAGTGTTGACTGTCCTCTTCATACGGAAGCCAGTAATGAATATAACCAGCCCATTACCAATGACCCCCAACAGGAAGGCAAGGCTGTAAATTATCATAGCGACAATGTTCAACCTTTTTTGCAAGGTTTTTCCAAACATATATGCTTCCTCGTCGTATTCATATTCATAGTGAAGATCTGAGGGGTCTGGATAAGAATTATTAATGGGAAGGTTTGTCGGTGCAGTTGTGCTCTCCATTCTTCTTGACTGAGAGTCTCCTTTACTGCCGTCTTCTCCCTTATCCTGGCTGAAACAAAGCAAGAACATGTGTAGGAGAAGGTCCAGCATGCTGTTCACCACAGCAACCCAACCAGATGCCTCTGGAGGCTCACAGGCAGGACAGAGGTGACCTATACAACACCCTTGTCCCCAGCATGTGGTATTCAGAAATACCCTGCCATAGGATACCACGGAAAGGCAGAATACAAATAAATGTTGATGACGACCAGTAAATGAGAATTCTCAGGTTTTCTCCCCCATGCCACAAGCCTTTAAAAAAGTCAAGACCAAACACTCACCCTTCAGCTCTCAGCCTGTCCTCTCCCCTCTGAATGTTGATTGCTGCAGCCCTGTGCCTGGAAGGTGGGGAATGAGATGTTATTATGGAGTGAAGGCTGCCAAGGAGATGCTCTGCATTTCATTAGCCCACAGAGGGGGGTGGGAGGTTGCCTCTGTGTCACTCTTGGCCCAGGAAAAACAAAAGCAGTAGGACAGTTAAGAAACCTTTGGGGAGCCGGGAGCCATTTGTCCACAATGACAGCAGCTGCCGTGTTCTCTGCCACAGTTCCTCTGCCTCTTAACGGCTCAGGACATGGTTTTTTTTGAAGGAGGAGGAGGAGGAGGAGGAGGAGGAGGAGGAGGAGGAGGAGAAGAAGAAGAAGAAGAAGAAGAAGAAGAAGAAGAAGAAGAAGAAGAAGAAGAAGACGGCTTTCCCCTTCCCCTGCAGGCTTCACTTGTTTAATTTCTACCTGCTGTGCAACTGTCAAAGGACCAGAGTCCCAGCAGGAAGCAGAAGTGGCTACTGGCAGGTACAACTACACCCACAGACAGCATCTTGGTGACCTCTGGACTAGAGGCTCATAGGAGCCCAAAGGAAATGCACACAAACACACACGTTTGCAGCATGCCTCAGAAAGCACAATGTACTAGCCTGGGCTCCCTTGCCTTAGGCTCTGCTAAGGCGCCTTACTCCTGGAACATCTGAAGTAACAAGACAGAAAAGAGAAAATGTCCCTGATCATGTGAAGAAAACCTGCCCTGCTTCACCACAGAGTGAGAAGAGTCCTGCCTTGCTGACCCAGCAAGCGAGACAGAGCATCAGTGTGGACGATAAGTCATGCTGTCAAGGGGTGGAGAATGCCCAGGAATTTACTGATATAGCCTCTGCAACATGCTTAACCAAACAGATGGGAAAGGGAGGAAAGAGGAAACTTCTCCTTTCTCCCTTCCTTGTGCGCATTCAGGGTTGGCCAGGGGTTGGCACTGTTGGGCAGCGGCCAGGGGCCCCACCACTGCAGCTCCTGTTCCTCATTGCTTTCACTGCCTGTTCAGCAACCCTCTTTGATCTTGCAAGCAGTGATAAGGGCAAGAAGAAGGAGCAATATCTCCATCTGGGCAGTTGTGGAGACTGGGCCAGGATAGAGAGGGCAAGCAGTGCCTTGGACAGGAGCAAGGCCAGATTAAGACCTTTAGAGACCCCTAAGCACTTCAAAGATTTTGTTGCTTCCATAAGTGCCTGATTCAAAATATAAACAATAATAAACCGTAAAATAAAGCTTTATCTTTTGAAATGAAACGAACCCTAAAATAATGTGGGGTTTTTTGTATATTTCCACTTCATTTCACAACATGAACAGATTAATTACTATCTTACAGATGAATCTCGTGCTTTAGTGCTTTAATTAATAGAGACGGGGGTTTTCTCAGAATTTGTAAACTGAAAAGCGGAGTTGCTGGTCCATAGAAAAACCAACAACGAAAATTTTCATACCCTCCAACATTTCTGTGATGAAAATAGGTACATCCCATTCCATAATGATAATGATACTATTTATACCCTACACATTTTACTGGGTTGCCCTAGCCACTCTGGGCAGCTTCCAACATATATAAAAACATAATAAAACATTAAACATTTTTTTAAGAATACCGAACTTAGACAGGACTGCTTTCAGATGGCTCAGGAGTCAGATAACTCAATACCCTCCAACATTTCTCCAATGAAAATAGGGACATCTTAAGGAAAAGCGGGACATTCCGGGATCAAATAAGAAACTGGGATGGCTTCTCTAAATCAGGGATATCCGTGGAGAATAGGGACACTTGGAGGGTCTGAAATTTCTGTGGTGGCCCCCTTTCCTTGTTGCCCTAAGAATGTGCTTATTTTGCTTAATGGTTAATCTGGGTCTGGACAAGAGACCTCAAAGCCGCTTCAAGACCAGGATTGCATATTGAAAAAAGGTTTGGTCTACATTTTTTATCTCCTCACCGATCATGCCTAAAAGAAACGCCTCAGGTATTTTAGGGAAGTTGTACTTCAAGATTTTTTTCAACTCCTCATAAATTTGTCCCCAGAATCTCTTCACCACATCACACGTCCACCAAATATGGAAGAAGGTCCCTACCTTATCTTTACATCTCCAGCAGGTGTTGTCAACAGATCTGTACATCTTCCCCAGCTTTGCCGGGGTCAAGTACCAGCGGTACATCATTTTCTCGGAGAGTTGCACAAGCAGTAAACTTCATACCCTTCTTCCAAAGTGTCTGCCATTTATTATATTCCACCTTGTGCCCGAGATCTCTATCCCATTTAACCATCACTCCTTTCACCTCTTCCTCTTTGGTGTCCCATTCCAGTAGTTGTTTATACATTTTAGAGAGGAGTTTATTATTACTTTCTAAAATTTCCACCTGGTATCTCGATTTTTTTTCGCTAGACGTTTAGAGCTATTGTTAGAACAACTGCAGAAACTGTACAAGATTATGTAACCCTAAACTGAGCTGGATGGAGGTCTACTGTTTGTAAGTGTATAAGTGTTTTCTTTACTTTCTTCTTTTTTGTTTCTTTCTTTTTTTATCTTCATTTCTCTGGTATGTGTGTATTTTAAAAAATTGTTTAATAAAGATATTTTTTAAAAAAGCAAAAAACAAAAAAACAAAAAAAACAAGGATTGCATAGATTATGCCAGCAGTGGGGAATGTCAGGCTTTGGAGCCCAAAGTCAACCCTCTTAGCCTATCCATCTGCACCTCAGCCCTCTCCCCAGGCCAGCTCCTAGGGTTTCTGCCTGACTGGAGTTTGTCCTTGAACTCTGACCACGCGCCTCGCTCCTCCAGAGTAGAGGATGGAGAGTGGGGTTTGAGTGTGTGAAAAAACTAAAGGTAACATTTGTCAATCTCCCCACATTTGTCTCCGGACCCACCTCAATTACTATTCTTATTTAATTTATTAAAAATTTAAAATTCTAATTTTTTAAAAAAACACACAACACAACACAACACAACAGCACATCAGAGCAAAAGTTTCTACATCCTTTCTTCCTCTTTCGAGATCAAGAGCAATTGCTTTACACTGTGGTAACTTCCTGTCAGCCATGACCCTGTTACCTTGATCTGAGGCGAGACCAACATTTCTCAGGTGAAAATAGGGAGATTCTATTTTACATCAGGAAGCTTCTCCCACATTTGATCTCGCCACAGACATGTATGTCATGTCTGCATGTCATCTACATGTATGTCATACACATCTGTCACCTTGAGCCAATGGCAACATCTCTGCCAAAGCTGCCTCACGGGATTGTTGTAAAGAAAAGAAAAAGTGTGTTGGAAGGGAACGTGTGTGACGCCTTCCGCAGATAAATGGAATGAAACAAAATTTTAGCTGCAAGCTGCCTTGAGTCCCTGTCAGAGGGGAAATTTGAGTGATAATAAATAATAATAATAATAATAATAATAATAATAATAATAATAATAGAAGACATTGTGAGAATGATCAAGAACCTACCAGAGAGTAAATCCTATTGAACTCAGTGGGATTGCAGTGTAAGGCTGAAAAGTCTTTACCCAGTTATCTGAGAGTAAGCTCCATTCAATACAGTGTGACTTACTACTCAATAGACAGTGCAAGGATCCATTTACATTGAAGGAACAAATACTCCACGCATTTCCTTTAAACATTGCAATTAAAGAACTGAAAGCGTATTGGCTACGGTTTCCTTCAAAATTATAAGAAGGGGTTTGTATGCCACCTTCACCGCTTCCTTCGTTTGGTGCATGCATTTTATTTTCAGTATAAACGTAACTCCGTTTTCCACCTGCACACACACAGCAAAGTCTCCTGTTTCCCCAAAAAAAGGACAGGAGGTGGTTGGGTTTTTCTGGAGGGGCGTGTCTGAACTCTCTACCACTTTTTATCAAGATGAGGAGGGGAGGGAAAAGTGGGACATTCCAGGATCAAATCAGAAACCAGGATGGCTTCTGTAATTCCGGGGCTGTCCCTGGAAAACCAGGACACTTGGAGGGGATGCAAACAGGGGCAAGCAACTCACCATATAGACCTGTTAGCATTTTCTTCCCAGTACCTTTTAGCTGGCAGCCAGGGCAGTATTTCTCCACCTGGATAGCACTTTTTAAGTGCCCATGTAATTCTGGGAACTGTGGTCTGCTGAGGATGCGGAGAGGTGTCAGGAGACCCCCCCATCCCCTCCCACCACTACCATTATTCCCAGAATTCCTTGGGGAGAGGGATTGATTGCTAAACCTCTGTGGGAACAGCAGTTCTGCGAATATGACCGTGTTATCCTGCTCCGATAATGGTTCTGTCCACATGCACAGAGAGAGAGATTTTCAGTAGTGGCACCCGCCCTGTGGAACACCCTCCCACCAGATGTCAAAGAGAAAAACAACTACCAGACTTTTAGAAGACATCTGAAGGCAGCCCTGTTTAGGGAAGCTTTTAATGTTTAATAGACTATTGTATTTTAATATTCTGTTGAAAGCTGCCAAGAGTAGCTGGGAAAACCAGTAAGATGGGTGGGGTATAAATAATCTATTATTATTATTATTATTATTATTATTATTATTATTATTATTATTATTATATAAATGGTCTGATACAATATAAGGCAGCTTGTTATGTTCCTAATTCCAACCTGCAAGAACAGGGGCAGGAAAAAGCAAATTCCAAAAGACAGAAAGCATTTAGGAGATAGATGATGATAGATAGATGATAGATAGATAGATAGATAGATAGATAGATAGATAGATAGATAGATGATAGATAGATAGATAGATAGATGATAGATAGATGATAGATAGATTAGATAGATAGATAGATAGATAGATAGATAGATGATAGATAGATAGATGATAGATAGATAGATAGATAGATAGATAGATAGATAGAGATAGATAGATAGATAGATAGATAGATAGATAGATAGATAGATAGATAGATAGATATAGATAGATATAGATGATAGATAGTTAGATGATAGATAGATAGATTAGATAGATAGATGATAGATAGATAGATGATAGATAGATAGATAGATAGATAGATAGATAGATAGATAGATGATAGATGATAGATAGATTAGATAGATTAGATAGATAGATAGATAGATAGATAGATAGATAGATAGATAGATGATAGATAGATAGATGATAGATAGATAGATAGATAGATAGATAGATAGATAGATAGATAGATAGATAGATGATAGTCTGCCACAGGACTGTAAAAAGCACAGAGCTTCTATCAAGGAGGAAAAGTATCTCCTGTTCCTCCCAGTAATCAAGGTGGTGCTTACCTTAAAGAGAAGAATAATCTTTTGTGCCGCTGCTGCCGCCTCCAACACAAGGAGAATTCTCTAAATGCAAAGAAGAAAGCAGAAGTGGGAGGATATGCCGAGATGAAAAGTAGGATGTGTCTTTGTGACACAATCCCCTTTGACTCCGCAAGTGGTTCCTATAGGAGTTGCAGAATGGGGCGGCGGGGAGAGTTCATCCATCCATTCTCCTCCACCTCAACAGCTTAAAGTGGAAGGCTGTGATGGCCACCAACTCGGATGGCTTTAAAAGAGGAGAGGACAAACTCATGATAGAGAAGGCTATCAGTGGCCAGGAATGCCTGGTTCTGGCAACCACAGGAGTGGAGAGTGCCCTTCTTGCTGTGGCTCTGCAGTAAAGCAGGAGGTATGCATACAGAAGGTCTTAGCACATTCAGATAGGGCTGTGAATGCCCCTTGCTTGAAACTGTAGCCACCCCCTGCCAGCCCGTGGTATTTCTTAATTCCAGTGGCTCCGTCAATATGCATGGTATTTCTTAATTCCAGTGGCTCCGTCAATATGCATGGTATTTCTTAATTCCAGTGGCTCCGTCAATATGCATGGCATACACAGAGAGAATGAGATCAGCCCCTAGCTTGAGAAGCTATTAAAAAGAAAGAAGACCTGTGACAAAATGTCACAGAACCGAGTGCTCCGGTGCATCGTTCTTGCCAGCAGGCCATGCCCTCCTCAGATTACTCCATTCCATCCCATCCCCTTCCCTCTCTCGGCATTCCGTGGCCACGAAGCACGCTCAGCCTTCTGTGGCTGTTTTGGGAAAGGGACTTGGCTTTTTCTTCTTCCTTTCCTAAGAAAGAAAAGAAAAACTTCTGCCTACCTTGTGATTCTCCCCACACGATGATGTAGTTCCCTTGTACTTCAGTAGTTTTCCTGCCCAACCTAACCCCTGAGTTTACCATTTGCTTTTTTAAAATAATTAAATCTTCCATAGGATTGCATAACTCCAATTGCATATACTGTATTGGGTTTTTTGATACACATTTCTTCTTGACTTCCTGACCCTCTGTCCCTGATGTTTTTCTCTTATTATTATCCCTCATTAATAGCTGCATTAAAATACATCCACATTTATTTTCTAAGCCCTGCAAAGTCCACTCTCTACTTTCTTCCAGTGTTCATATCTCAAATCCTGCACGTGATTTCACCTAAGAATGATAATTCGGTAGACAGTCCACCAATGGCTCCCATTCTTTGGCACAGGCAGGGTGATCTCATTCAAATGGTCAGGGGGACCTTTTTACGCTGAGGGCTACTCTTTCTTCTGAGCCATTTTTGTTTTGGTGAGGGAGGGCTGGCACATTGCCAGTAGTGGTTGAGCCTAGAGGCGAACATGGGTAGACCTCCCAATGTGAATTCAGCTTTTGCACAGTAGGCTTGTTTTGACACACTCATACTCCTCTCACTGTGTCCTCTAGCCACACAAGCAAGAGGCATCCATCAGAGTTCAAGGATTCATTCCAGCCAGGCAAAAAAGTTCAAGGAGGATGCAGAGCTCTGCTGCGAAAGGGTCTGGTTTGGGGAAAGCGGGTGTGCCTTAGAGAAAACCCCAAGGGCCAGGCAGAGAAGGCTGCAGGGCCACATTTCTCCCTGAGGTTAGCCTTCCTTGCTGGAGAGGGTTGTCATTCAGGGAAGTGAAAGTGATGTCAATTGTCCACCAAGGCTGGTCTTGCCGATGTCAGCAGGAAAAGGAAGGGAAATTTACAGAAAGCGTTGCATGGGGAAGAGCTGAAGAAACAACAGGCAAAAATAAATAATAAAAATGTTGCTATCCGTTTTATAAGGCTGTCTTACAACAATGATATCACTGCCACATGCGAACTGACTTTCCCCTATATCTCAATATTGTGCAACAGGGATGGGCAGAAAGTAGATTTACTGGTAGAGAACTGGGGGCGGGCGGCTTTCAGTAGATCAGAAAGGCTTTCTGGCTCACAAGACCCCTCCAGAAGTCCTTTTTATAGCACGCTATGATTATGTGTGCTCATGGTGCTATCAAGGAGGCGACTTGCAATCCTGTTTGTAATATTGTTTGTTCTTGCAAAAGTCTTGGGCTGGTCACACTGCTCCACTTCCAAGCAGTGCATATCAATCTGCCCCAGAGGCTGAGGGAATCTGGTAGATTCCTGACTGTTTGGGCAGTCATATTCAGCGGCTATATCCCAGCTTAGTCGCTGAGATCATCTACAGGAGCATCATCTAGTCGTTCCCAAGTTGGTGTGGCTCATTTTACAGCAGCAAGAAACTGAGCCTTTAATATCATTGCCCCAGCCGTCTGGAATACTCTGCCAACAGAGATTCAGCAGGCACCTTCTGTTTCAAGTTTTTAGCTCCTGCTAAAAACTCTTCTCTTCTGTCAGGCTCATGCAGGCAAGAACACACCTTTCCGCAATAGCTAGCTGATTTCCAATTATTGAAACTTCCATATGCTTTCTTTCGTGTGTGGTTTAATATGCTGTATGTACTGTTGTAAACCGCTCTGAATTTTTTTAGATGAATAGCGGCATATAACTTTTAAAAAATAAAAATAAATACCCCATAACTTCCTGCTGAAATTCCATAACTTTTTATACCACAGGTGTCCTGCTTTTCATTTAGTTCCACTTTTGTTGTGCTATGACCTGTCCGCACATTGGTAATGTGTTAGCATTGGGGAAGCATTGCTGAAGAAACTAAAGGACGAGTTTGCAACCCGTTTTCTGCTGTCTAAAGGGGCAATGCACTCTGCTAAGTAAAGGAACTTCCTAGAGTGGTGTAGTGGTTAAGAGCGGTCGACTCCTAATCTGGGGAACCGGGTTTGCGTCTCCGCTCCTCCACATGCAGCTGCTGGGTGACCTTGGGCCAGTCACACTTCTTTGAAGTCTCTTAGCCCCACTCACCTCACAGAGTGTTTGTTGTGGGGGAGGAAGGGAAAGGAGAATGTTAGCTGCTTTGAGACTCCTTAAAGGGAGTGAAAGGCGGGATATCAAATCCAAACTCCTCCTCCTCCTCCTCTTCTTCTTCTTCTTCTTCTTCTTCTTCTTCTTCTTGCACAAGTTAGGAAGGATATTAATAATATATCCTCTCCTGCCACCCTCAACATTCCCACACATGGGGGGGGGGGTGGATGAGGAAGGGTACGAACCCTTTGATGAACCGTCATCTCCAGATCCCTAGCTTCCATTTTTTTTAAGACATGTAAGTTTCTGGCATATGTAGACCCTAGGGCAAAATGTACAAACATGTTTCTTCTCATTTGTGAGAGTGTGTGTGTGTGAGAGAGCGTGATAAATTTGCCTGTCCAGACATGGCTTTAGGGTAGCACAACCAGGGCAACTGCACTTACTCAGTGCTGTACTGTAGGGGGCACCACAACAATGCTGTAGAAAGGAGTGTGAGAGGCAGAAGGTGCCGAATTCTAGTGTAGCACAAGGTGCCATTGAAATTTGGCCACCCAAAGTCCCCCATGGCCAGCTCCCACTTTCAGTATTTTACTTTCCCCGCCTGGGTGGGGAATCATGCAGGTGTCCTTTTAACTTCCTTCTGTCTTGAATTACCTCACAGAAACTTGGAGCGAGACCTTTTGTGTGGCTGCTCCTGTTTTGTAAAATAGCACTCCTGTTGAGATACAGTATGACAAGGGTCCACTATCTGTACTTTCCAGAAACAACTGAAGACAGTTTTTGTTCCAACAGGCTTTCCTAGCTGGGTAAATGGACCCTTACCACGAGTGTCCGTTTGTTAGGGTTTTAAATTTAGTTTTAAATGTGCCAGTTGTTTTTGTGTGTTTTAAACTGCTTTAAATGATCTCCTGCGTAAATCGCCCCGAGGCGGTGGTTTAGAAGGCGATTAACAAATCAACGATAACACTAATAAGATAAGAATGTTATACTGTGGAAATGTAGAAAGCAATGAGGGGAGGGGGTTTGTGTGTGAAAGGACTGTGAGCTTCATTCAGTTCTGGAACTCAAAAAGAAACCCCAAATTCCTTTTTTCTGCCTTTGAATGTGCATCTCATACACCTGGCTTGATAGATCCTAGGGGTCTAGTAGTGGGGGGGGGAGTGGGTCACAGAAGTCTGTGTTTGCCCACCCCTGCTGTGCAAAACGGCACCGGGTTTATACTTCACCAGCTCGTTTTGGAGAGAAATGGCCAAATCATTGATTTTCCCACCCTTTTGAAGCCATACAATACAGAGAGAGATGAGAGAGCAGCAAGGCCTTGCCTGAAAGTGCTAGGTCATTTATTTTATCTCTCCTGTGTCCCCACCCCCACCCCCGCTCTTCATCTGTAAAAGACTCTCAGGGTGTTTTGCCAAGATCAATAAGTAAGACAGTCTCTGCCTTCAGGATGACAATCAAAAAGACAGGCTAAGCAAACAGAAAGGGAATAGGAGGGAGCAGGGAGAAAACTGTGTACACATTTAAAGCACATCACTACCCCCAAAGACTCCTGGGAACTGTAGCTTCTTACAGGTATACCTGAAGGAGCGTCTCCACCCCCATCGTTCAGCCCAGACACTGAGGTCCAGCTCTGAGGGACTTCTGGTGGTTCCCTCACTGCGAGAAGTGAGGTTACAGGGAACCAGGCAGAGGGTCTTCTTGGTGGTGGCACCCGCTCTGTGGAACACCCTCCCATCAGATGTCAAGGAAATCAACAACTATCTGACTTTTAGAAGACATCTGAAGGCAGCCCTGTATTGGGAAGTTTTTAATGTTTGATGTTTTATCACATTTTTAATCTTTTGTTGGTAGCTGCCCACAGTGGCTGGGGAAACCCAGCCAGATTGATTGGGTATACAGTGGTGCCTCGCAAGATGAAATTAATTCGTTCCGCGAGTCTCTTCGTCTTGCGGTTTTTTCGTCTTGCGAAGCACCCCTATTAGCGGCTTAGCAGTTATTAGCGGCTTAGCGGCTAAGCGGCTATTAGCGGCTTACCGGCTTAGGAAAAAAGGGGGGAAGGGGAAAAAATTCGCAAGACTCGCAAGACTCGCAAGACGTTTTTGTCTTGCGAAGCAAGCCCATAGGGAAATTTGTCTTGCGAAGCACCTCAAAAGGCGGAAAACTCTTTCGTCTAGCAAGTTTTTCGTCTTGCGAGGCATTCGTCTTGCGGGACACCACTGTAAATATATTATTATTATTATTATTATTATTATTATTATCATCATCATCATCATCATCATCATCATCATCATCATCACAGGTGCTGGGAATTGTAGCTCTGTTTATTTCATAAAAAATATACACTGCTGCATAGAAAAAGCTGAAATGCTAAAACAGGTTAAAATTCACACCAACTTTCCAAGCATCCAGGTAGGCTCGCCTATGCAATAATATTTTTTATCAGGCGCCAAAAAGAATACAGTGAAGGCACCTGCATGGTACGAATAAGCAGTGAGTTCCAAGGTTACTGCCAACACTAAACGATCAAGTTCTCACAAATACAGAACAGGTATTATGTGCCCCCATGTAATGGTGCCAATTCCACTGATCAAAGTGGTTGAGAGGGAACATGTGAGGAAAGGTGATTGTGTAGGTAAAATGGTCCTAAGCTGTTAAGGGGTTTATATACTAACGCTTTGAACTTGACCCGGTAGTTCTGTGGGGTAAACAGCAGTTCCCAGGATTCTTTGGGGGAAGTCGTGTGTTTTAAATGCATGGGGCGTGTGCAGCTACAAAGTTCTTTATAATGACCTCTTAAGAATGGAAGCAGTTCATGAAGTGGCTAGAAGCCAGTGGTCTCTTGGCAGGGTCAAGGGAGTGGTCCTGCTTCGCTTGTTCTGCTATAGCCCAGTGGACAAAGATCAGGTTCGACAGAGCTGGTCTTCCTTTTTTTTATATAAGTAATTTTTATTTGATTTTAGAAGTGTAAAATTATAACAGTATCAAATACATACTCCAATTTAGAGTTTCCTCTGAATCTCAAGACTTCCCTCCATCCCTTCCATGGGTCCTATTGTCATCTTTTTCCATTGCATCTTATGTCATCATCCACATTTTAAGTCTCTCCATATTATCCGACGTACAGTGGTACCTTGGGTTACATACGCTTCAGGTTACAGACTCCGCTAACCCAGAAATAGTACCTCGGGTTAAGAACTTTGCTTCAGGATGAGAACAGAAATAGTGCTCCGGCGGCATGGCAACAGTGGGAGGCCCCATTAGCTAAAGTGGTGCTTCAGGTTAAGAACAGTTTCAGGTTAAGAACGGACCTCCGGAACGAATTAAGTACTTAACCAAGGTACCACTGTATTTGTTAAATTAGAAGGGTTGTTAAAATCCTGCTAATGTTTTCATTTGCTTACAGTGGTCTCTTTAATACATTGGTACCTCTGGTTGCGAACGGGATCCATTCCGGAGCCCCGTTCGCAACATGAGCAGAACGCAACCCGCGCCTGCGCGTTTGCGCGTGTGCGGGTCGTGATTCACCGCTTCTGTGCATGCGTGTGACGTCATTTTAAGCGTCTGTGCATGCGCAAGTGGTGAAACCCGGAAGTAACCCATTCCGTTATTTCCGGGTTGCTGCGGGACGTATCCTGAAAAAACGTAACCTGAACCGAATGTAACAAGAGGTATGACTGTACATTATAAATCTTTCCCACTCTTTCTTAAAAGTTCTGTCTTCTTGGTTCCTGAGCCTTCCGGTCAGTTTTGCCTTTTTGGCGTAGTCCAACAGCTTAGTTTGCCATTCTTCTCTGGTAGGGACTTTATCTTCTTTCCATCTCTGAGCTAGTAGCATCCGTGTGGCTGTCGTTGCATACATGAAAAGTCTTTTCTGCTCCATTGGAATCTATGTACTTACAGTTACTAATAGAAAAGCTTCTGGTTTCTTTATGGAGGTTATTTGAAACTTTTTCTTTCATTTCATTATATATCATTTCCCAGAATTCGTTTCTTACCTTACATGTCTACCACATATGATAAAAGGTACCTGACAGAGCTGGTCTTCCAACAGACCTGGTGGGGACCCTGAAAAAATTCTTCCCACAAAAGCCAAGACGTAATGTGTTTCCTGCATTGCATTTGAAACACACAACTATGTTTAAAGGATTTTTTAAAAAATGCCAGTAGGGTCACATCCTAGTTGGATTGCAGCCAATTAAGTTCTGCTCACAGAAGACCCATTAATTCCAATAATAGCTAACACTGAATACAATCCCATACATTTAAAGCACGCTTACACCACTGTCAGTGAAGAATCCTGGGAACTGTAGTTTGTCAAGGATCTCCTCTCACCCCTCAGCGCCCTTTTAAAAAACTACAGTTCCCATGATTCTTTGGGGTAAACCATGGCTGTATAACATTATCGAATAAGGCCTTGAATTATTGCCTTTTGTTAGAATAGCAAGAAATAAAACAGCAGATAACAGGAAGGTATCTCAGCAAAAGAACATTTGCATCTCCCTGAATGCAAAAGGCAAATTCCAACTTCGTGACAAGGGAGAAGTTTGGTTTTGCTGTTTAGGCTGAGAGGCCACAAGAAATGACAGGAAACACTGCAAAATTGGGCAACGGTAGACGCAGATCAAGGAGGGGAAATGAAGTCTTTCTTCACACAAGTGTGTAATGGAATTTGCCACCATGAGACGCAGCAGTTTAGTGTTCAATTCCTCCTCATTCAGGCCACCGACAGTTTAGAGAACTGTTAGTCAGCTTTTAACGCCTTTGCAGATTACAGCTGTGTACACAATATATAATTAAAGCACATTGAGAGAACATTCTTTCTCCTCAAAGAATTCTGGGCACTGTAGTTAGTAAGAGTTGCTGGGAATGGTAGCTCAGTGGGGAGTAAACTACAGTGCCCAGAAGTCTGTGCAGGTAAGGATGTGTTTTGAATATGCTTTATAGGTACAGTCACAGAACTGTGCAGTTGTAAGAGACTCCAAGGGTTATCTAGTCCAAACCCTTTGCAGTTGCAGGAATCACAGCTAAAGAATCCATGACAGACGGCCATCCAACCTCTGCTTTAAAACCTCTAAGGAATGAGAGTCCGCCACCTTCCAAGGAAGTCCGTCCCACTGTCCAATAGCTCTTACCATCAGAAAGTTCTTCCTAATGTTTAGTTGGAATCTCCTTTCTTGTACAGTGGATGAGAGGTTGATACTGTCATCGTTTATTGCATTCGCCTGCTGCTTTATACAGAAGGAAAAGTCCCAAAGTGACTTGAAAGTCTTGAAGCGACAATATGAAATGCAACAAATAAAAGCAATTCAAAACCAGAAAATTGAATACAAAATATACTGATCCAATAACATATTAGTAAGTGCAAGTCTTACCCACTTCGCTAAAAGGTGAGCAGCAACGTAAGAAGCTAATGCGATTACCAAGGGCCTGAGTGAATAAAAAGGTGCCAGGCGTGTCTCCTTGGGGGAGAGCATTCAAGAGACAGCGGAGCCACCACTGAAAAGACCTATTTTCATTCACCTTCTGCACCTTCCTCAGGTGGGGTCTACAGAGAAGGCCTCTGATGAATATGGCAGGGTCTGGTCTGGATAAAAATTCGGACAATCTTATCTGCATGGATTATTTTCTGATCGTCATATATATATATAAAAAATGCTACACACATTCTATGCATTAATACTCATAAAGTTACCAGTACAGAAACAGAAACGTACAGTACATAGAACAGTAAAAAAATAAGCCTTTAAAATGTACAAACTTTGGATTCAAATGCACCATAGCTTTAAAGCAGGATCATGCCACTTTAAACAGTCATGGCTTCCCCCAAAGAATCCTGGGAAGTGTAGTCTTTCAGGGTGCTGAGAGTTTTAGGAGACCCCTTACTCCCCTCACTGAGTTACAATTCCCAGAGGTTCCTGGGAAATGGTTTTGGTTGTTAAACCACTCTGGGAATTGTAGCTCTGTAGGGGGAATAGGGGTGAACTGCCAACTCTCAGCACCCTTAACAAACTACAGTTGCCAGGATTCTTTGGGGGAAGCCATGATTCTTTGACTGTTTAAAGTGGCATGGTACTGCCTTAAAGGTATAATGCAGATGGGTGGGGTCTTGGTTTGTCCCTCTGGGGCAGGGGTTCTCAACCTGTGGGTCCCCAGATGTTGTTGGACTACAACTCCCATCATCCCTGAGCTCTGGCCTTGCTAGCTAGGGGTGTTGGGAGTTGTAGTTCAACAATATCTAGGGACCCACAGGTTGAGAAAGGCTGCTCTGGGGTTTCCATAGAGCCAGCAAACAAGCACAAGAAATCTCCAACTGTAACTAGATAATTAAGACTGTCCCTTTTACCAGCTGCCTAAATTCTGTGTTTCTGCAATACTACACCCTGCAGGATAGTTCTAGAGTAAATAATATTAGCTTCGCATATCTTAGAGGTAAGATTTGTACTTTGATATGCAGGCCATCCCAGTGAACAGCTTACAAAACAGCATAGACCTCGGTTGCCTCCAAGTGCCGAGCCACCATTTTGCTTCATGTTATTCCCAACCCGCCATCCCAAAACCACTGTTTTGTACTTGGCTGTGAATGTGGGGTGGGGAGGGAAGACTCAAGGATCAGAGTGGAGAAAAGACTAAAGCAGGGTTTTGCAAACTTGTGTCTCCAGCTGCTGTTGGACTACAACTCCCATCATCCCTAGCTAGCCGGACCAGTGGTTAGGGATCATGGGAACTGTAGTCCAACAACAGCTGGAGACACAAGTTTGTGAAACCCTGACCTACAGTTTCCCCCTTCTGCTCTAGACAAGGTGACACTCTATCTCCAAACTGGATTTGCTCTTGGTTAACACCTGCGCTGAGGTCTCGCTGAAAGCATTCTCAAACGCTGCAAGGACCGACGTCCTCAGCTTCTCCCTGAAGTCGTGCCCTACGAAGACATACAGGAAAGGGTTTAGGCAGCTGTTGACGTAGGCCAGACCTGAGGCCAAAGGTACCCCCACCACCAGAACGGTCTGCAGCCAGGGCGTTACTGTGGTGACCGACATCTCCAGGAAGGAGAAGACGTGATAGGGGAACCAGCAAATGAAGAAGGCCAAGACAACTGCCACCATGATCTTGAAGGGTCTGCCTGAGCGTGTGAGGCGGCTGCCCTTCAGCCTGGCCGTGATGATGCCGTAACAGAACAAGATGATGGTGAACGGCACCAGGAACCCAACCACAAAGCGGGTCATCACCATGGCTCGGTGACGATCCTCTCCCAGCTTGGCAACCTCCTCCGAGTCCAGGTCATCCGACAAGGCAAAGTTGTTGTAGCAGTGGGTGGTATTCTCCTCGCCGGAAGAGCTCCTGGTGTCCCGGAAGAAAAAGTATGGGGAGCTGAGAGCCATGGCTGCTAACCAGATGCCCAACGCCACCATAGAAGCCAGCCGGGGCGTGCGGTAGTTCTGGGCCCAGACGGGACAAGCCACAGAGACGCAGCGGTCCATGCTGATGACAGTGAGTAGGAAGACGCTGGCAAACATGTTGAGGAAGGCCACGGTGGTGTTGAGCTTGCACAGAGCCTTCCCAAAAGGCCAATGGAAGCCGAGGGCTATGTAGGCCACACTCAGCGGGAGGAAGAAAGTGAAGACAAAGTCGGCCAAGGCCAAGTTGAGGAACCAGACAGTGTTGACAGTCCTCTTCATGCGAAAACCAGTGACGAAGATAACCAGACCGTTCCCTATCACCCCCAGCAGGAAGGCCACGCTGTAGAGCACCATGGAGAGCAGATGCATGGAGTCGCGGAGGCCGCTGTTGTCGTCAAAGTCAGGATAGTCCTCATAGTCTCCATAAAGGCTTTCTTGTGAGGTGGCATTGTCGGCCATTTTGGAGAAAGAGAACTTGAGCGAAATTGAGGTGAAGGGTGACCTGTGGGAAAAGGAACTATGGTTTGAAAGACATGGAGTAAGATTATACACATACTGATTGTTGAATGAGTTGGGTTAAAAAAACAATGGCCAGGCACAGATTCCACACTCTTGACCTGAAATGATTTACTCAGGCTTGTAAATGCTAGCTGCTGACTGGGTTGTTTATGATGATCGACAATCACTTCCAGAAAATTGCACAAGGAAAATCCTTTCACCCCACCCTGTTAAGTCATTGATGACTCGTGTTGGCATATTTGTTTTCCCCAGAAAACCATTTTCTGAGCCACTGCTATGGACTGCCACCATATTTCTAGACTTTTTCAGCAGCCAAGAGGACTGGCAACTTGGGGGTTGCTTTTAAAAAGCCTACTGGCATCCTCAAGAAGCCAATTTTTCAATCAAGCATTAGACCATGTCCACATTTGCCCAGAATCCTGTAGGATATGCACACTGCTTTATTAACTAACTTCTGAACAGGGGTTGAAAATAAGGACAGAAACTGCATACAACAGCCATGTGCAATTGGTCCACAATGGGTTTTTATCTGCTTCTGCTTCTTTCTTTTTTTACAAAAGGCAGCCTCAGAGGAGGGACAGTTCTACATATTTGTTGGCGGCAAGATGCTGTAAGTGGCACCCCTCCCTGGACCTGCCCATTTCATTACTACTGCCCATTTATTTCACATCACCTTTTAGGCAAAGCAAGTGGAAGCTAAGAAGGAAGAGAGGCGTTCAGTTTTACCTAATTTGTGGTTCTCAATATGATACACCAGCAGCAGCCAGCAATGTGCCCTCCAGATATTGTTGGGTGACAACTCTCATTTAGTCACAATCACCATGGTCACTTGTCGGTGATGACGGGCTTCGTATTACATTCAAAAATGTGTTACAGTTGAGGAAATTGCTTGCCAAAACATGCGTGTTAGTCAAAATGTGTGAGTTTAGGACAAATCCACACGAAAACGTTGTTGAATTTTCATGAGGATTCTTTTAAAAAATCCAGAAATTGCTGCAGAAGAATGGTAAACTGAATTTAAGATTGGAAAAACGAGAGGCTGAGAAACCGAAAAGGACAGGTCTGCCCTATCTCTAGGGGAGGCTGTTTCCCCTTCTATCACAGCTTCATGCTAAGAGGGGTACAATCAACATGTCCCCACAGCAAGGCAGAGCAAGTCCTAGGGGCTCTGGGCGTTGGCAGCAACCCACTTCCTCGAGTATAAGAAGAGTTTGGATTTGATATCCCGCTTTATCACTACTCAAAGGAGTCTCAAAGCAGCTAACAATCTCCTTTCCCTTCCTCCCCCACAACAAACACTCTGTGAGGTGAGTGGGGCTGAGAGACTTCAAAGAAGTGTGACTGGCCCAAGGTCACCCAGCAGCTGCATGTGGAGGAGCGGGGAAGTGAACCCGGTTCCCCAGATTATGAGTCTACTGCTCTTAACCACTACACCACACTGGCACCACACTAAGCCTTGTTGGGTACCCAAGAATCCTGATGCTGGACACTTGCCCTTCCCCAGAGGCTACAAACTCAAAATGGAAATCCTGCATCTGGGGATGCAGATGCCATTTTCCATTTTTTTAAAAGCCCAGCTAAAAAAATGTTTTTGGCCCTGCAAGGAAAAGCTACGGGTTCCTAACACATTTAACATTTTCAAAACTGTTTTTTTTTCCTGTTTGCTCTTCCCAGTGTTTGGGATTTATCCAAAAGCTAGAGGATTTGGCACAGATCCCAGAGAAGGAAGATGAAAAATGCCACAAGCAGCTATACACCGTTTAGCCACTAAGTGGAAGTAGAGATTTAAACTAGCAGCAAGTTTCTCTCCAACTTCTGAGACCTGCGAGTGCTGCACACCTCCCTAGCATCTGCCTTGCGCTTTCCAACAAAGCTGGGTATCCTGCCGGAACCAGTTTCACTTTCAGGAGAAAGATCCAAAGGGAGCTGTCATTTTGTAAAGGTGCTGGCAATTCTTTTCTCCAGAGTCCTAACCTTACAAGTCCTTGGGACTGAAATGAGATTGAAAGCAAGGCTTGTTTGTAATTGGATACACTCCTTTCACCTAAAGCAATGTTCTCTGACTGAAGAGGCAGACTAAGGCCCGGGGGCCAAATCCGGCCCAATCGCCTTCTCAATCCGCCCGCGGACGGTCCGGGGATCAGCATGTTTTTACATGAGTAGAATGTGCCCTTTTATTTAAACTGCATCTCTGGGTTATTTGTGGGGCATAGGAATTCATTCATTTCCCCCCCCCCTCAAAATATAGTCCGGCCCCCCACAAGGTCTGAGGGATAGTGGACCGCCCCCTGCTGAAAAAGTTTGCTGACCCCTGCTCTAACCTATGGGTGGGGTAATGTGGGACTTACAGCTCCCATCAGCCCCAGTCAGGGCTCCTGTTCCTTTAATACTTGTGTCAATGGGGGAGCTTCAGCAAGTGTATCTCTGTAAGCACAACTCTTAAAGGTGCAGGAGCTGTGTCCCATTCATTTATTTCAGCTAAGGTTGGGCAAATTGATCAATTTCAGGTTTTTCGTTGTTTCCAAAATTCTGTTCTCCACATTTCACCAATTTCCATTTTCGAGGCGAAGGGGAACCCTCAGGAAAATTTGCCAACATTTTAGTGTGAATTTCTCCTAATACTGTACACACATTTGTATGCAATTTTGACTAATGCACGAACTTTTGCAAAGCAATTTCCCCCTCTCCAATATAATGCAGTACACTTTACCCCAATATATGCATCTTTGCAGACATTACTTGGCTGAAGAACTGCACTGCAGTTTTAGAGCTTTAGCAGGCACATGTGCTGCCCATGAGTAATTTTTTTGTTGCCATAGCCACCCTTAGGTTGGTCTGGTTGCTATAAGTCTGGCTCTCAATCCAAAGCCCTTCCTTAAACGGGCTGACTGAGAAGTCAGTGATGGTGAAGCTGAAGTGGGGGGGGGGGTGGAATACAAAGGCTACCTCACCTCCGTCAATGGCTACATGAACATGCAGCTTTCAAATACAGAAGAATATATTGATGGTGCATTATCTGGGCACCTTGGTGAAGTTCTGATAAGGTGCAATAATGTCCTTTAAATAAGGGGTGAAGAAGAAGAAGAAGAAGAAGAAGAAGAAGAAGAAGAAGAAGAAGAAGAAGAAGAGAGAATAACTATTTTGGGGGGAAGTTGTTGTTTTTTAACTGTAAGAAGAAATTTAGTTGTCCGGTTTTGTTGGTTTGCTTTTCAAAGGTTTTGTCAAGTAACATTTTTTATGGCCAAAAAATAAACATTGTCACTGAAGAAAAATTACCACTATGGAAGAAAAATAAACATACTATTTCTGACAGAAAAGAAAAGAAAAGAAAAGAAAAGAAAAGAAAAGAAAAGAAAAGAAAAGAAAAGAAAAGAGTATACATTTCAAAGGATGGCTGTGTTTCAGTTCACTTATTGTTTCAGAATGTGCTAATTAGGTGGGTACACCTTTACATTTCAACTGAATCAAATTTCTCCTCCACCCCTAGTTTCAAAGGGGCTTGCTGAAAACTTCAATGTACATAGATTTTCCTCTGGAAAAAAAAAGGACAAGAACAGCAGAGGAACACTTGGTTCAGAGCCACAGCCCCCAAAATATCATCTTTAGCCGCAGAAAAATGATTTGTTTTGCACATGTCTTGCAGGACTTCACATTTCTTTTTCTTTCTTTCTTTTTTTGGTCTGTTAGCGCACCAGATGCCATGCAATTAGAAACTTTCCTTTGGCCAAGTCCAAAACTGCACTGCATCTGTCGTGGTTGGGGTGTTCTATGGATTGCATAGTCCAAGTGATCATTTTACGAGGTTCTCTCCAAATTTATTTTATTCATATGTTTATTTAAAATATTTTTAGGATGCCTTTCTGGGCAAATGCCAGTCCAAAGTGGCTTAAAGACAAAAGCAACAACTGAGGAATAGAATAATAATAACACAAAAATATGCCCTAGTTGTAGGTGTTGGAAGGTTTGAAGGACTGGTGGGTCAGAGAAAGCGGAGAGGGAAAACAGGGCAGGGCAACATCCAAAGATGATCATGTAAGGGTTGTAAACATGGTGCCCATTGTAGAATCATAGAACTGCTGAGTTGAAAGGGAACACGAGGGACATCTAGTCCAACCCATGCAATGCAGAAATATTTTGCCCAGCATGGGGCTCGAACCCATAACCCTGAGATTAAGAGTCTCATGCTATACCGACTGAGCTATCCCATATACTGGGTTTGGGTAGGGCAGATGTCACGGACTCCAACTTCCATCATCCCTGATCATTGGCTGGGCAGGTTGGGGCTGATGGGAGTCACAAACCAGAATCTGTGGAGAGTACTGGCAACCCCTGCTGTTATCCATCTATGTCCCTGGAAGAATGCTCATAGCTACAGGGTTGCACCATCAAGAAAAAGAAAGAAGCCAGCAGGTGTGGTTTGCCCTGCCCTGCCCTACAGAAACGAACAGAATTATAGCAGAGGCAGACAGAGTTAGGATGATCAGATATCCTACTTTACAAATGACAGTCCTCTGTTGAAACCAGGCCAGTGGTACCTCAATACAGTGGTACCTCTGGTTACGTACTTAATTCGTTCCGGAGGTCCGTTCTTAACCTGAAACTGTTCTTAACCTGAAGCACCACTTTAGCTAATGGGGCCTCCTGCGGCTGCCGCACCCCGGAAGCCTGATTTCTATTCTCACCCTGAAGCAAAGTTCTTAACCTGAGGTACTATTTCTGGGTTAGCAGAGTCTGTAACTTGAAGCGTATGTAGCCCGAGGTACCACTGTAACGCTAAGTGCATCTGTTATGCTTTAATTTTCCCCCACAGATTTTTTTATTTTTAGAGTAGTTTAAAAAAAAAAAAAAGCATGCATTCTGCTTCCACAAAGCAAACCTACATTTATTTTGCATTCAGAAAAATTACAGACAAATGGCATCAATAATAGACTTCTGACTTATTACAGATGGAGCTTGGGAAATGCAACTGTGCCAGCCCCTAGAACAGAGATGGGGAAGCTGTTCCCCCCCCCCGACCTTTTTGGACTGAATTCCCCCATCATCCATGACCACACTAGTGGCAACTGATTGGAGTCCAATAACACAGGAAAGGTGACAGCTTCCCTACTCCTGCACTAGAATCTCAGGCTATGGCCAGGAAGACCTGGGTTTAGGACTGCATGACTCTCACTGGGGGACCCTGACTTGGTCAGCTTGCACTTTTGCCAAACCTCCCTTGCAGGGTTGTTGTGAAGGTAATAAGGAAGGGAGCTGTGTGCTGCCAACTTGCAGTGCCCCCACAAAACACAGACTGCTCTCAAGGCAGATCCCACTTCCCTGCCTTCTTAGGTAAAGGTAAAGGGACCCCTGACCGTTAGGTCCAGTAGCGGACGACTCTGGGGTTGTGGCGCTCATCTCGCTTTATTGGACGAGGGAGCCTGCGTACAGCTTCCGGGTCATGTGGCCAGCATGACTAAGCCGCTTCTGGAGAACCAGAGCAGTGCATGGAAACGCCGTTTACTTTCCCGCCAGAGTGGTACCTATTTATCTACTTGCACTTTGACATGCTTTCAAACTGCTAGGTTGGCAGGAGCAGGGACCGAGCAACGGGAGCTCACCCCCTCATGGAGATTCGAACCGCTGACCTTCTGATTGGCAAGCCCTAGGCTCTGTGGTTTAGACCACAGTGCCACCCGCATCCCTGCCTTCTTATCTACACCCAATCCAGGGGGTGGCATTGCCGGCCAGCTTCCTCCCCCTTAGCCTCGGTCTTGTCCAGTGTTTTGCACCTCAGCATGGAAGAGGATGGAGATGAAAAGTAGAATTAATTGGCTCCACCAGCCATTAGCTCTGGCTCCACATACTGTTAGGCTTCTGTTTCTGGCCCTACCATTCTCCAATGCACACCACCCACCACTGCATGCTGCAATGAGAAGGAAGGAACAAACAAACAAACAAAGGAGGTGCAATAACAATCTATAAACTTCCTGAATGGGTGTTCAAACCCTACATACCACCCCACCAACGATGCTACTGAAGGGAAATTATATCAGCCTTACCTTTGAGCCCTTATCTCCCTAAATCTTTCAGCTTTTCTCACCTTCCTGGCCTCCGTACCTCTGGTTCTGGGGCTCTTCGGGGACCTTCTGTCTGTCTCTGAGCTCTCTGAGAGCCTCTGGTCCCTCGCAGGCTAGAGAGACTCACAGGTTGGGTGTGTGCATTCCTAGGGAGATGGAGAGTCCGGACGTGTGGCTTGAGGGATCGTCCATTACCCGCAAACCATTGCTCAATCACATTACTTTGGCAGCCTGCAGAGAGCTGGCACTGGAATCGCAGCAGGGGCAGGCTTAACCCTTTAACCCCTGGGCTAAACAACGGCTCGGCGCAGCACTGACGTTCCTCACAGCCCACCTCAAACATACCACGCCGGTATTGGGAAAGTCTCGGCACTCCAGAACAGGAGCTAGTATTATATCAATCATCCAGCCCAGTTAATTGCTTCCAGAGGGTGAGGTGAGCTAGAGGTCATAGCCCATACCTAGCGTAAAGTTCCCTTCCCAAACGATCACCTTTCAGGCAAAGGTCCCAGAGTAAAACTCAGATTTGTTTGGTTGGGAGAGCTCAGTTCTCAACTTCAGCTTGCAGAAACAAAGTAAATTTCAAAAGTAAAAAAAATAAAAGCAGTGTTAGGGTTATTGAATGGATTTTAATAAGTACTGGATTGATCTCAAGGAGTTTGCTTGTGGATGCTAGGACTTCCTCTGTGTCAAAGTTTGGCATAGCTTAGTTTCAACTTTAAAAAAGGTACGTGTTATATACTTGGATCCTAGAATGCAACAACTGATTGGCTTGCAGGTAAAGACCAATCAAGCTCCAGGAGGAAGTTAATCAGCTTATTAGGCCGATAGGATCGTAGAATGCAACAACTGATTGGCCTGCATTAAAAGACCAATCAGGCTCAAGGGGGGAAGCAGAATCAGCCAATCAGATGGAACTCATTGTGTAAATAATGTATATAAAAGCCTGAGGTTTGAGGGGCAATTCAATCCCTGTTTTACAAGGTGCAATAAAGAGCATGAAATCACTACAAGACTTCAAATATATTTCAGTATGTGTCCCACCGAAGGAGGGAGGTAGACCAGGGCAACAGATAGTTCTTGGGTTTCTAGAGATGATGACTCATGCTTCTTCCCAGAAGGTCCTGGCACAAACTGATCCCGCACATCACCTAACAGAATGCCTGCTTTCCATTCCCACATTCTGCCTTGAAGTTACAGGCTCAGGCGTTATCATCAGCCTTGTTTCTTCTCTCTATTTTCCCTCCATTGTTGACCATCTAGCCTAGCAGTGGGGAGCCTCCAACCCACAGTCTGAATTAGGCCCACGGGACCATTTGCCCCAAATGACACTCGCTTGCCCCATACCTAGGAATGGGGGTGAAGTTCAGTTTGCATTTAAAGTCAATGCTACCTAATTCACACTTTCTGAAATGCCAACCCAAACCCAAACATCCTTCAGAAGTCGCCCTTCTCTGAATTTTGCAATGCAGTTCTCCAGCCAGGAAACAGGTGCAAAAAAAGAAGAAGAAGCATATGCTGGGGTAAAGAGTGCATAAAAATGCAAATATTGGTGAAAATGACCAAAGAGATGCATTGTATTAGGGGACGTTGCTTTGCAAAGATGTGTCCATTAGGGGAAATGCACGCCAAAATGCTGACAAATATTTATTTTTAAATATATATATTTAAAAACGCCAACAGATTTGGGAAAATGCAGAGAAATGAAGTTAAAATTGGAAGGATGAGAAACTGAAATTGATAGGCCTGCCTATCACTACCCACAACTGATCTCAAAGGGAGCCTTCAAATGTACCAATCCCTGCCCAAAGTGAGATAGATATATAGATACAGTGGTACCTCGGGTTAAGAACTTAATTCTTTCTGGAAGTGTGTTCTTAACCTGAAATTGTTCTTAACCTGAGGTACCACTTTAGCTAATAGGGCCTTCTCAACCTGAAGCAAAGTTCTTAACCCGAGGTACTATTTCTAGGTTAGCAGAGTCTGTAACTTGAAGCGTCTGTAACCCGAGGTACCACTATGTAGATGATGTAGATGTAGATGTAGATGTAGATGTAGATGTAGATGTAGATGTAGAATCTCAGCTGATTGGTGCTAACTACAACCCCTACTGGAATCAAGACCCCCCTGAGTGCAGCCAGACCCTGTAGAAAGTGGGAAACGCAATCAGTGCCAATCAGTTGAACAGCACTTGACTGCAGCTCCCATTGTGATGGACTGCAGGGATCGTCCTTTGAAGCTCCATGAGTTCAAACTGGGCTGCAAAGAAAGGAAGGAAAGGAATCGGGAGCACACTTGGAATATTCTCCCAACTCTTTCCTTTGAAGCCGGTCCTCCTGACGTCACGGTGACCCACGAGGGCAGGGCTGCTCAGAATCTACCCTGCCAGCTGGATCTTTTCCTTCGCCCCTGACGCAGAACTCTCCTGGAGAACTCCAAAAATTGCACTCTTATCTTTTTGACTGTATTTTGGCTGGCCTAATAGAAGTATTGCTCTAATATGGGGTTTGGAATTTTACTTGCGGCCCAACGCAAAGAGATGGTTGAATAATAATCAGTCTTATTACTCTTCCATGCCAGTTTTGCATGTGTCAATTTCCACCCTATTTTTACATTAACCTGCTATTTAAAAAAACCAACATATCAATACAAAGCTTCGTATTTAAATGCAGCCATGACTGTTTAAAGAGGAATGATACTGCTTTAAATGTATAGTGCAGATGAGTAGGAGTAGTAGTAGTAATTTATTTATTTATTTATACTCCACCCATCTGGCTGGGTTTCCCCAGCCACTCTGGGCAGCTTCCAACAAAATATTAAAATACAATAGTCTGTCAAACATTAAAAGTTTCCCTAAACATGGAATCCCTCCTAATATGCACATTTTTAATGCACTTTTTCCTAATGTTCACTTTTTTGCAAGCTATTTCCCCTAATGGAAATGGTTTCGACGTATAAATTTGTTTTAATTGCTTTAATTATGAGATTGTTTTACACATGTTTTACTCTAGTCATTTTTACAGCTAAATCACTTTGGGATGTTTCATAGGAAGTGATTCACAAATGGAATGCAATAATATAATGCTTTCGTGGATGTTTCCTTTACTGATAAATGCAATTCCATGCACAATTGACCCTAACCTGCTCATTCTTATACACATTCTCTTGCTTAGAGATCTGCATCACAAAAGTACGAATTTTGCAGGGCATTAAAATTCAAGCCAAACTGAATTCATTCCCTATCCCTAGTATGTTCCCAGCTGAAACAAAATTGCTTATGCTAGTGGCCAAATGATGGGCATAACACCTGCAGTGGACCTGGGCAACTGCAATAGCTACTTTTGTAATGAAGCAGGCAATCCTATAGACAAGAAGCTGGTGTAAGTTAAGCAGGCATAAAGTACATCAGATCAAAAATCCATTCACTGCTGGGTGAGTCCCCCTAAGTCTGTCAGAGGGAAAACAAGCCTTCAAAATAGTGTTAGAGTTACACCACCTTTTCACCGGCTTAGCAGGTCATGTGACTGAGCTAAACAGGTTCAGGATCCAGCCTAAGTCCCTCCTCTATGGTCCCAAAATGCCATGCCCCTGCAACACCCAATTTTCAGAGCTTAGATGGGGAATATATGTTGGTGCATCTCCATTCAAGCTGAGGGTGGGGCATTAAAGCTAGCATAGCCCCGCTGCACAGGAAGATCCCAGCTGTACTGGAGATCCATGGGATCCTCACCCCACTCAACCCAGTGGATATTGCTTTAAGATTGGTGCATGCTCCAGTTATCTCCCGCTTGGACTACTACTGCAATGCACTCTACATGGGGCTACCTTTGAAGGTGACCTGGAAACTGCAACTAATCCAGAATGCAGCAGCTAGACTGGGAGTGGCCGCCGGGACCATATAACACTGGTCCTAAAAGATCTTCACTGGTTCCCAGTACGTTTCCGAGCACATTTCAAAGTGTTGGTGCTGACCTTTAAAGCCCTAAATGGCCTTGGTCCAGTATACCTGAAGGAGCGTCTCCAGCCCCATCATTCAGCTCGGACACTGAGGTCCAGCTCTGAGGGCCTTCTGGCAGTACCCTCACTGTGAGAAGTGAGGTTACAGGCAACCAGGCAGAGGGCCTTCTTGGTAGTGGCACCCATCTTGTGGAATGCCCTCCCATCAGATGTCAAGGAAATAAACAACTACATTGGTACCTCGGGTTAAGAACTTTATTCGTTCCAGCGGTCCGTTCTTAACCTGAAACTGTTCTTAACCTGAGGTACCACTTTAGCTAATGGGGCCTCCTGCTGCCGCTGTGCCGCTGCGCCGCGATTTCTGTTCTCATCCTGAAGCAAAGTTCTTAACCCGAGGTACTATTTCTGGGTTAGCAGAGTCTGTAACCTGAAGCGTCTGTAACCCGAGGTACCACTGTATCTGACTTTTAGAAGACACCTGAAGGCAGCCCTGTTTAGGGAACTTTTTAATGTTTGATGTTTTATTGTGCTTTTAATATTCTGTTGGGAACTGCCCAGAGTGGCTGGGGAGGCCCAGCCAGATAGGTGGGGTATTATTATTATTATTATTATTATTATTATTATTATTATCATTGTCATTATCATTATCATTATCATTATCATTATCATTATCATTAAGATTGCTCCCCTGGGGGGGAAATCACAAGATTTCTTTTTCTAGAAACAGGTGTACATGTCCTCTCCTCCTTCAAATTTATACATTAAAATGAAATGAAAGAGGAGAAAACCTTCCAAAATGGTAATTTCAGCATCAGCTTCCCGAAAATGCCATGCAGAATTCGCAGGCTCTTATCCCCAGCCCCAGGAAGACAGCAACGCCTGGCGGCTAGAGCTGGGGCTGGTTGCCAGGACACGGGCCCACTCACAAACAAGGCAAACAGAGCGGCCGCAATCTCAGAGCATTTCTGACCACAAGCCACAGCTGTGACAAAGCCAGGCTTCCCATGGGCAAAGTGGCAAGCAACACCCATTTGAGGCTCCGTGGCCAGAATGGCTCAGGCATTACGATCAGTTGTGGGGTTGCTGGTTTTTTTGTTTTGTTTTGTTGAAGTGGGGAAAAATCCATCATTAAGAAAATAAAGCCCAGACATATATAACCTCCCGCAATTTGCTGTGCCCAAGGAAGTTCCCGGACTTTCAGAATCAGCCCTGCGCTCTAGGATAAACAGTGAAGCCACCAGTTACTTACTGAGTTCTCATCCCCAAGCCCAGACAGCTGGATTTTCACTAGGGAAACAGAGGGTGGTAGATGGGTAATGGAGAGTCATCCCAAACTAATATTGTTCTAACCCAGTTTATCGGGGGTGTTGTGGGACCTCAAGGAATGGAAAGGGGGGAAGCTGGGAGATGAGCAGAGGAGAGCAAAAGCTGAGGGTGGGAAAGGACAAGAGAGCTACCCTTCAAAGACAGTGTGGAGTAGTGGTTAGAGTGCTGGGCTCGGATCTGGGAGACCAGGGTTCAAATCCTCACTCAGCCCCAAAGCCCGCTGGGTGGCTTTCAGACGGTCACTGTCTCTCAGCCTAGCCTGCCTCACATGGTTGTGAAGATAGAATGGAGAGGAGGGAAAACCAAATTTGCCTCGTTGAGAAAAGAGGGGCGGGGATATAAATGTAATGAATATTTTTTTAAAGGGCATTTTGACGTTCTCTGCAAGTCTGCAAAAGCTGCTACCCTATAACAATTATTAGGTCAGTCAGCCATAATTATAATACATGATGACGCCACTAAAAGCATTGCATTGATTAATTCATATTGGGATGCCTGCTAATTGCTTCTTAGCCCCTCCATTTCTTATATTCTGTATTGCACAGCACCATCACAGTGTAATACCTTTCTTATTTTCTGTCTCGTTTAAAATAAAATTTTAGACGTTTATTTATTTATTTATTTACTTGTTGAAAAGCCTAAAAGGACAAAGAGCCGTCTTTGAGCGTAGAAAAACTTCCCAGAGGGGTCGCTCAGAAGCACATCTCACTCGCCATAGGTCAGCGGCTGCTGGCATACCTATTTTAAAGGCATCGCAGACAGGCGCAGACTGAGATTGCATTGCAGGCTGCAGGGGGAAATTGAAGCAAGCATTTGCCCAGATTCCAGAGATTAATCTGGGTGAGTCTGTGAAGCAAAATAACAAACACAAAGGAGTCCCCTAGCACATTAAGAGATTAACAAAAGCATTTCAGCCAAAAACTTTACGTGGACCGTTGCCCACTTCACCAGATGTATCAAGTGTGATTCTAGGTTGATGCACACACAGAAGAAGGTTATTACGCAGCGAGACCAGATGGCCCAGTGGTGTAACTCTTCTCGCTGGACCGCCTTTTCATTTGTGTGCCTGAGGTACCACTGTATTTTCATTGAAAAATGTTGGAGGGTATGGAGTTATCCAACCCCTGAGCTGTCTGAAGGCAATCCTGTACAGTGGTACCTCGGGTTAAGTACTTAATTCATTCCAGAGGTCTGTACTTAACCTGAAACTGTTCTTAACATGAAGCACCACTTTAGCTAATGGGGCCTCCCACTGCTGCCGCGCCACTGGAGCACGATTTCTGTTCTCATCCTGAAGCAAAGTTCTTAACCTGAAGCACTATTTCTGGGTTGGCGGAGTCTGTAACCTGAAGCGTATGTAACCTGAAGCGTATGTAATCCTAGGTACCACTGTATAGTGAATATTTTTTAAAAAATAAAAATGTTTCATGTTTTATTATGTTTTTTTATGTACTGGAAGCTGCCCAGAGTGGCTGGGGCGACCCAGTAAGATGTGTGAGGTATAAATATTAAAATTATCGTCGTGGAATGGGAGAAATGTTGGAGGGTATGGCAGTAGATAAATGAAATAAATAAATAAATACCTTATTTGCCGAGTGAGGCCATAGGGTACCCCACCACCACCACCACCACTTCCTGAATACCTGGTCTGGACTCCACAAAAGTTGTTTTTGCTGCTGCAGTAACAAAACCAAAGTCTCTATGCTGCCATTACTGGCACAAACCATAATTAGAGGGCTTTAGTGCTGAGAAGACAGAAGGCAGGGAAAATAAACCAGTCCTCCCCCTTCGCTGCTGACAATCCTAAATTAAAACCTCTTACGAGCACGGCTTCCTCAAATAGTGTCCCTGTGTTCAAGCGGGCCTGATCCCCAGGTAGGCATTACCTAGGTATTCAGCCTGCTGCTGCAGTCCTGTACCCACTTACCTGAAAGCAAACTCTGGAGAAATCAATGGGTCTTCTTTCTGAGCAGACACACATAAGATTGCATGGTTAGCGCGCTATATTCCAACAAGTCTCAGGGAGGCAACAGCCCAGACAGCAGCCTAAATACCAACATCCCTTAGCTCAACTGTACAGCGATGGTTATTTATATGACCATTTTTCCAGATTTCTGCAAGCTGCGGTTGGCTCCCTCCCTGCAAATTAAAACTGAAGGCACGCTTCGGTCTTACACCTGTAATGGTTTTCATTGCCCAGGGGGTGGAACAGTGAACCCCACCTGCTTGCAGGGGACACCCGTCCCCCATATTGCTGCATGACTCATTGGAACGGGTGTGTCTCCTCTGAAGTTTAAACTACGTATTACAGAGAGTTCTGTGATTCTTTACTTCTTTCTTTAACCCCCAACGGGCCAGGGCAGACTGTGTCTGAGTTGAAGGATGGAGAGACATGGAACAGAGAAAGCTCATAGTTTGGGAATTATTTCTGTTAGGCAATTTATGGCGCAGCAATGTGTTTGGCAATGGTCTGCAATTACTATGCCCTGAAGACAGGCCGTTCTCTAGTACCTGCTAACCAGAGGCAAGACCTGATCCTGACTCAGCCTGCTGGCTCAGGTGCCTTCATTGTGAAGTTGGTGTATTCCCTGGCATGGTATATATTCTCTGTATTTAATCATTCAGCCCAGATATTGAGGCATTCTGGCAGTTCCCTACCTGCGAGAAGTGAGGTTACAGGGAACTAGGCAGATGGCCTTCTCGGTAGTGGCACCTACCCTGTGGAACACCCTCCCATCAGATGTCAATGAAATAAACAACTATCTGACTAACAAAGACATCTGAAGGCAGCCCAGTTTAGGGAGGTTTTTAATGTTTTAAGTTTTATTCTGTTTTTAGTCCTTTGTTGGGAGCCACCCAAAGTGGCTCAGGAAACACAGCCAGGTGGGTAAGATATAAATAATCAAATTATTATTATTATTGTGTTGAATTGCCAGTGACTTTGTTTGTTTATAGGGCGGGGTGGAGGGTTTTGTTTTGTTTTGTTTTGTTTTGAGTTTGCAGATTTCATCAGCATGCTTTTCTAAAATATATATGTTGTTTTATGCAAGTCACTTTGGGGTGCACTTGTTTCCATTGATCGAGCAATCAATTTAGTTAAAATAAATAGAGAAGAGGGTGGAACTCTGGAAGCAAACCTTGGGATGAGAATAGCAGTGCTGCAAAGCCTGCCCATATTTTCATTTGTGGAACATCAGAGGCATGCCTTAGGGCCGGATGACACATTTCCTGAGCTGCAGCAACAAGTCCTCATGGCCTAAGAGGAGGGGAGGATGTGGTTGACCCCAAACTGGCTATGGCTGAACATCAAGGGCCTGAGGAGTTCCAACAGGGCTCACCCTGGATCCAGCTCAGTTTGCAGCGATGCTGCTGTGTCTCAGCCTCTTCCTCCCTCACTCCCTCTCTCACACGCTTGCCAATACTAACCGCTAAGTCTTACTAACCTGAACTTGCTGCCTGGAAGCAGAAATTTAGTCCAAGCAGATTCATGACCGTGGCCACATTCACACCATGCATTTAGAAGACTATGATACCACTTCAAAGAGTCATGGCTTCCCGCAAAGAATTCTGGGAGCTCTGCTTAGAGTCATTGGAAGACTTCATCTGCCATTCTTCTCTGGTCAGAACTTTATCTTCTTTCCAGAAGAAGTTAATGGACTATGCTGAAATGGCTAAAATGACCGGAAGAGTCAGAAATCAGGAAGACCACAATTTTAACAAGGAGTGGGAAATCTTAAACTGAAATCCTTAGTAGGATTGGAGTATCACTTGTAGCTTAAGGGTGGATTTTGGACACAGTGGAGATGTAAATGATTTGGATCATCATAAAAGATGTGGGAGGATATGATTAAAAATAGGACCCACAAAGGGGAAGATGGAAGTCCAGGAGATTCCTCGGAATCTTGTTTTTACGATTTGTTTGAGATATCTCTGTAAAATTTTTATTTGAAAAACATACACACACACACACGAGTTGTTGGGAGATGCCTATTTATCCTAAAATGCACATTTTAATATGTGTTTTGGAACAGAGGTTTTATGCTTTTGAATTTTTTAAGTCGAGAACTTCTATCACAAAATTCACACTAGTACAAAATCCAAAGGATAAATACATTGCAATCCGCATATTATTCCTAGAAATGTGGATCAGATCAACTCGCATCAGAATTCCCAGAAATCAAATTCCTCCAGCGTCCTTACTTCCAGATAATCATGGGTGAGATTGGGTCAGATACAACTCACTCTGTGTTGAATGTTGCTATCACAGGATAGAAAAATACAACTGCTCAGGGATTCTTTTGGCTGGGGTGAGGGATCCCCTGTGGACAGGAGATAGGACACACACACAGGAGCCCTTTGCCAGATGACTAAATTCCTTCTTCCTTGGGAAAATATTGCTTAATTATCAGTCCCGGGATGTTGCAGAGGCAGAGCCATGATTAGGATCTCAGCGTGGACACACACAATTACAGCAGAGATGAGGAGAGCAATTTAAACATTTTCCCAGTGAAAAACACCCCACACCACAGCTTCTATTTGCCACAATGACAAAGCCAACACGGGGCAAATCGTGGCTGCGGGAGGGGGGCAATTTCATAAAGAAAACAAAACTGAGATAAGTGCCCTTTTCTAGCATGGTGGTCCTGATTGAAACCACTACCCCAGCCCTAACGTTAACTGGAGTGTTTGGGGTTTTTTTTAGTGGGAGAACCTATTCATTAATTGCCAGCTTCATGTCCAAAGAGTAGCTCTGTTCTGCTCCATCTTGTTTTGCTTCTGCTCAACCTATCCACAAATGAGGAGTTCCTTAGCACTTATTTTTAATATGCAATCCTGGGCTAGGCTACAACTGTGCCACACAGTCATTGCGTGACCTCAGAAGACTTCTTCTCTCTCCTCCACTGTTTTCTCCAGACGTTTGTTTCTACATTTCCTTCCTTTCTTCTCCTTGGCCTTTCCCCCCACCCCACAAATCTCTTCAAATAGCTCTCCTCCGAACACAGCTGCACCTCACAGGGTTACACCTGATTGCTATGTCTTGCTGCAAACTGAAAACACCAAACCAGTAAAGTTTCCTGCGGCATAATATTACGTTTGTACTATACAGAACGAAAGCCCTGCAAATTGAATTTTTGTAAATGGCCGTCAGGTGGCAGTCAAAGCTTAAACTAGACAGGTTTTCTGCCCTGTTCTGACAACTGAATTCATAGCCCCGAGGCAAGGGGTGAAGAATTGAGGCTGGGGAGGGAGTTGAAGAGTCAGGACTCCTGGGTCCTGAGATTCCTGGCTGTTCAAAAGAAACAGGATTCGAGCCTTGCAGGGAAAGAAAGTAGCCTGTGGGCCTTTGGCAGTGGTTCAGCACCAGGTTTCCATGGCAACTGAAGACCATGGCAGGCCTCAGATATTTCAGACCCTGCCTCATTTTAACTTCATTTCTAAGTAAGGCAGCAACCTGTTTCTGGGTCTTGAGTCTACACTAAGCACTCCCGATTCATCGGGGACAGCCGTTAGACAGCAATACACATAGATTTGTCAAACATTAGGTCCCAGGAGAAGACAATTTGGAAAATAAAAGCCATGCAGATACATTCTGTTGTGACGTGGGGTTTGTGATTTCAGCTCTCTTGACATAATATGCTGGAGTCAGTTCTCTAGTAACACTTCTTTATTAAAAGCAACAAGACTAAAACCTGAGGAGGGGAGAGCTACATTTATAGGGACAGGGAACTAGTTAGAAGGGATACATTTTGGAGGGAACAATATCAGGCAATCACAGTCCTGCCTTTTGGAGGCAACCAATAAGACAGAGGATCCAAATACAGCAGCTTAAATGAACCAATAGTAGCTGTACCCTCTGGAACCAAAAGGCAGTTACTTTACCCTAATGCAATTACAGACAATAATAATACAGATATAAAATCCTTTGACTCAATACACAACACCCCTCCCCCCCCCCAGTGAGCACAGCAGACGTAATCTCTCAGGTACTGTGGGGTCCTACAACTTCTACTTGATCTCCTGACAACAGGTGTTGCCGGTTCTGGATTGGGTGTCACCAGTGGTAGGGGGGTTGCTATAGGGGTTTCGTCAGGAACAGATGGAGTCCCAGACATCTCCGGGTCCCCTACCTGTACCTCGTCATCCTGAGGACTAGCAGACCCTGGTTCATTTGCTGAAGCCCCTGGTGATTGCACCTCTGGGCCATTTTCACTCTGGTCTTGCAGCTCTGCGTCGTTAGCCAGGGATGAATTATCAGACTCCTCCCTGCTGAGCGCCCGGCGCCTCAGCTGATCTATATGTCTCTTCCAAACTTGTCCATTTTCCAAGGTCACATAATAGGACACAGGTCCACTAGCCCGGGTGACCACACCAGCCACCCACCGCAAACCTCGTGAATAGTTCCTCACCCAGACCAGATCTTCAGGGGCGAAATACCTTGTTGTATCAGTCTCAGCCTGGGGGTTTGCTCTTGAATTACGGTTTGGCATTTTATCCGGGTGGACATAATCCAACACCGTTACCAATCTTCTACCCAAGAGCAGCTCAGCTGGTGACTTGCCCGTCGCAGTACACGGCGTCGCATGCTGCAAAAATAACATTCGCGCAATGCGAGCTGACCAGTTACCCTCCATTAAGCGCGCAATGGATTCTTTGGCTGTTCTTACCATGCGCTCCGCCTGCCCATTGGAGGATGGGTGAAAGGGCACGGATGTGACCCCCCTTATGAAGTTATCAGCCAAGAATGCCCTGAATTCTTGGGATACAAAAGCTGCCCCATTATCTGATACAATGGTCTCAGGTAACCCGTGGGTTGCAAACAGCTTCCTCAACACCTTGATTACGGCAGCTGATGCCATGCTAGGGACCATTGCCACTTCTAACCATTTGGAATATGCATCGACGATAACCAAAAAGACCTTCCCCTGGAATGGCCCAGCAAAATCTAAGTGCAGCCGGCTCCAGGGAGATCTGGACTGCTCCCACCAGTGAACTGGTGCTCTGGCCACTTCTGGCCACACCTCTTGGCATGCCTTGCATATTCGTACCCATTGTTCTATGTTCTGGTCCATTCCAGGCCACCACACATAACATCGGGCTAGCGACTTCATCCTGACCATTCCCGGGTGTCCCATGTGAAGCGTCTCAAGAACCCTGTTTCTCAGTGGTGCTGGGATGATCACCCTATCTCCCCACAAGAGACAACCCTTATGCATGGATAACTCATGCTGCCTTGTCGCATAAGGCCTGAATTTGTCTTCATGCGGACCACCTGGCCACCCCCTCCCCACCCAAGCGAGCACATGGGAGAGAACAGCATCTTTCCTCGTTTTCTCAGCAATATCAGTAGCCGTTACAGGAGCCCCCAGAAGTGTTTCCAGCATCATTATGTGCTCCGCTGGAGCAGGATCCTCATTGCTCCCGCCAGGAAGGAGCAATCGACTCAGCGCATCAGCGCGGCACAACCGTTTTCCCGGCACATGAGTCAAGGTGTACTGGAACCCGTTCAGGAATATAGACCAACGCAACATTCTGGGGGAGAGAATTTGTGGCGTTTGTTTGTTCGGGTTGAACAACCCCAACAGTGGTTTGTGGTCCGTTTCAATGGAGAAATGGCGACCGTACACATAATCATGGAACTTTTTGATTCCTGCCACAATTGCAAGCGCCTCTTTGTCAATTTGAGCATAGTTGCGCTCCGTGGCCGACAACGTACGGGAATAGAAAGAGATGGGCTTTTCCGACGCATCCAGTTCCCTATGACTCAGCACCGCCCCCAGGCCGTATTGAGAGGCATCACATGCCAGGACCAGCGGCTTCGATTCATCATAATGAGCAAGGACGCTCTTGCTACTCAGCATTCCTCGCAAGGAGTCAAAAGCCTTCTGCTGCTCCTGCCCCCATCGCCACACATTCTTTTTCTGCAACAGTCTATGTAATGGTTCAGCTACCGAAGCTTTCTGGGGTAAGAACGAATGATAAAAGTTAATAAGTCCCAGGAATGACTGCAGCTCCGTCTTGTTCTGTGGTCGAGGTGCCTCGATGATGGCCTTAACCTTAGCATCTGTGGGGTGGATGCCTGATGCATCAATTTTACACCCCAAGAATTCCACAGTTGGCACCCCAAAACTGCATTTTTCCTTTTTTAGTTGCAACCCCGCCTCCTTGAACTTGAGCAACACTGCACGGACACGCGCAACCAGTTCCTGTGGGTCTTTTCCAGCAATCAAAACGTCATCAAAAAATGGCAAGACCCCCGGCAGACCTCTTAACAGGCGTTCCATGAGCCCTTGAAAAATCCCTGGGGCCACACAAACTCCAAATTGTAATCTGTTAACTCTGAACGCCCCTTTATGTGTGACAATAGTCTGTGCTTCCGCTGATTGTGGGGTTACTGGCAGCTGTTGGTAAGCTTGTGCCAGGTCAAGTTTGGCGAACACCTTGCCCCCAGCCAGTTTAGCCAACAGATGTGATACGACTGGAATGGGGTATGAGTTTCCCCTGAGTGCCTTATTGATAGTACATTTGTAATCAGCACAGATCCTGACTTCCCCATTTGCTTTAAGGGGCGTGACGATTGGAGTCTCCCACTTAGCGGAGTCCACGGGTGAGAGAACTCCCTGCTTGACCAATTTATCCAGCTCTGCTTCAATCTTGGGTTGCAGTGCAAATGGCACTCGCCTTGGTTTGAGTCGGATTGGGGCCACCCCAGGGTCCAATTCAAAGTCAACTGGGGGCCCTTTATAACAACCCAGTTTTCCATTAAAGAGACCAGCAAATTCTTTGCATAATGCCTCGCTCATCTCAGGGCAGGTTTGGATTGAATTAAGCCCTGATATACTCAGTCCCAGGGCGGGGAACCAGTCAGTGCCCAGGAAACTGGGGCGACTGCCCTTCGCAATCACCAGTTTCAGTACCGCCTGTTTGTCCCGGAACTGTACTCTCACGGCACACATTCCCATGACATGGATGCGGCCCGCTGAGTATGACTGCAAAGTTGCTGGGAAGGGCTCCAGAGGGGGCAACTTACCCCTGGGGAAGAATGTCCTCGCGGTCTGGTCCGACACGATAGTGAATCCAGATCCGGAGTCCACCTCCATGTCGCACAGCTGACCCTCAATCTTCACCTTGATGTGTGCCTTGCCTTGCGCTGGAAACTGCACAACCCTCCCGTTGATCTCCGTTACGTAGTGGCAGTCCTTTAGAACATGGTTTGCTGTGGGCGATCTGCGATGCTCCAGTCTAGGTGCTCCTGCCGCTCCCAACGCCGCCGATCTACAGACCCTGGCGATGTGACCTGTCTTTCCGCACGTCCGGCACATAGCATCCCGGAAACGACAACTCTTCCGCTCATGGTTTCCGCCACAACCAGGGCACCTGCCTCGGTGATCTTTGTGCACTGTGCAGGCCTGACGCACTGACTCGACCCCACGGACTGGGCTCTGGCTCGGAGTAGCCTCTAGCTCATCCATGGCATGCGCAACTTCTATCTGTGGCTTAGGGGCCCTGTAACTGGCATCAAGCTCCTCTCTTTCATAATTCTCCGTGGCAGTGGCTTCCTTCAAGGCTGAAGCAAGGGTAACCTCTTCTTTAGCCACGATGCGTCTTCTGGCTTTCTTGCTGCTCAGACCACCGACAAACCGATCCAGGAGAGTCTCTTTCAGATCTTGGAAGTCGCAGTGCTGAGCAAGTTTCCGCAGTTCAGCTAGAAATGCAGATACAGACTCCCCAGCACGCTGCTGCCTCTTATGAAACTCCATCCGCCGGGCCATCTTGGTCTCAGTAGGCGCTAAATGGCTTGTTAGGCAGGCAAGAATATCTTTGAGAGATGTCTCACTTAGCTTCGCTGGGGCAAGCAATGCCTTGGCCAGCTTGAAGGTCTCAGGCCCACAGTAGCTCAGGAATGTGGCCCTTCTTTTGCTGGCATCGGTGATCCCTTGAGCCACTGCGAAGAACTCGAAGCGTTCGACGTAGTCTTCCCACGTGTGGGGCTCTGATGGCTGGAAGGGCTCCAATACCCTTGGACTCTCCATTGTCCTGTGGGCAGGGTCGTCTTCTCAGCCAGCCAGTGAGTCTTGTTCTTAGCTACAATCCGGACTCTGAGGCAGGGCTGCGTTTAACCGCTCCTCAGCATTCCGGATCCCATCCTCGTCGCCAGTTGTTGTGACGTGGGGTTTGTGATTTCAGCTCTCTTGACATAATATGCTGGAGTCAGTTCTCTAGTAACACTTCTTTATTAAAAGCAACAAGACTAAAACCTGAGGAGGGGAGAGCTACATTTATAGGGACAGGGAACTAGTTAGAAGGGATACATTTTGGAGGGAACAATATCAGGCAATCACAGTCCAGCCTTTTGGAGGCAACCAATAAGACAGAGGATCCAAATACAGCAGCTTAAATGAACCAATAGTAGCTGTACCCTCTGGAACCAAAAGGCAGTTACTTTACCCTAATGCAATTACAGACAATAATAATACAGATATAAAATCCTTTGACTCAATACACAACACATTCTTTTCTTGCTTTCGTCAGGATTCAAACAAGGTGGTTTATTATGAGCCATAGAAAGTGCTTTTTTTCTTAAAAAATGTTTAGAGGTACTCTCATTTTCTTACTCATATTGAAATACTGCCCCTCAATGAGGCCAAACTTAGATTCACAAAATATTTGGGGTTATGTGTACCCCAAGAAAAGAAGCACTGGCCATAGAGCAGTGTCAGAGTTGTAGGACACCATAGGACAAAAGGGACTGATACTAATTATACTATCAGCTCATACTTAGAGGCCTGGATTGCATGGCATGGTAAACTAAACTATTACTTACTGGGACTGCACAAATTGTTTGTTTGCTTGTTTGTTTGTTTGTTTGCTTGCTTGCTTGCTTGCTTGTTGTTACCCATTCTTCACCCTAAGGTCCCAGCACAGGTAACAACAATTTTAAATTCAACATTAAAAACAGTTTTAAAACTTGCAATTGCAAAAAAAACCACCCCACAATAAAAAGTAACATCTAATAAAAATAACAAAAGCCTCTAATAAAATGGAACAAACATATATGCAACTGTTTATATTAGATTTCAGATCTTTTGCATTATAAATTTTAAAGGCTGTTTTCTAAACAAAAAACAAAAAAACAGATTATTTACTATTTCTCTACTTGATTTGGGGAAGGTGTACACTATCTGAGGACTGGCTTATAATTTTGCTATCATCCTATATACACTGGGGCTTTTTGTTTTGTTTTTACTTTAGCTTTTAAGGTTTTTGAGCTGCTCTTCAGGACACTGATTGCTGCTTCATTGTAGGCATCTATTTTCTCATTAGTGGTCATTTTCCTGCTTTCACTCAACATATCTTCGAAAAACAGATCTTGTAAGGCCTGGGAGTCGTCACTGCTCTTTACCAGTTTTCTAGAAGAGGAGAAACTTGATATGATATTGATCTTATACTCTGAGAGGGCATCATTACTGCCGTTGTGGATGCCGACAGACCACACAGCAGCTCCAGCTACAATTATGTGACGCTTTGGAGAATGCGCAGGCTTCAAAGAGAAACTTGCAGCCACTTTGCTCTTTCCCTGTTCTTTTGCCGCTTGGTGTGTCACTTAGTATAGCTTAGTGTGTTGTCCAAATCCATAGTTAAAGTCTCTCCTCTCGATACACCAGCTGGTACCTTCTTCAATCAGTTCCTGACACAATAATAGCCATGCGCAAGTAGTAGATTTATTCTGCTTTAGCTCATTCTGTGATGCTTCCCCAGTGCTACCACATTATTGCTGCCTGGAGGGGCTATAATGCAACAAACGTGGAACAAAAAGATAAACCAGAAAATCTGCGGTATAAAAAGCTACGGGATTTCGGCAGGAAGCTGTGGGTTATGCACTCACTGGCAGCGAAGCAGCATGGCCTCCTCAAAACCTCTGTAGGTTCAATGAGCATCAAAAGCAAGATCATGTCTGACCTCTCTGATAGCATCGTGAGCACAAATCATGAATGTGCAATAAAAAAAAAAGTTTGAGGGGTCCTTATTTTTCAGCCTTTGAAAGAAGGTTAAATAACTGGAGGGGGGGACACCTTGGCCATCTTGTGTATTTAGGATAAGAGGAGAGTGACTACAAAGTCACAATGTGGACAGCAGAAGGCATCTGGTCCAGGACCTTGCAGGATGTTTGCTTGTGACACCTTAAAGACAGATTTATGGTGGTATAAATCAGGGATGGGGAGCCAGTGGCCATCCAGATGTTGCCAGACTCCAACTTCCATCAGCCTCAGCCAGCATGACCAGTGGTCGGGGACAATGGGAGTTCAGCAACGCCTGGCAAGCTGCAAGTTACCCATCGCTGGCAAAAGCTTTTGATAAACTCCTATGGACCAAAGTCCACTTAATCAGTTGTCTAAAGCTGGCAGGTACATGTATACACGTTAAAGTAAGGAGAAAAGGGAAATAAGCAGCAAGGTCAGAGGAAATAAAATGCAAATACAGTTTATTATACCTTGGCGTGAGGTGTGGATCTCTAAGCCTGCCAAATCAGTCTCAGCGTCTTCAAGAGAAAAGTGACTAAACTTTAGCATTAGGTGAGATAGAACACAGCACAACCTTTACATATCATATCAGAAATACAGTAGTACCTCGGGTTACATACGCTTCAGGTTACAGACTCCGCTAACCTAGAAATAGTACCTCGGGTTAAGAACTTTGCTTCAGGATGAGAACAGAAATCGTGCAGCAGCGACGTGGCAACAGCGGGAGGCCCCATTAGCTAAAGTGGTGCTTCAGGTTAAGAACAGTTTCAGGTTAAGAACGGACCTCCAGAACGAATTCAGTTCTTAACCTGAGGTACCACTTTATCACCAGGGTGTTGGAGCCAATGTAAGAATGGGATGTACTCCCAGCTGTGGCAGAACTGCCCATAGGTGGTTATTTTGGGTGCTAGGAGATCTCTTGTAAACCGAGAGAATAAGTTCAGTTCGTATTCCAGTTAATGTCACTCTGGATATTTGATGGGCATAATGAATATGTTCAATCTAAGGAGTCACTTACCTTTTTGGCCACAGCAGCAAGACTGTTGATTATTCAAACTTGGAAAACACTCCAGGCATATTACAACTCAAAAATGTTGTTGTTGTTGTTGTTGTTGTTGTTGTTGTTGTTGTTGCAATTTCTATACTGCCCTTCCTCCAAAGATCACAGTGTAATCTTTACAATACAGAAGCACAAAAAGACAAAAGAAAAACAATAACCTCACACACATGCTTGAAAAGGCCATATTGGGAGGTTTTAATGATTGATGTTTTTATCATGTTTTTAGATATGCTGTAAGCCGACTGGGGAAACCCAGCCAGATGGAAGAAGAAGAAGAAGAAGAAGAAGAAGGGGTCTGGGAGAAGAGGCATGTTTTTGCATGACCTCTAAAGAGATGTAAGGGACATGGGTGGCGCTGTGGGTTAAACCACAGAGCGTAGGACTTGCCAATCAGAAGGTCGGCGGTTCAAATCTCTGCGACATAGTGAGCTCCCATTGCTCAGTCCCTGCTCCTGCCAACCTAGCAGTTCAAAAGCACGTCAAAGTGCAAGTAGATAAATAGGTACCGCTCCGGCGGGAAGGTAAACGGCGTTTCCGTGTGCTGCTCTGGTTTGCCAGAAGCGGCTTAGTCATGCTGGCCACATGACCTAGAAGCTGTATGCCGGCTCCCTCGGCCAATAAAATGAGATGAGCACCGCAACCCCAGAGTCGGTCACGACTGGACCTAATGGTCAGGGGTCCCTTTACCTTTAAAGAGATGTAATGAAGGCAGCTGGCGAGCATCCCTATAGAACTAGGAAAGTGCAGAAGAGGGCAAGCACAATAAACAAAGGGTTGAGTCACCTTCCTAACAAGGGACAGCAGCTTTGGGGGATTTTGGGGGGTGAGAGGGAGATAACCAAGGGAGACATGATAGAAGTTTATAAAATTCTGCTTGGAAATTTTGGTTGCTAGCTTTGCAATAGCCCTTAAGAAAACCATGTTTCCCAGGAGCTATTTGTGAGCTGGCACATTACAAGGCAGCACACGAGGAGCTAGGGAGAATGAGGACAGAGATTTCCCTTCCTTTCCTCCACTTGTGCCATTTCGTTGATCCAATAAGTGGGGTGCCAAGGAATGAGGACTGAGAAAGGGAGGAAGGAAAATATTGTCCTTCTTGAATTAAAATCCAAGATGGAGAAGAATTCAGTCTGAGCCCCTGAAACTTAGTATCTACAAAGACAGAGGTTCAGGTCAAGGATTTAATAGACATGGTAAGTTTCTAAATAACACTAAGGTTCCTAAGAAGACAGTTCAAAAACCACAAAACCACAGCTGAAATTAAACGTAGTGGTGAAACACCCTTTCCTCCCATCAGTGGTTTCTGAAGCATTTTTTATTCGTCTTATTGTTAGCCCATCTTATATTCAAAGTTTCTTGATCTCCCTTCATTAATAAATCACATCGTAAGTATTACAACTGTCAAAATTTTATGGATGTTATGCTTTCTTAGAATCTTTTGGAGTTAACATAATCTCATTGCCCCTTGGCTCACATAGCTTTTTTTATCATGTAGTGTGTCGACTTTGTACTGTTTTTAAAATCCATTTCCTGTTATTTTTCTGTGTTGTTGTTTTCTACCGTTTTGTTTTTGCTAAATTTTGTACATTGCCTTCAGTCATATATGTGGAGGGATGATGTTAATAATGATGATGATGATGATGATGATGATGATGATGATGATGATGATGTCTAACAGTAGAAGAACAAACCCATAACTCCAGGAGCAGTAAAAATAAGGGAACTCCAAAATTAAATTTTGACCCAACAAAAAAACTAAACCACACCCCCACACCAACAGTCTCCAGCCATCCTGAGCAGAAAGTCAGGAGGGGGGAACTTGAAATGACAGATAAATCCCTAAAATTCCTTAGATTCTCCCTGTCCTTCGACGGCTCCCTTGTATCAGCAGAACAGCACTCGCACCCACCTCCCACCCCCATGCTGAATCACTGAACCGTTTGCTTTCCAAGATTGCACAATGCACAGGCTCTGGTTGAGATCAAGTGGTCCAAGGCTGACTCACTCTCTTATGCCAGACCACCACCCCCTGCCCCTGTTGACCAGACTGGAGAAGTCTATTCTCCAGCGTTATTCCTGAGCATTGCTGCTGAGTGTAGGGGTGGGTGTGGGTGTGACTGCCTGTCTTGAGTCCTAAAGCGAAATTGTGGAGGGGCTGGTCAGGCCAGGCCAGGCCAGGTCAGGTCAGGGGGTAAGGGGCATTTGGAGGAGCTTTCCATTGCTATTCCTGAGGAGGAACCTAGTGGGTTGGGGCAGGCTGCCTCAGGGCCTCGAGAGACAGAGAAGTCATCCTGGGAGAGAGATGCAGATGAGGAGTCAGATCCCTGCAAGGGTCCCAGGGGTGTAGCCTCCCAGCGTGCCACTGCCCTCCCTTAAATCACCCAGATGCGCTGCTCCCATTTCACTCCCAGCTCCTGCGCCATTGTCACCTCCGAACCCATCAACTCCTCCAGCGTTGCTGGAGCCTGCCCCTAGCCATGTCCAAAGTCTGAATTGGGGGCCTAATCAACTCGCCAGTCAGATTAATCTGGCCCCTGTGGCAATTTATTTCCTGGGGTAAAATCCTTAAAAAAGCTCTCAACAACTTCAATCCTGGTTTTAACCTTTAAAGCACTATACGGCCTAGGACCCTCGTACCTACGAGACCACCTCTCCTGGTATGTCCCACAGAGGACCCTACGGTCTTCAAACCACAGAGAGGTTAGGCTGGCCTCAACCAGAGCCAGGGCTTTTTCGGCTGTGGCTCCAATCTGGTGGAACGCTCTGTAACAAGAGACTAGGGCCCTGCAGGACTTGACATCTTTCCGCAGGGCCTGCAAGACAGAGCTGTTCCACCAGGCCTTTGGCCAGGGCACAGCCTGACCCCCTCCTTTGGCAATCCTCTCAGAACTCTAGCCCAATGGTTGCCATTAATCTGATTTGAACTGATTTTAGAATGAAATGATTTTAGAATGTTGTATCATTTTACTGTTGTCAGCTGCTCTGAGCCCAGCTTTGGCTGGGGAGGGCAGGTTATAAATAAAATTTTATTATTATTATTATTATTATTATTATTAATCCTTAATAAAGGCCAACAGCTTTGGTCGGTCCTTTGGTCTGCCCTCACGGCCCTTCACTTCATCAAATCTGGCCCCCTTTGAAAAAAGTTTGGACACCACTGGCCTAGTCCATCCTCTCAGGAGAAGTCAGGTGCCGAGTTTGGCTTGGAGCCCCTATTGCCACTGCCTTCATTGCCTAGGTCACGGGGACACCAGTGCAGGCATGAACAGGCAGCTCAGGTCAGCCCTCCAGAAGGTGTTCCTGCTTGCTTGCCTGTTTTTGTGTGCCTTCCCCAGTCCCATATAATGGGGAACCCAAGAGGACATGTTGCGTCAACATCTTAGCTTGCATAGCTATGCAGAGCACCTGGTCTGAACACTACTTGCCTGCACACCCCACGGAATTGAGCACCCAAGATTTTGGCAGAAACTGGACTCCGAGTTCAAGTGCTTCATCCAGTGAGAGCCAGGATACCACCTGCATTTCTGCAGAACCCTGGAGACTCATGCCGGACCAGGCATGTGCAAAAGGCTCTTCCTTCGTCCGCACATCTCTGAATTTTGCCATGCAGTTCTCCACTCACCAAAAGTGTACAAATAAAAAAAAATGCCTATACAAAGGTGAAGTACACATTAAAAGAAATTCCAGTATTAGTAAAACAAACAGAAAACATACAGAAGTGCATTGATTTAGGGGAAATTGTATGTGCTAGGAAAAATCTGCATTGAAATGCTGGTGAATTTTCATGAGGGCTTTTTTAAAAATTGCAAACTGATGTGGAAATGTGGGGAACAGAGGAACAGCCTGGAAAAAATGAGGAACGGGGAGAAACTAAAACTGACAGATTGGCCCATCCCTAGTCATGATAAAGGGCAGGGGAGCCCCTGTGCCAGGATCAAAGCCACTCAGCTCACTCGACTTGGGCTGGGCTTGTCCTCCTTTTTCTTCCTCCTACACAGTTTCCCGGCACTGCGGCTCTGAGAAAGATAAGGCAAAGCTGGGTGCTCCCAGCAGCTTTGTCCTTTTCTTTCAAGTACTCAAATTGCATCTCAAGAGGAATCTCAAAGGTTAGTTCCGATTAGCTTCCCTCACCACTTTGCAACAGCCAAGAATTTTTGAGCTTTTGGCTCCCAGAGGAAATCTCCTCCTACAGGTAGGGCTGTTGGACATCAGGTATTAGGTGGAGATGATAGATAGATTAGATAGACAGATAGATAGATGATAGATAGATAGATAGATAGATAGATAGATAGATAGATAGATAATATAGATGATAGATAGATCCTCTATCTATGGGAGCAGGCATCTTGTCAAAGGAACCAAACTGTTTTGGGCAGGAAGGAGGGAAAGAATTATTTCCCTCTTTCTTTATTCTGTTGGGACTCACGTCCTGATTTCCTGAACTGCCCGATCAAGGCATGCGCCACTCCCAGTCAGAACAACAACAGCCTGGCATTCCTCAGTGACCACAATGGCAATCCTACCTGCGGAAGAGTTTCCATACAGAATCCTCTTACTTGGTCACACCAAGGTTCAACGAGAGGACGTCATGCTGGCACAGAAACCACACATACTCTAATCCTCTTACTTGGTCACGCCGGAGTTCGGCAAAGAGACACAATACGGGCATAGGGAGAACAACTCTTGTACTTGGTCACACTTAAATTTACAGATAGGTAGCCATGCTGGTCTGCCATAGTCAAAACAAAATAAAAAAATTCCTTCCAGGAGCACCTTAAAGACCAACTAAGTTAGTTCTTGGTATGAGCTTTCATGTGCATGCACACTTCTTCAGATACACATGTGTGTATCTGAAGAAGTGTGCATGCACACGAAAGCTCATACCAAGAACTAACTTAGTTGGTCTTCAAGGTGCTACTGGAAGGAATTTTTTTATTTTGTTTTGACACTTAAATTTGACAAAGAAACAAATTACTGGCATATATAAATGCATTCAATGACAGATCTGGTTTGGGTGCTTTCCGAGTCGGGCCAGAATGAAGCCCAGGTCAGGTTACAGGAGGCATGCACAGTCCCAATACAGGGTACAGTCAGCTAGGGCTATACGCTATGCTCTCACCAAAAACCCATCAGCTTTGATGGGTGGTCAAAGGGAAGTGTGAGGGAATCTCAATCTTTTCACCTTCCTTCCCTCTATCTGCCCACTAGACAGAGAGGACAGGGCTCATGGGGTAGAAGAAGAAACATGCTAGGAAGAAGAAGAAGAAGAAGAAGAAGAAGAAGAAGAAGAAGAAGAAGAAGAAGAAGAAGAAGAAGAAGAGTGGTAGTAGTAGTAGTAGTTTGGATTTGATATCCCGCTTTATCACTACCCGAAGGAGTCTCAAGGCGGCTAACATTCTCCTTTCCCTTCCTCCCCCACAACAAACACTCTGTGAGGTGAGTGGGGCTGAGAGACTTCAGAGAAGTGTGACTGGCCCAAGGTCACCCAGCAGCTGCATGTGGAGGAGCGGAGACGCGAACCCAGTTCCCCAGATTGCGAGTCTATTGCTCTTAACCACTATACCACACTGGATGGAAGGCATGCTTTGCAAATCCACACCATGATCAACTCCTGCCCAGAAACCAATGTCCCCACTGTGGAAGGACGTGTGGATCCAGAATTGGCCTCCACAGTCACTTACGGACTCACTGTTAAAACCGTGTTTATGGAAGACAATCTTACTCAGCTACGAGTGATCGCCAAAGGAAAAGAAGAAGAAGGGTTAGAAAGAGAAGATTTCAGCAGGTGTCACACCATAGCCCCGAGAAGTAAATGAAGACTTCTGAAGAACCGTCTAGCCCTGAGGGGATCAGAGAAGAGAAACAGACTGAGATGCAACCATTGCACTCACAGTGATGGCTTCTCCCTCCCTCAAAGGCTACTACAGGCACTTCTAAGAACTCAAGAAGAGACTGGCTGCTGGACCAGGCCAAAGGCCAACTGATCACTTGAAGAACCACCTTACCTTAAAAACCATTGTAAACAATTAAAATTATTAGTAGGGCTGGAATGACACTTGTAGTTTAATGTTGAATTTTGTTTATAATGGAGATTTAAAAGATTTGGATTAATAGACAAGATGCAGGAGGAAAAGGTTAATATAAGGACCCACAAAGGGGAGGAGGGAAGTTCAAGAGATTCTTCGGAATTCTCTTTTTATGTTGGTTTTTGGATAATTGTTTCTAAAAAAATGTAAATCTGAATTAAATTAAATCTGAAAAATAAAAAGCCCACATGCAGAATGAAACACAGCACTCTCTCCACTAGTGATTCCTTGGAACTGGCATTCAGCAGTTGACTGCTCATAAAAGTCCTTTTTTGTTTGCCCTGCATCTCCCACCATTCAGCTGCTGGCCAACTCCAGATTCTACTATTACGAGAAAAGGGGGGAAGCTCCCAGTCCACTTTCTCTTTCTGAACTGTGCTAACGTATGACGGAATGTCGGGAGAGTTTGACTAAATGCTGAGAAATGTGTTCTACATTATCTCCATTGAAGCCTTTTAGAGGGCCCTCCCTGCAGGCTGCCTCTCAAAATACTTAACCACAATATTTTTAATGCAATTTTCCACTTGCCTAATTTAATTACCGCTGGAAGATCCAGCAGCAATTCCAGGCATCCCGGAAAAAAAGGCTTAGACAGGTTTGAGATCTTCTAAGAGTCCTGTGATAAATATTAGCCTGGTTAAGGAAACAAGTTTTTTTGGGGGGGGTGATCTAGCTCAGTAGCAGAACACTTGCTTAGCCTACAGAAGTTCCTGGGTTCAATTTATGGCATCTCCAGATAGGACTTGGGGTGGCCTTTTGTCTGGAGAGCCACTAAAAATCAGTGTAGGCAGTAATGCACTAGATAGACCAATGGTCTTCTTGACTCAGTAGAAGGCAGCTTCCTAAGTTCCCAAGAGAGGCATCTCAAACTTCTGGAACTTGGAAAATGGAAATTTGCCTGCCTGGGATGAGTCCTTGAACTCAGTTGATGCCTCTTGCTTCCCTGGATGGAGGTTAGTGTGTGTGTGGTTGGTGTGTGTGTGTGTGTGTGTGTGTGTGTGTGTGTGTGTGTGTGTCACCCTGTCCTGTTGTCTCCTTCTCACCACCCCTCCAGCTGCTATAAGAAGAATGCAACAGCTCACAATGTTCTGCCAGCCCCGCAAGCTGGCAAGGCATCATGGAATAGGAATAGGTCCCCCCCCCCAAAAAAAAAACCTGTGCCCAGGGTGATGGCCCCCCAGCCCCACCCACACTATGCCTCTGATTGGAGCCAAAGTCCAGCAGCATCTTCTATCATCATGATCATCATCATCATTGAAGTGTAGGTGGGTTCCCATGAGGCAAGACACAGTGATAACAGCAAGAACCTTTATTGAACTAACAGAACTGGACAACTGAGGCAAAGCAACTGCTTATACACATTTCTGAAGGCCTTGGCCACTTCCACTCCCACTCCCAATGTGATTGGCTGTCTAAACTTTCAAGCTGTGATTCACGACTCAGAGTTTAAGGGCCAATGGCAGAGGCCCAAATCCTGAAATGTTCTGTGATTGGCTATCACGTATTGAATTAGAACACAGGGGCTCAGAATCCTGAGTCCAAACTCAAGCTCAGGCAAACACAGACCACTGAATACATAACAATTATCATTATCATCCTTATTAATTTATATACCACCCTTCACCCAAAGATCACAGGGTCACAGGTTCCCCATTCCTGCTCCAAGGCAGAGGCAAGTAGAAGGAATCTGATATGGCAAAGGGACCTTCTGATAGATCTTGGAGGTTTGCAGCAGATCTGCAAAGGCTTCTGATTCTGAAGAGTCTAGGAAGAAAACCTGGGGGGGGGTAATGTTCTGGCAGGCATTTATTAATGACTGGTCTCAGCCTCAATTTCCTTGCCTATAAATATAAGAATTAATCTGCTGCCTTTGAACAGGTCTTAATGCATGTTATCTGGCCAGCTTTAGACTTCAAATACCAGTTTCTGGAACCCGCAGGAGGGGAGAGTTGTCTTGTACTTGGGTCCTGTTTGCAGGCCTGTGGCTGGCCACTGTGAGAACAGAATGCTGGACTAGATAGGCAAGTTCTGTTTGTTCTTATTTAATCATGTCTGAATCCCAGTAGTAACCTGAAAGTAGATTTGTACTTGTATATGCAAGTTACTTTATTCTGCGGCTCACAGGCTAGAGTACGCACTGCTGTGCCACCCAAAGCCATCATTTTTACTTGATTCTCCAATCCCTCCCCCCGAAAGCAATACATATTGCTCCAGTTTAAAAACCTCAAGGTTCCAGGAGGGGAAAACAAAGTAGATCCCACAAGCCTGAAGTCTGTCCGGCCCTGTTTATGAAACGTTTAAATCCCACCCAAACGGACAACTTTCCATTCCCTCACAGAAGTGAGCTTGCAAACCATGTTGTTCCTCAGGCAACCAAACATTCCATGCCATCACGCCAGCTCAGCCAATCAGGGTTAAGTGATTGACCAGCACCAGCTCAACACATTTGTTTCTTTTGGAAAAAGTGAATGCCATTAAACGCTGCCCGCAAAAGTTCTTCTTCCAAATCATTACAACAGCGTAAGTAGTGCCCTGCTGAGTCAGACCCTCAGTTCATTTAGCTCAGCAGTTCTGCCTTCCGGCAGTGCCCAACCAAATACCAAGAGGAAGTTCATAAGCAAGGCATCTGCTCTGCTGCAATACCCTTTTGGAAGAAGGAGGCTCATAGTTTCAAAATAGAGATCTGCCAGGATTCAGGTCTATTGGTGCCTTCTCAACCAGAAGCCCTACAGCAGGGAAGCTGAACCTGTGGCCCTCCAGATGTTGCTGGACCAGCTTCCACCAACTCCAGGAAGCACCGTCAATGATCAGGGATGATGGGCACTACTGAACAGGCCACCCTCTGCACCTCTCCTGGGGGTGGAACCTCAGAAGGCTCGTCCTTGGTGCACCCAGGCCTCAGAGCCCCGGGAGACCTGGCTGGTTCCATCACTGTTGGTCTTATGAAAAGGGTCCTATTTCGCCTGGCTTTTTTGGCCCAGAGACTTGAGTTTTGCTCCTCTCTGAGAATAAGCAAATTTTCAGAAACTGATTCTTCATACAGTTACATAATAAACAAGGCAGTGGTTTCCGATGAAGGCTCTGGAAGGACGGGGATGGAAAACGTCTGCTCCACAACTTTTGGATGTTCCTGCTGCTTTAGTCCCTGAAACATGTGTAAGCAGGCATAAAAACAAGAGAGTTTGATTCCACTTGTTAAAATATTTGCACCCTACACGGATAAGAGCTCTATAGTGGTCAAAAACAACTCTGTGCAACAAAAGCAACTTGCAGTGCCAAGGCATGAAGAGCCAACTGATCACTTGAAGAACCACCTTGCCCCTTGATCAGATGACTAGATCCCTGCGATCGTGGGGGTGAAGCCCTCCTGACCACCCCACCGTTTATTTCACATTTGTTTAGTTTCCATGCAAACCAAGGCTTTTAGTGCAGTGCCCCCAGCAATTTGGAACACAGCCCCCGTTGAAATTGGGTGGGCCCCTGTGACTCTGATATTTCCTCAGCTGCGTAAATATTTCACCAAGGATTTTTCTTGAGAATTGATTTGATTCAAGGTTATTCATATCTGTGCTGCACCTTATTATCTTATCATTTTACGAGGTCTTGATGAGTTTTGTGGAACACTATCATGATGCTCTTATTTCTTTTACGTGTTGGCAGTTTGCAAATGTTATTATGAATTAAATTAATTAGGAAATGGCCTCCCCCCCCCCCCCGCCTGTACATTTTCCCCTTTTGTACCTTAGCAGGAAAGGGCTGTCTTGCTTAATGCATAGTTATACAGGACCAAGAAACCTTTGGACTCTATACAAGTAATAATAAAGGGGACCTCCAACAAAATGTTGCAGCACAGAAAGCTACTGTTCCCTCTTCCAGCCAGCCATGCCCCTGGTACACCTCTCCCACCTGGTTTTCCATTCCCCATCCTGCAGTAAGCATCCTGAGACCACAAGAGGCAGACCTGAGCTCAAGGAAGGGAATTCCACAAGAGCCCAGCTTTACAGAGTATGGCCCTCTGCCTCAGGTATCCTCAACTTTTACAGACCCACTTTTAACCCAAACATGCACTGGGGGAGTCATTTCTTTATCTTTCCCCCAAGGCATTTTGGCATCTAGGGCAAACCGCAAAATGCTTTCCCCTGCCCCGCCGCTAGGGAAGAAGGGGTGAGTGAAGATCTGCAAAAGGAACAAAGGGGAGGGATGAAAATCTACACTGAGAACAAGAAGCAGCACCTCCTATTCAACAAGAGGCCATTGTAGAGGCAGCAGGGTGGGCTGCTGAGGAGGCAACATATCCAATCTCCAGATCAGCTGGCCCTTGTGAATCCTGCCGCCAGAGGCGGTCTCCTCACCTTGCCTCATGGATGGGCCGGCCCTGATTTACATGGTGGTAGTGCTCCTGCCGACCACGCAGACGATGTTTGTTCTTAACCTGCCTGTGAAGATTATCAGAGATCGCAAAGAAAGGAATATATGACAACAACAAGAATGAAGAAAGTAAAAAAGAGACTATCTGGATAGAACTGGATAGAACTGTTTAATTAATGCAGTAATAGAAGTGATGTTTGGATTCTCGTCCAGAGCTTGATGTATGGGTACCCCCAACAAAATTGAAAAATTCGGCTGTATAATTTGGAATTAATGTGATTTGAAATAATGTGATATGATTGGTCTGTTAATAAAAATTATGTTTAAAAAAAGGTAGTGCTCCTGCCGTGACTGACCTTGGATCAGGACATGGCCCACTTGTGGGTTCCAACCCACCAGTTGAAGATACAGTGGTACCTTGGGTTAAGAACTGAATTCATTCTGGAGGTCAGTTCTTAACCTGAAACTGTTCTTAACCTGAGGTACCACTTTAGCTAATGGGGCTCCCACTGCCGCCGCACGATTTCTGTTCTCATCCTGAAGCAAAGTTCTTAACCAGAGGTACTATTTCTGGGTTAGTGGAGTCTGTAACCTGAAGTGTCTGTAACCTGAAGCGTCTATAGCCTGAGGCACCACTGTAAGGCTCTTTCTGAAGGTATCCTCTTGTTTTAAGGGACTGCCTGGCCGAAGGCCAGTTTAAAGAACCCTGTAATTTCCATTGCAAGATCCTGTTATAGCAATTGCTTCTAAATTGGTGGCCATGCATATGCAATGGCCAGCTCTGTCCAAATAGGGGCCTTTCTCTTGTCCTCTTTCTTTTCTGAGGCATGTTGCTGCAGTCACCTTCTCCCATCCCACCTTAGGTCTGCAAAATTTCATGGTGACAGTGGAGAAAGGGCAGTCTAACTCTCTCTTCTGAGGAGGACCGTGGTTTAATGGCAGACCACCCACTTTGCAGTCAGAAAATCCCAGGTTCTCTAGCATCTTCAGGGAGAGTTTCCTGCCTCGAAGCGCAAAGATCTGCTGCCAGTCAAGGCAAATGATATGGAGGCAGACGGACTTTATTATAAGGCAGCTCAAGGTGTTTGCATCACGTATCCAGTCCCAAGAGAGGCATAACTTACAACAGAAAAACATGAGTCACTACAAAGCACATGGCTAGTCACTAACAACAATACTAAACAACAACAGCCCATTCAAAGTAGCTAAGCAATAAAAGACGGCAATAAATACATGTGTTTCCAACATTAATCATGCTCAGAGGAGACTCCTTGAAATTAATGACTAATATGGGTTGATTAAATGTACATATGAAAATGCAAATTAGGGTTGTTTCGTTTGCAATCTCTAGAAAGAATTGGTCTTATCGAAACTGGCCATTAAGGAATTTTGGAATCACATCTATAATGAATTTTAAAAATTATTTACGTTCTCATTTAAGAAAAAACCTGAAACCTTCCTCCTAGGTATAATGTCACCAGAAATCAAAAAAGAAATTGGACCACTTTTCATGTATTCAACAGCAGCAGCCACGATCTTAATTGCAAGAAACGGGAAAAGTGACAAAACACCTTCGGTAAATGAGTGGCAGGTCCAAATGATAGAATATCTGCAAATGGCCATGATGACAGGGAGAGTTAGAGGTTATCCAAAACAAAATGTATTGAAAGAAAGGAAAATCTTTAAAGAATATCTGGAAAAGTATTATAACAATAAACATCTCCTGGCAGAAATAGAATGATCCTTGAAAAAACAAGAAATATGATGTTTTTTGGTATCTGAGGAAAACAAAGAAAGTAATACAACAATTTGGAACTGTGTGTGAAAAAATAGTAGAAATAATAACACAATGAGTCTAATCAGAAGTCAAATGTGTCTATTTTGTTTTGCTTTGTCTTATATTTCTTTTTTTCTTTCTAATTTTTTATTTGATTTTTTTCCCCTTTCTCTCTCTCTCTTTTTCTTTCTCTCTTTGTACCTCTTTCTTTGGTCATTTTCCTTTTGACCTGCTAAGAAAGAGATAAAGAGATAAAAGTTAAATATGAAAACTCAACTAAGTTAAAGTGATGTTCTGTAATTTTTCAATTATTGTTCAATTACTGTTAAAGATGGTCAATTGTAATGAACTGATGTAGTAGTTATTGCGGTTTTATTTTGTTATTGTCGAACTCTAAATAAAGTATTTTTTAAAAAAGAAACTGGGAGTGCTGATAGTGTTTAATTTTAACTCAGTTGGGTTGTCTTTCTTTATTTTTGTATGCTTTTGTAGTGCATGGCCTTGGGGCAATCTGGGATGGGATGCAAATGAACTGAAGATCTCACCTGGGTTGATATGGATGGGAAATAAATTAGCTTGCCACTGGCGAAAGTTTTAATTTAAATTTGAAACTATACATAAAAATTTGCACATGCAAAATTGTGGGGGCCTCAGACCCTGAGTTTTTTTATATAAACATAGCAACACTCCTACTCCAGGAAGAGAAGGAACTGTAGAAGGAACTGAAACTGGCAGAGTTCATGCCTGCAGAAGGCAGCCTTCAGATCAGCAATGTTCTCAGAGATGATGTTGACATAGGCCAAAAGTTTGCCCATAAGCTCAGTCTAGTCGCTAGGGTGGCTCATTGGATTCCATGACGGCAATGCAGCCTTACCATCATAGGGTCAGTTTCCAAAGCCCAGAGAGAAGTCTGGGATGAACTGACCGGTCATGAGGAAGACACAGGGCTTAAAAAACAACAACACAGAACTCCAGTAGAAACAACACAAGCCTGAGCCTCGTCTCGAATCACAGCATCACAGAGCACCACCATCTAATTGAATTTTCATGAGGACGTTTTTATTTTTACAAAATAAATGAGAAACTAAAATTGACTGTTTAGCCCATTCTTAGCCAGGTGGTTCAAGATCAGCTTGAAGGAGAGGCTGCCCAGTTCCTGGGTTGGACAAACCTCATATTGCGATTGTGGACAAACCTCTGGAAGGCCAAACCTGATTCTGATAAAGGGAGAGAGAGAGAGAGAGAGAGAGAGAGAGAGAGAGAGAGAAAGCATCTGATGTGTTTTGCATCTCCCCTCAAATCTATATTTATCCATCAGGTGCACAGAGAATACATTTAAGTATCTGAACGGACCACCTCCTAGTCTCTCCCTTAACATTTCAGCAATTACCATCCATTCATCACACTGTCACCAAGACATTTCCTAATCAGTGGTCAACACCCAGATACCACAGTCTACACAAACAGAATCCTTCACAGAGAACTAATACATATATATTTAAAAGGGCTCCTGGTGACAGGCCTTAAATCTCTTTCTGTGCTAAAGAGAACTGAAATCCGGCACCCAGGCCATAATACTCTGCGCTAAGAGAAGCAACATCTTGCAATCTGTATATAACAATCAGCAAATCAGTACACATTTCTTTGCTTTGCATGATTTATTGCACCATATATATATAATTGCCATTGGAGTTTTGCTGAGTTACAAGATGGGACAATGAAGTATGTATTCCAAGGAATTTCACCTACTCCCAAGACAAACCACTGAAAATTTTGCTCAGCCACTCTGGCTAAATTTGGAGATTTCAGGAGGTATGACATAGCTTTCCCTCCCAAAGAATAAGGGCATAGAAATGCTTTTTGTGTGTTTTTTTAAAAAGTCATTTGGAAATTGAATTCTGTGCCCACATTCTAAGTAATTAAACAAAATAAACATCTAAGCAATTCTAAGCAATTGGCTGCCCCAAGATATTCTTCTGCCAGAAGCAAATTGCACCCAAGCCACACTTGCATACAGAAATCAACCAGACACTTTAAACCGTCATGGCTCCCACCCATCCCTGTTGCCAACACTCTCCCTTAGTGGGTTTGTGCACTTCTGGATTCTGGCAAGATCTCACAAGAGCTCTGCAACATTGCGTGGAAGCTGCCGCAGCCATACCTCCTCACTTCTCCAGCAGCGGGGAGGATCCCACCACCTGAGGCAGCTTCCTCAGTCTGCCTCATGGATGGGCCGGCCCTGTAGGTGAGACAGCCAGCTACCCCAAGCCAGAAATAAGAAAGCATTGCTACCTCTCTGGGGAAGCAGCTCAGGAGGGGTGGGAACAGCTGTAGGATGTTTAAGGGGGAACAGGTGAGGCAGCTGCTGCCACCAACCATAACATCCATCACTTCAGGCAGGTTGCATGGCGAGTTCCCGCCCCCCCCCCCCAGTGGAAATAAAGACACATGACACAAATATTAAGGTTAATAGGCTACATAAGGCCACAGCTTTATTGGTTACAGGTGATGAGCGGTATTGGCTTAGGCATTGGTCCTAACCGACTATATCCAAGTTCAGCCCATCTGCTTGAAGTCCAGGGAGGGCTAACCACCAGTAGGGGGAGTCCTGCTGATGCACATCAACTAGAAACTCCCCCGGGGTCACTGCTCGGGGGCGTGCCTTAGGCCCTCATCTCCATAGGCTTCGGATAGGGCCATGCCCCCCAGAATCCTTTACAGGACTACCCTTCAATATGCGGGGCAGGTGATGGTGCTACGTCCCCTCTTCCATCTACAGAACAATACCAATGCCTAACCGCCAATGCCCAGAAAGTTGTCGTGATTTTGCTACGAGGTAGGCGAAAACCAAGTGGCTGGTGCCAATTTGCCAAGTGGAAAAATTCCTACCAGGCCCCTCAACGGCGACCAACCAAGCAAGGTCCATAGCAAGGTCAAAGAACAAAAACCTATAGGACGGGAGGGTGGGAAAAGCAGGAACAGCTGGTAGGCGGCAAAGAGGGAGATCCCCGGCCACATCCTGCCTTAAATAGGGGCAGGCCACACCCCCAGAACCAGCCGATTGGCTGGCCAGGGGATGACATGGACGGGAATCCCCCCAATCGTGCCGGGGCTGGGCTCCAGCCGCTGCACACGTGGTGAGGCTGTGAAGCCCGCAACCCCACCTCCTCTATAGGGCGGAAGCGGCTCTGCCTCACTGCCTAATGGTAGGGCCTGCCCTGCACAAGCCCTGCTTTTTGGTCCCAGGACATAGTCCGAAAGGGCTGTGATAGAGAGTAAGGGTGAGGAATCCCAATCAACATGAAGGTTGCATTCCCTTCTGTAGAACCTACCAGGGACTGCATGTCAGTGGTGGGCAGGACCCAATGAACAAATGTGGGTGGGGAAATGCTACATTCCAGCCACACAAAAGTTGGAGGTTTCTACACACACACAAACCTGCATCCAACCATGCCACAGGCATCATCACTGTTTGCGAGCGCATGAGAGCCAGGCAAAAGCAATTGAGAAGGGCACAGAGCAGGGCAAATGAGAGGTGTGGGCTTGGGAGTGTCCTGGGGGCCAGTTGTTGTTGTTGTTGTTGTTGTTGTTTTATACCCTGCCCATCTGGCTGGGTTGCCCCAGCCACTCTGGGCAGCTTCCAACACATATAAAAACATAATAAAGCATCAAACATTAAAATCTTCCCAATACAGGTCAGATGTCTTCTAAACATTGTGTACCATAGTTCTTTATCTCCTTGACATCTGATCGGAGGGCGTTCCACAGGGTTGCATTCAGCACACAGTTCTGAACTTCCCCCACTCCTGTGATCTGGACAGTGGTTGGATTATACAACACCTTGAGTCTCACAATGGAGGAAAGGTCACATCTAAAGGCAATGCATAAGCCTGTCAAAGCTTACAGGGTCCCTGCTGAATCTGCTCTCAATAACCAACTTTCAGGCTACCGGTACTTCTTCCCCATACCTAGGAGTTAAATCTGCCCAGGCAATGCAGACACAAAGTTCATGAGATAACTGGCTTCCCAGTTCTAGGAATGAGGGAGAAATTTCATTCAGCTCTTGTTGAAAGGTGAAATTGTTGGATTCATACTGAATTCTTGCAGAATTGGCACTTACCTGAATTTTGCAATGCAGTTATCCAAGCAATTAAAAAACAACAACTTATATCACAGTGAAGTGTGTGTAAAAATTAATGAGTGGGGTCCTGTCAGAAGAAGCCCATTGCAAAGACTTACACTTGTGCACTAGGGCTTCTCCCTCTCATCCCCTTGCACCCCCCCCAAAAAATGGCTTTGGGTTTTGGGAGGAACCCCCCCCCCGAATTAGGGATGCCAACTTGAATAAAATATGGGGGGCAGGTAAGTCCCCCCCCGCATAATCGATCACATGCACACCATTTGAATGGCAATGTCCATTACCTTTGGGGAGCCTAGCCCCCTCAGATATTTTATTGGGGGGGGCAAATACCCTTTGGCCCTTATGCCCCCAAATGGTGATGGGAGGATGAGGATGGAAGGGAGCATTCTGTCTGGCAAGTGAAAATGTTTGCCCTTGGTGGAATGATCAACTTTGCACGACGTTTAATTCCTCCCAACATATTCGTGGAAATAACATACAAAAAATGGATGGTTACGTATAAGGATATTGCTTGCCAAAATGTGTATATTGGTTGGAACTGCGTACAGTGGTACCTCAGGTTAAGAACTTAATTCATCCTGGAGGTCCATTCTTAACCTGAAACTGTTCTTAACCTGAGGTACCACTTTAGCTAATGAGGCCTCCCGCTGCTGCCACCGCGCTGCCACCGTGCAATTTCTGTTCTCATCCTGAAGTAAAGTTCTTAACCCAAGGTACTATTTCTGGGTTAGCGGAGTCTGTAACCTGAAGTGTCTGTAACCTGAAGCATCTGTAAGGTACCACTGTACAAAAATATGTTTATTGGGAGAAACTCGCACTAAGACGCTGGTGGTTTTTCATGAGAATTTTAAAATAATAAAGAGATTTGTAAATTGTTGCAGAAATGTGCAGAACTGAATTTAAGATTGGAAAATATAAGGAACTGAGGAAGATGATTCTGTCCCTGCCTAATGCAGATCCCCCACCGTGATTTAAGAAGCATCGCTGCTCCTTTTCCTACCAGCACTTTGGAAGTGCAGCAGTCCGTCAGTTCCCAGAAGACCAAATGTTTGGTTTGTCAAGAGTGAGCTGATAAAAAAATTCTGAGCCTGCATAACTGAGGCACAAGCTAGGCATTCCTAGCCTGAAAGAGGAGGTGTGTTCAGAATGCTCCGCATTACATGCTCCCATTGGCTCCTGGCCAGGAGAACATGTGGAGAACAGCCAGAGGTGGTGGGAATTGTGGGCAGGCACTGAAAGAGGCAAAGAGTGGGCAGGAAACATTTTTGCACAGAGAGACCAGGAGAGGATTAGAGCCAAGTGGAACATTGGAAGCTGTTTGATATACAAGCTCATACGTCCATCTAGCCAGATATTACCTACCACTCTCATTGGTTTAGTTGGCTTCAAGGCCCTGCCCAATGCTCTGATCCACTCCCCCCAACCTCCATGGGGCAGGCAGCAAACCTGAAGGGTCCTCCAAGAATGGGAAAGGTTATTTCCAAACAGATTTCTCAATCTGTTTGGAAGCGGGAAGGGGATTGAGCAATACACTCATTTGAGAAAGATGCAGGATTTAAGAAACGGAGTTAACGGAAATTCCCGAAACCACAGGAATGGGGCTGCTTCTAGCGTTGACTCACCGGTTCTCAATTGCCAGGTATAATTTGTGAATGTCGCCAGCAGGCACAGTCTCCTTGCTCCCCACCCCCACCTCATTCAGTTATGGAGAGGGGGCAGAAACAGTGGCTAAGCCCATTGCTGTTTCTTCCACCAGGAGCAGGGGTCCCAGCTGCATGCTTGATACTTGAGCCGTAGGTGGAAATTCAGCAGGTGCAGCTTTGTCTATCACATAAGTGCAGGATAGGCTTCACCGGGTGAACTTCTGTTTGTTAAAAGACACAGGAATCCTGCCTGGGTGGAGGGGGCTAGAGCTCTGACTGCTCCAGCTGGGAGGAGCAAAAGGTGAGGAATGTGATGCAAAATGTATCCTTTCCCATATCACGGATTAGTAACAGAGATGCACATGTAAGGCAATTATATTTGCATACCTGGAATTACTTCCCTGTCTTTGGGCAGTGTCATGGCTCAATTGCAGAGCAGAGTAGCTGCAAATTTGTCTGCAGATCAATGGGAGATGCTCAGCAGGGAAGAACATATACTCTCGGAGTGTAGCCTTGGGGATTTGGGCTGTGTTGCATGTCAAGACCCCGCAACACCCCCTTGTAAAGAATAAGACACCAGGACACAGATATTATGTTAATGCTACTGGGCAAATTTTGGCCACAACTTTATCGATTACAGACTGTGAGCAGTATTGGCTTAGGCACTGAATGGATCCAACTATATCTGACTCCTGTCCATAGTGCAGGAAGTCCGGTAAGGGTCAACCACCAGAAAGGAGAGCTCCATCGATGCAGACCAACTCAAGCTCCCCCTGGGTTCCCCACGGGGTTGTGGCATGGCCCTAGTCCAGCTCCGGACTTCGGACAAGATCCACACCCCCAGATTCCTTTAACGGAATACCCTTAAGCTTGAAGGGGCAGGTGGTGGCCACAGCTCCCCTCCCCCATCATAAGGTCAAACAATGCCTAACCGCCAAACCTTACAAAGTTGTGACGTTTGCTACGAGGTAGGCGAAAACCAAATGGCCCCATGCCAATTTTGCCAAGTGGAAAAATTCCTACCAGGCCCCTCAACGGCTACCAACCAAGGTTCATAACAAGGCCAATGAAAAAGAAACCTGTAAAATAGGGAGGGAGGGAGTTTGAAGATGCGAGCCAAGAGGAAGCCCTCCAGCTCGCGCCACAGCTTCAAAGGTCGTGGCCACGCCCCCCAGCAACCAGATTGGCTGGCTGGTGATGATGTGGCCAGGATCCCCCAGGCAACGCTGGACTTTGTCCCCCACCCCTGGAGGAGAGGGGGTGGCCACGTGGTCTGCCGCAATCCCTCCCCACCAGGAAGTGGAGCGGACTTCACAGCCCTATTTACTCTGCACCCAGCGTGTGCCCTCCACACACAACATTAGTCTTGAGAACATCAGAAGGGCCTGCTGAATCAGGCCAATGCCTCATCTTGTCCACCATCCTGCTCCCACGGAGGCAACCCAGATGACTGTGGGAGATTCCCAAGCAGAACACAAGTATATCAGCACTTTCCCCTCCTGTGTTTTCCAGCAAGTGGTATTCAGAAGCATTATTGCATCTGGCTGCGGAGACAGCGCATAGCTGACATGGCTGATAGCCTTCTCTTCCATGAATGTGTCTTATTTAAAGCCATCTAAGTATGTGGCAATCACTGCCCTCTGTGGCAATGAGTTCCATAGTTTAACAATGCACAGTGTGAAGAAGTTCTTCTATCTCTATTGAATCTTCCAGCATTCAGCTTCATTGGAGCTCCATGACTTCTAGTGTTATGAGAGAGATAAAAGAACCTTTCTCCATCCACTTTCTCCTTGCCATGCATAAATGTTCTGTCGTGTCACCTCTTCCTACCTTTCCACAAAACCAAAAGCCTCAAATGCTCCAATCTTTCGTCATAGGAATCCATAACTACTCTGTATCTATCCTGTTGTTTCTCATGAAATCCTGTGTTCTGGCGCATTTCCCTGCAAATCAGCTTCAACCCAGGATGAGAAAAAGAATGGCCTGGCTATGTTTTATTGACGTGGGTGGCACTGTGGGTTAAACCACAGAGCCTAGGACTTGCCGATCAGAAGGTTGGTGGTAAAAATCCCCGCAACGGGGTAAGCTCCCGTTGCTCAGTCCCAGCTCCTGCCAACCTAGCGTTTCAAAAGCACGTCAAAGTGCAAGTAGATAAATAGGTACCGCTCCGGCAGGAAGGTAAACGGTGCTTCCATGCGCTGCTCTGGTTTGCCAGAAGCGGCTTAGTCATGCTGGCCACATGATCCGGAAGCTGTACGCCGGCTCCCTCGGCCAATAAAGCGAGATGAGCGCCGCAGTCCTAATGGTCAGGGGTCCCTTTACCTTTAGCTATGTTTTAAGCCAGTAACTTGTACACATCCTTAAACCCTGGATGGCCTGGGGCTGGGGAATAGCTGAAACCCGAAGGCGACATTTAGCTATACACAGAAGCAACATTTTTTAAAAGGCAACATCTGAAAAAACGAACACTGGAAGGCAAATTCAGGAAAGTAAGTAACCCAGAACGGATCATTGAGCTGAAAGAAGATAAGATTCATGCACCTGCAACAGAGTAGATAATTTAGTCCAATTTTGGATACAGGTATATTTGCTTGTGTTCATTCACTGAAATGCATGAACGTATCTGGTGCCTTCCATTGATTAGCACTGAGGCATAATTCCCACCCATTGAGCAGCTGGAGAAAGAGTACCAAGGAGTGTGAGCTAAGAGACCACAAATTCAAACAGGATGTTGTATTTGGGAAGGACTCAGAGAGGAGTTACAAAGAAGATTAAAGGATGCATTGGCTGAATGCGAGGGGGAGAAAAGTGCCTTTGGTTATTCGGTACTTAAATAGATTTCAACAAGGAAACAATTGTTCATACTGTTCATAGTGGAGAGGCAAGGACACATTGGTTTGTAAGTAGCAGGGAAGTGGATTTAGATTAAATGTTAGTCACCCATGAAACAAGCTACTTACAAAGGTTGAGAAATCTAGAGGGTGAGATGGGAGGGGTGGAGTTGGCCAGGCATCTGCTGGGGATATTTGAGGTCTGCAATGGCTTGTCTCCCAGAGGAGATGATTCAAAGCCATATAATGGATGAGTTTAAAAGCAGCCAGATGATATTCTGGAGAAGGTAGCAGAGGATATTTTTGAGGTGGGGGGGGGACTGCAGCTGCCCAGCTGTTTCCCCGGAGCTTCGGAAAAACTTTTTTGTCTGGGCCACACTTTCGGAATAAAAATCTGCTCATGCCACACCAATTTTTTAATTGATAAGACATACATTGGAAAACACAACCAGGCTTGTCCTGGGTATCACCTGACACTCTTGCTCTCATTTTGAAAAGATAGCTATCCATATTCTGCAATATATATATACCGTCCTGAAATGTTTAAATATTTCTTTGATTGTTGTTGAATCTTCCCAGTGCACTTGTGCCACGTCACACCCTTTGAGATCCGCACCTCCAGATGAACCTATGAGTCATGACTGTCCAGCATTTGACATTTAATGGTTGGCTGGGGTCCTTCCCTTGGGAGCCCTATAAATCAAGGCGCTCAATATTAAATCAACGGTCAATGCCGGCTAGGTTCTCTCCACCACCAGAAATCGCTAGGAGTCCCGATTTCTTCCATCCCTTAAAATCTTGGGGACAGACAGGGAGGGCAAAGGTGTCCAACATCAGGCAGTTCCAGTCATCAAAGGAGATTCTTGTGGCCATCCCATAGATAACAGGAAAGGACAGTTTAATCAGTGGGAAAGAAAAGAAATGGAAAAGTTATCCAGGTCTCCCCCTTACCTAAGACCAGTTAATTTGTAGCCAGGTTGACTCCTGCTACAGGTGATGGGTCTAGTTTGGAATGCAGAGTGAGGACCCTTTTGAGATTTTAAATGGCTCTCATAACGGTTAGTGTGCCTTCTGAGCCCCAAATCTTGATGCGCGCATTTAATCCCTTTGCTACCTATTTACTACACAGTCAGCTGTTCCTTGGTGCTTAATCTACCCTTATTTGAAGCCTCTGCATCATGCCTTTGTTCTTTTCCCAGTCTCCTGATGTTGCTTATCTCCTGCACAGCGCCCCTCACTCCCTTTTCATCTGGGTCAACACCAGCCTTATTCCCTAGCTTGCAGTTTCCTTCTAGCTAAGCGATTTAACCGTTTCATTTCCTATGTATCCGTGAGTAACCCAGCCTCAAGCCTCCATTTCAGTTGCTGAAATAGGATAGGGCAAATTCATAGGGGGGTGAGGCTATCCAGGGTTACTGGTCACGGTGGCTGTGCTTTGACTCCACAGTCGGAGGCAGCTAAGCTTCTGAATACCAGTCACTGGAAACCATGGGAGGAGAAAGTCCTCTTGCAGTTTTCTCTGCGAGAACAGGATTCTGGACTAGACAGGCCATTGGTCTAATGCAGTAGGCTCTTCTTATGTTTCCATAAGTCAGCCTGGATAGCTCAGTTGGTTAGAGTGTGGTGCTGATAATTCCAAGGCTTCAAGTTTGATACCTGAATGGATCAGCTACATATTCCTGGGTATATGTTTCCAGCTGCTGTTGGACTACAACTCTCATCATCCCTAGCTAGCAGGACCAGTGGTCAGGGATGATGGGAATTGTAGTCCAAAAATAGCTGGAGACTCAAGTTTGGACTAGAAGATGATCCTCAGGGTCCCTTCCAACTCTGTGATCTATGATTAGCTAAATGCTCTCACCCAGACATTTTCTTCTGCCATTGCCCTAGTTTTGTTTTGTCTCTCTTGTGTGGTAGCCTTTATGTGCAAAAAAAATATGCATACAATGGTACCTCGGGTTACATACACTTCAGGTTACAGACTCCGCTAACCCAGAAATAGTACCTCGGGTTAAGAACTTTTCTTCAGGATGAGAACAGAAATCGTGCTCTGGCAGCGTGGCGGCAGCAGGAGGCCCCATTAGCTAAAGTGGTCTTCAGGTTAAGAACATTTTCAGGTTAAGAACAGACCTCCAGAACGAATTAAGTACTTAACCCGAGGTACCACTGTATTTGTTCCTCTTTTAATCTCTGCCCAAATCTCTTCCTTGGTTGTGTCCAATTTTAGACTGGCAAAGCCCTTGGCATACAAAGACCGCCTCCTTTGCACTCTGCAAAGTGCCAAGAAAACTGGTGGGGTTCTATAAAAAGTGACGGTTAACAAGCCTGACGCAATGCAAGCTTCCATGGAAATGAATTCCAGGTGCACTCAATGGAACAGTGCTTTCAAATGAGTGTGACCAGGATTGCAACCATAGCAGAACACAGTAGGACTTGCCTCTGTGCAAACAGTTGTCAGGTCAGTCTGGCTGAATGCCTTGTAAAGAAGGGGTACTCGACTTCTAATCTTAAATCTTAACGTCACTTACATTTTCATGCAGTTTTATGTGGATACTTACTATTTACAGATCTCTGTTTTGTTTCCAGCGCTATGTATAGAAGGGGTTTCTTTCCTTGTTTGTTTTTCCACAGTGTCAGGGCTTGAGGCGTTTCTTGGGCCTGAAGCAGAAATTCAAAATGGCGACACACACACACACCTTTTCTCCTGTTGGAGCCGTGCTCTGTTTCAGTGATTTCAGTGAGTGGAGACAGGAAAGCGACACTCCACGTAAAACACTCTGTGTTTTAAAAGCACAAACTTTACACAGAACTAGTAACTGCATTTTAAATGTTGAATGAATGGAAACAGCAGGCAAATAATAATAATAATAATAATAATAATAATAATAATAATAATATATTTAAACCCCGCCCATCTGGCTGGGTTTCCCCAGCTACTCTGAGCAGCCTCCAACAAAAGAATAAAAATACATTAAAACCTCAGTCATTAAAAACAGGGCTGCCTTCAGATGTCTTCTAAACGTCAGGTAGTTGTTTCTTTGACATCTGATGGGAGGGCGTTCCACAGAAGGCCCTCTGCCTGGTTCCCTGTAACTTCGCTTCTCGCAGTGAGGGAACCGCCAGAAGACCCTCAGAGCTGAACCTCAGTGTCTGGGCTGAACAATGGGGGTGAAGACACTCCTTCATGTTCCCATTTTTGATCACCCTTATTTTAGGGATCAGGACCACCTCTTTCCATATAAATCTACCTGGACCCTGAGATCATCTTCTGAGTCCCTCCTTCGTGTGCCTCCTCCTTGAGAGGTCCAGAGAGTGGCAACATGAGAACGGGCCTTCTCTGGAGTGGCTCCCCATCTGTGGAATGCTCTCCCTAGGGAGGTTTGCCTAGGCACCAGGCAACTATGTTCCTCTTTAACCAGGCCTTTGGTTGATTGACATCCAATGCCCTTTTAAAATACATTGAGGAGAGGGGGATTATTGGTGTTATGTACTAAGCTTGGATCCTAGAACAATAGACAGGTAGGATCCTAGAATGCAACAACAGACTGACCTGCAGTAGCAGCCCAATCAGGCTCTAGGAGGGAAGCAGAATCAGCCAATCAGACGGGACCCATTGTGTAAATAATGTATATAAAGCCTGAGGTTTGGGGGGAAGTTCATCCACTGTTTTACGAGCTGTAATAAAGAGCGTGAAATCACTACACGACTCTGAGTATATTTCAATTGGGTTGTTTTTTATTTTATTATGTATTATGTTTTTTGTGTGTGTGATTTTATGTTGCAACCGCCCTGAGCCTGCTGGTATAGGCCAGTATACAAATTTAACAACAGAAGGAGAAGGAGAAGGAGAAATAGGAAAACTTTCATACTTGGTGTGGGTGGAAGGAGACTGTGAGCACCAACTTCAAGACCCCTGCTCTCCCTTCTTAATCTTTTATCTTTAAAGCGAACATACAGTCATACCTCGGGTTGAAGTAGCTTCAGGTTAAGTATTTTCAGGTTGCGCTCCACAGCGACCCAGAAGTAACAGAGTGCATTACTTCCGGGTTTCGCCGCTCACGCATGCGCAGACGCTCAAAATGACATCATGCGCATGCGCAGAAGCAGCAAATTGTGAATCGCAACCCGTGCAGATGCGTGGATGCGGGTTGCATTCACTTCAGGACGCGAACGGGGCTCCAGAATGGATCCCATTCGCATCCAGAGGTACCATTGTATCTAGATAGCCTCTCAAATAGAGAACTGTCCTATGGAGAGTTAGGGGTGAGCAGGGAGGTGGCGACACCATATTGTTCAGAGTGGTGAAACTGAGTGAACAGGCATTCAAATGGCAAATGCAGTTCAATGTAAGGATGGAGGACGTGGTTCACGTTCAGGAAAAAAAACTAACTTCACATATACATGAATGGCATCTGACATAGCCGTAACTGACCCAGAGAAAGATTGTGGGGTCATGGTGGATAGCTCGATGGAAATGTCAACTCAACCCATGGCAAGTGGCTGTGAAAAGGGCAAATTCCATGTTAGGGGCCATGAAAGAAGACAGACAGACAGACAGACAGACAGACAGACAGACAGACTGGTTGATTGATAAATAGGCAATGATATTGCTGTACAAATCTATAGTTTGGGGGCATTTGGAATCCAGTATATAGTTCTGGCTGTCACCCCTCAAACAGGTTATTATAGATCTGGAAAAGGTACCAAAATAGGAAATGAAATTTTCAAAGGATTGGGTTGAACTTCTCCCTTGTGAGAAAAGGTTACACACTTGGGGCTTCTTAGCACAGAAGAAGGTGACTAAGGGGGAATAAGACAGAGGTATCTAAAATTATGCATGCATTGGGGAAAGTGACTGAGACATTTTCTTCTTCCTCCATCCTTTCTATCTCTAGAGCCCAAGGTCACCCAATATAGCTGAACTTTACAAGATTCGGGAGAATGCAAAAGGAAGTGTTTCTTCACATTGTGCATCGTTAGACATGTGGTGTTTGCTGCCACAAGAAGCAGCGGAGGCCACCAACTGGATGTCTTCTTACTTTCTTTAAGACACAAGAGGACCTTGCTTTTCAAACTACAGGCACCCACACACACCCCTTACAGGCGATCGACCTGTGTGCGAGCGCATATATGTGTGGCGCTGGGAGATAAATAAATAGATTCTAAATAGGGTACTTGTGGCTTCCGAGGAGATCCTCCCTAGCAGGGGCGTCTTACCCATAGACGTTAGTGGCGCGGGGTACCAGGGCACCAGATTTTGGACGGCGCCACAGGCTGAGTGTCCAGGAATGAGGGTCAGGGTGCGCTCCCTTCCCCGCTCTGGGGCAGCCTGCTCCTCTCCTCTCAGCCACCCATCAGAGTGTGCTGCGTCCGGCTCAGGAAAGCCCCTTCACGTCCCCTCCCGCCAGGGCTGCCTGAGTGCCTGATGGGAGTGATTGGGGCAGGCGTGGGGCACTCCCTCTGGCCACGTTGCTGCCTGCGCACCTCCCTGAGAAGTCTGCAAGCAGAGCAAGGAAGCGCCCTGTGCGATCCCAGCACTGAGCGAGGATGGCACAGCTGGCAAGCCACCCTATCTGCTTGCTGGCCCTCCTGTGGCGCAGTCTTCCCTGGACGGAGGCAGGTAAGGGGCACCGGGTCTTTAGAGGGAGGCTTCGTGGGAGGCCGTCTGGGCTATGATCCAGGAGCCTCTTACTTACTATACTAATATAATAATAATAATTTATTATTTATACCCCGCCCATCTAGCTGAGTTTCCCCAGCCACTCTGGGCGGCTCCCAATCGAGTGTTAAAAACAATACAGCATTAAATATTAAAAACTTCCCTAAACAGGGCTGCCTTCAGATGTCTTTTAAAGATAGGATAGCTGCTTATTTCCTTCACATCTGAAGGGAGGGCGTTCCACAGGGCGGGTGCCGCTACCGAGAAGGCCCTCTGCCTGGTTCCCTGTCAGAAGGACCAGAGGCTCCTTCAGGTATACAGGACCAAGGCCGTTGTATAAAGGTCAGCACCAACACTTTGAATTGTGCTCGGAAATGTACTGGAAATCGGACTGCTCGATGTAAACGAGCCGGACCAAAGTCGGTGGGGACCCTTAAAGGGGGGGGGCCTTAAAAAAGGTTGACAACTCTAGGAAAAGGGGGGGTGAGCGCCCGAGAGATATTTGCAGCATGGCGCCGGATATGCTTAAGACAGCCCTGCTCCCCGGAGCCCAAAGAGGACTTTGGTGTGGGTGGAGGAAGCCCCAAAGAGACCGGAGGCTTTGTTTAGGATTCTCAGCCTCCTCACTTAACAGCTGACGCACGTGGTAGCACAGCAGCAGCTTTTCCAAGCAGCCTTCAGCCAGTCCCAGCATTGTAGATACACCATACATTTAAATCACATTTTCCCCTCACCAAAGAATCCTGGAAACTAGTTTGTTAAGGGTGCTGGGAATTGTAGCTCTGTTGGGGAGGTAAACTACAGCTTCCAGGATTATTTTGGGGGCATCCCACTAAATGGGAAGTCAGATGGGTGGGGTATAAACATTATTATTGTTGTTATTATTATTATTATTATTATTATTATTATTATTATTATTATTTGCTTTAAATGTACAGTGGTACCTCGGGTTAAGTACTTAATTTGTTCTGGAGGTCTGTACTTAACCTGAAACTGTTCTTAACCTGAAGCACCACTTTAGCTAATGGGGCCTCCTGCTGCTGCTGCACCGCCGGAGCACAATTTCTGTTCTCATCCTGAAGCAAAGTTCTTAACCTGAAGCACTATTTCTGGGTTAGCGGATGTAACCCAAGGTACTACTGTACAGTGGGTATGCAGCTTGTGTGCCTTTGTATATGTGCACGTGCAGATTTTAAGCAAATCTATGTCCTCTTTTACCGGCCTTGGCAATGCTTAAGAGACGGTGCTCTTGCTACAATCGGGGAGATTCTGTTTCTACTGCCTGAGGCACTAAAATGTAGGGCTGTTTCTAAACTCTGGTAAGGTCCCCAGCTCACGGCTCCCTGGAACTCTTTTCAGAAGCCAGTTTTGCAGGTGAAATGCCCTGGCAGACAGCCGTTCGGTTTCGAAAGGCATTTTTTAATTTTTAAAATGGAGTGCAGCTGCAGGTCAGCAATGCTGTCCTCGCGCAACACATAGGTTCAGAAGGAAGTGTCAAAACTGATACAAGCGTCCTTTGTCAAAATGCCTGTGGCATATGCTGCAACCATCCCCATTTGCAAGGGACAGTCCCTGTTTTCTGGAACCTCTCCCTACTGAGTCTGCATTTGTGGGGGGAAGTGGAGCTCACGGAGCTCAATTTGTATGCAGCGAGACAAAAATTTAAAAAATCACTCTTCTCCACACAACAGCCAATCAGATTCCTCTGAGAATCCCACAAGAACAAGCTGGCGGCAACAGACCTTTCCCCTAAATTTGCCCCTCAACTGTTATTCAAAGGTAGACTGCCTCTGAATCTGCAATTTACAAATAGCTACTGATAGACCCACCCTCAATGAATTGACTAAAGTCAATGAAGGCCTAGTGGTGACAGTTCGACCTTCTGGTAGCAGGTTCCACAAATGAATTCTGTGTTGCACAGGCTGCATAATCTGCATTTCCTACTTTCTGCTTCTGTCACATAACTCCTAACTCTAACTCTCTAAGCTCCTTGCAGGGGTTTGGACCAGATTATCCTTGCGGTCCCTTCCAGCTCTTCCGTTCCATGAGTCTATGATTCATTCATTTGCCATCTCAAACAGTGTCCCTTGATCCTTTGTTCTTAATACCCATCCCCAGGCTATCACTTCCTGAGGAAGTTAGCCTTGCTTAATTCGCTGTTAGCACTTGCTGATTTACATGGGATTAGCATTGTCTAGCACACAGCTTAATACACACAGATCTGGCTTAATAAACTTGAGACTGGCTGTTTCCCAGGTTTAACACTCCTAGCATTGATTAAATTCTAACACTAGCTTGGTCCAGAGATTATAGTGGTCTAGCACCCACAAACTCATAGCACTATAATGGACTCCTCTAAAACACTGCCTTCCCACAGTTTAATCATACCTTCTCCTTTTCAGAGAATCCCTAGCATGGGAAAATCCAGATTGAAGGAATGTTTGGAAAGCCAGTGATTTGGAGGCTAGCTCACAGACACTAAAGAATGGGTGGAATGACAGGAGCTTACTATCCACATTGAACGGCAGTATGGCGAGTGCTGGTTTTCAGAAACATGCAGCTTTTATCACTGGAGGTGATGAGCCTCCTAACCCTTGGATGAAAGAGAGATGGGAGCTCTTCCTTGTGATACCTGTGCCTGCGCTCCTGTGCACACTGGCTTCTGAGTAAGCCTGCAAGAGCTCAGGCTGCAACCACTCATTGTCTTTGTCATTATTAATATCTATAAGGAGACTTGTGCACAGAGCTTTCAAGTGTTCAGAGCAGTTCTCTGGCTTGCAGTCCTTACGATGACCCTGTAAGGTGAGTCAGTATTATTATCTCACCTGCCCCTATTCTGCAGATCAGGGGCGCCATCTTGTCCTCAGGAACGTGGGTGCCCATTGCTGCAGCACAGGCATGCTGGCGTGTGACGTCGCGCGTCTGTGGTTGCAGGGGCTGGCAGCAACTTCTCTTCCTCCTCCTATCCGCAGCCAGCGAGGCACCCTTCTCCTTGGGGTGGGGCTCGGACTCAGAGGTAGATAGACTCTGCCTCCATGCCGAGCTCCACCTCCCCGGAAAAGGGGTGCCTCATTCACTGGCTGCAGAGGGCCAGTGCTTCTCTTTTGGAGGCAGCGCCACTGCCACCTGCCAGCTTTTGCCATTGACTTTGTGGGTGCCCAGCCCCCACACTCATACAAGGTGTGACCGGAAAGTTCGGTGAATGGCCACAGAAATTGGATAGTGGGAAATATTCGAAAAGACAGTCAGCATTGGAAACCCACAATTGTGTACGGAGATGAAGCTGTAACTTGAAAGACAGTGTATGAGTGGTTTAAGCATTCCATGAAGGACGGCAAACCATTGAAGATGACCATTGCAGACCATTGACGAGCAGAATGGTGGCAAATGTCAACAGAGTTTGTGAGCTACTGATGTGGGATCGGCATTTGTCCATCCGAATGCTGGCGGAAGAATCGCATATTCCACATGAAATCGAATACTGATTTGCCCCACCCTCCATGTTCACCTGATCTGGCCCCACCAGATTTCTTTCTTTTTCCAAAACCGAAATCTGCCCTGAAAGGGCACAGATTTTGCAACATTTCACACATCCAAGCTGCTGTGACGAGGGAACTGAAAGCAGTAAGAAAAGAGGACTTCTCCAGAAGTTTCCAACAGTTCTACGAACGTTGTCAATGGTGCATCGTATCAGAGGAGGCCTACTTTGAAAGCCTGTAAGGTATGTAAGGGCGGGTGGTGCTGTGGTCTAAACCACAGAGCCTAGGGCATGCCGATTAGGAGGTCGGCGGTTCGAATCCCCACGACGGGGTGAGCTCCCGTTGTTCAGTCCCTGCTCCTGCCAACCTAGCAGTTCGAAAACATGCCAAGTGCAAGTAGATAAATAGGTACCACTCCAGCAGGAAGGTAAACGGCGTTTCCCTGCGCTTCCCTGGCTCGCCAGAAGTGACTTAGTCATGCTGGCCACATGACCCGGAAGCTGTCTGGGGACAAACGCCAGCCCCTTTGGCCTATAGAGCGAGATGAGCGCACAACCCCAGAGTCAGAACTAACGGTCAGGAGTACCTTTACCTTTAAGGTATGTATGTTCAAATATTTCTTACTGTCTGATTTCTGTGACCATTCACTGAACTTTCCAGTCACACCTTGTATTACTGTGGGTGCCCAAGTGCTCACAGTCCCCTGGAGATGACTCCTGTGTTGCAGATTGGGCAAAGGCAAACCCAGGCACACCCACAGCCACCTTGTGAGTCTCGGGCAAGGGCAAGATGCGAACCAGGGACTTCCTGACGTGTTGCTCACCCCCTTAGGTGCTGTTTTTAACTTTGAGTCCATTCAGTGACACCTCTTGTTTCTGAAGCCAATAGCGAGCAGGCTACAGCAAAGCAAATGAATGCAATATACATAGCTTTCAGTGATGTGCAATTGCAGTGGGTGGGTGCTCAGTTATCCTTGGCTGTGCATACAGAGGTGTTAAAAAGCGTACAAGAATGTCTGAATAGCCAGTATTTCCTTGGAACTGAAACCAGCGGGTCTCTGACTCTAAACATGGGCTGGGCAATGAACACTAAGAAGCTGGGCATGGGGAAGGCTTAGCTTTGCGCAGCCATGGCATGCCTTAGTCATGTTGCCAAAAAAGCCAATTCCCACAGCATCTGGTAGGAGGAAGAGAGCCACTTATGTCATGAAACTAGGTGTGACTTTCAGCCCCCTTGCTTACAGTTGCTGCCTGTCCCTTGTGCCACTGGAGCTGAAAGACTGAGAAATGATGGATGGACAAAAGCTTGGCAAGGAAAAGAGAAACCTGGGAGCAATGTTTGCGAAGGGCTGTCTGATACCTGAAGGGTGTTTGCAAACCCAGAGGTGGGCAGAGCTGTGGTTTAGGAGGATGGAGGGGGAGGGAGGAAACTTTGGGGGCTGGAACAGAGTGGAGAGGCAGTTGCGGTTTAAGGCTAGATGCCTTGCAATAAAATCCTCTCTGTGTTTATGCAGAATTAGGTCCCTGTGTGTGCGTTGGTAGGGCTTATCTCTAGGTAGCTGGGCACTGGAGTGCAGCCTTGATGCTGCAAGGTAAGTGAGATGTAGGCCTAGGAATAGGCAGCTTAAAGTTCACTCAGAAAGCTGCCAAATTGTCCACTTACAGGCTTTGTTTATTTTATTTAACTGAATTTATATCCCCCTTAATCATCCACAACCTCTAAGCGGTTTGCATAGCATATAAAACGCTTGTTGAAAAACATTGCTAAAGCTGACCATCAAAAGCAAGCTCTCAAATGTGCCAAAATATCAGCAGTTGTTAAAAATATACATCACAAAATAGAATTCTAAGTTAAAATTACAGGTCTGGGTAGGCTTGCTTAAACAAACAAGCAAAAAGTATTTAGCAGCTGCAGAAAACAATACAGGGAAGGGGCCTGCCTAGTGTCAATGAGCCTTTAAAATATCTCTCAAATTATTGTTTTCGCTGATGCACCCCACCCCAGTCTCTGAGAGGTGTGAGATTCCAGGTTTCCAGGTTCACTTACTGAGGGTCCGTGTTTCCTTTTTGGGAATGAGGCACAGCGGAGACGATGGTGTCTTTAGGAAAGGTAGTTTATTTACAAATACAGTATATACAACTTGAGCCTGTGATGGAGGGGTTCACAGCACCGACACCCCGAAAGGGTCTTGTTTCTCCCGTAGCTGCAACATTGGATGCAAACAGAAATCAGCTCCCTAAACTTCTGAGAATTTTACTATGGCTAGTAAAGGTAAAGGGACCCCTGACCATTAGGTCCAGTCGTGACCGACTCTGGGGTTGCGGCGCTCATCTCACTTTATTGGCTGAGGTAGCCGGCGTACAGCTTCCAGGTCATGTGGCCAGCATGACTAAGCCGCTTCTGGCGAACCAGAGCAGCGCACGAAACAGCGTTTACCTTCCCGCCGGAGCGGTACCTATTTATCTACTTGCACTTTGATGTGCTTTTGAACTGCTAGGTTGGCAGGAGCAGGGACCGAGCAAAGGGAGCTCACCCCATTGCAGGGATTCAAGTCCTAGGCTCTGTGGTTTAACCCACAGCGCCACCACGTCCTTCCTTACTATGGCTGCCTTACCCCAAATTCAGGCTTGCTTGTGGGGTTGTGGGGAGGCGGCAAGGGAATGAATCTGCACTGCCTCCTTCCGCTCCCTGAGAGGACACACATCTGCCACACAAAATATGTGCATGCGCATTATCCATTATGCATACGCACATATATGAATGTGTGTGCACGCGCCTTCATGCAGTCCCACAAATGCAGGGCAATTCTGCCTCGTCCAATGGCTTTCCTCCTCCCTGTTACCTTTCCTCTAGCTGGAGTGACAGCGAGAAAGATAAGGACAGGGAGACTAGCGTGCCTCCGAAGCCAAGTGGAACCACTGACAATTGCCTCAGGGGCAGCAATCAGTCAAGTGTGCCAAGCCCAGGCTAACTTCCCACAGATCTGTTACTTGGCAAATGGTGCCTAAGCTGTGTTTGTGTGTGCGCGCGCATGTACGCATGCAAGCAGATTTACTTCTCTGCTGTTTTTTACAAAGGAAAGAGGGAGGCTATATCATGGCTCGGAAATCCTCTCCTGTCTTCCTGACCATCTCATTTTTGTCCTTGGTCACCTACAAATAAACCGGCTGAGTTTCAGAATCAGATATAGATGCTAAGGAGGAAATGGATGTGCTGGCTGTCGTAAGCTGGGAAGGCTATGGGACATTCATGTTGAACGGACCAGTTACTGCGAAAAGGGAGCCTTAAGTGTTCGTTTACTGGAGGTGCAAAATGCTCTTTGTAGGGCTTTGATGGGAGACAAGGTTGTAAAACACAGAGCCTGCCTGTTGGAAAGGGAGGCCTGGTATACGACTAGTGGCATGTGTGCTTTTTAAAAAAACTGACAGGCATTGACAGAACTGTGGGCATTGCTTTCTCCTCTGGCCAGTTTATTGCTTATTATTGCATTTCTGTGCCATCTTCCCTGCAAGCAGTTCTAGGTGGTGAGCGTGGTCCCCTCCTTCCACATTTTATCCCCGCAGCAAACCTGTAACGTAGGTTAGGCTGAGAGACAGTGACTGGCCCAAGTTTACCCTGTCAGCTTCATCATGACTGAGTTGGGATTTGAACCTTGGTCTCCTAAGTCCCAGTCCAACCCTCTAACCAGGACTAGTGCTTGAATGTCCAAGGCCTGTTTAATTTTTGTAACGGCCTATTCCATAAAATGTGTTCTTTTAAAGACATATATATCAGACCTTCCAAGTGTCCCTATTTTCCAGGGACAGTCCCAGATTTACAGAAGCCGTCCCAGTTTCTGATTTGACCCCAGAATGTCCCGCTTTTCCTTAGGATGTCCCTATTTACATCAGAGAAATTTGGGATGGAATGGAGTTATGTGACTCCTGAGCCAAGAAGGTAAGTACCTGTACAACCTTTAGAGTCAGGTAGGTAGCCATGTTTGTCTGACGCAGTCAAAATAAATAAAAATAATAATAATTGTCCAGTAGCACCTTAGAGACCAACTAAGCTTGTTCTGGGTATAAGCTTTCGTGTGCATGCATCTGAAGAAGTATGCATGCACACAAAAGCTTATACAGTCATAGGTCGGGTTACAGATGCTTCAGGTGTTTTTTTCGGGTTACGGGCCGCCGAAACCCGGAAATACCGGAACGGGTTACACATGCAGTCACACATGCGCAGAAGCGCTAAATCACGCTTTGCGCATGTGCAGAAACGCTGAACTGCGACCCTCGTGTGCGCAGACATGCCGCTGCGGGTTGCGGACGCTGCGGGTTGCAAACGTGCATCCCGCACGGATCATGTTCGCAACCCAAGGATCCACTGTACCCAGAACAAACTTAGGTGGTCTCTAAGGTGCTACTCGACAATTTTTAAAAAAATTAAATTTATTTGTACAACCTTTAGAAGACATCTATAGGAAGCCCTATGTAGGAAAGTTATTTGACGTTTAATTGGTGACATATAGATAATAAAATTGTTGTTGTTACATAGGACATCCCTATTTTCATTGGTGAAATGTTGGAAGGTGTGATATATATCTGAAAATGCAATGCTCCAGAACCTGAAGGAGAGTTTCTTTTAAGGAGGAAAGTTTTGGGATGGCCAAATCGTTGCCTGAGATAAAATGAAGAGGGTGGACTACTGAAGTCTTGTCTATGCCTGGTCTCTGGCCTTTCAGCTATCGCTTCACATTTCAGGGGAAAGCCCTTTGAACTGGAAGTTACAGGCTGTCCTGGCTATGGGGGAATTTGCCCTTTGCTGACCCGTTAGGCGGGGATCTTGTCCTGGGATTGGGAAGCCCTAAAAGAGATTGCAGGCCAGCTTCTGAAGTGACTAATCCCAGCAGCATCTGGAGCAGAGATTCCGTGTGTCAAAACCTGAGGCGGGGTGACATAAGCCAGAATGGGGCCTGGCTTCTGTGAAGGCAGAGGAGAGATTTTGCGAGAAATGCGCAGAAGTCAAAATAAATTTCACTCCAGCAGCAGAGTCCCTGGTGTCCGTTTTTGGACCGGAGCAAAAGTTCCGTGTGGTTTAAGGACATGGGAGGCTGTTCGCTTTAACGTGGAAGTTCCGTGTAAAAGGGAAAAAGAAACCTCTGAGGGCAATTGTGTGTCTGACTCAGAAAGAAATAAAAACCCCTGACTCTGTGAGATACGTGTAAAAATGGCCACACATGTTAAAAAATATGTATACCCTGTCATATATCCCCCAAAACTAGCAGTTGACGTCTGGTAGAAAACAAAACAAAACTAAGATACACAATATACACAAGACTAAGATACACAATATACATTTACAGCACTCTTATAACACTTTAACAGTACTGGTTTCTGCCAAATAATTTTGGGAACTGTAGTTTAACAGTGCTGGGAATTGTAGCTCTGTGAGAGGTCCCCCAGCAACTCTCGGCACTCTTAACAAACGACACTTCCCCAAATCTTTTGGGAAAGCCGTGACTGTCAAGTTGGTATTTGGTATTTATAACATTTTAACTTTTAAACAGGACCTTTGTTTGTATTTTAATGTGGTTTTTATTCAGGCTGTTTTGGTCCGAAGAAAGAAATCTGAGTTTGAATTGAATAATATTAAACTCTGTGTATGTTCTGGTGAAAAAGCAGAATTGTTGTTACTATTATTACTAATGATTAAGGATTATCTATAACTTGGCTTTTCTCCAAGGAGCTCAAGACATACATGGCTCCTTTTCACAACTACCCTGCGAGGTACGCAGGGCTGAGAAATGGAGTGACTGGCGACTCTCAGCAGGCATCATTTTAGAAGAAGGCATAGTGTTCATTAGAACTTGTATTAAAAACAGATCTTTTTTAAAAAAAAAAAATTGACTACAAGTTGCAGGACTAAGAATTTTGTTTTATGTCCTACTATTACTCCAAGGAGCTGGAATTGATTATTCCCGCACCCTGCCCCATTTTATCCTCTTGCACAACAACACTATGACATAGCTCAGGCTGAAAGAGTGACTGGCATTAAATTAGGGGTGCCATACATCCAGAATTTCCCAGACATTGCCGTGATTCACCCTTCAAAAATGACATCCGAGGGGAATTTTTGAAAAGAGCTTGAAATGTCGGGGGGGTGGAACTCAACAACTTTGGCCAAAAAACAGAAGAAACAAACAAACAAAAACCACAACAACTTTTGTGTCCGGATTTTCACTTTTTGAAATATGGCAACCCTAATTAAATAAGGAAATTTGGTTGGGAGGAGGGAGATGTTCTTAAAAATAGGGAGTTTAATCTTCCCATCTGAAAAGGACCAGAGGCATTCATATCTCACAGCAGAGGTGAAATTTAGAGGCGACCAGGGCAGGCCTAGCCTGCTTATTTTTATTTTGGAGTCTCAATATTAAGCCTGTGTGTGTGTGCGTGTGTGTGGCATGATAACCTAGATAGATAGGTTTTGGAACCGATAATGACATTTTCCCTAGCTAAAAATGAAAAAGAGGGGTAGTAATGTGCCTTTTTCGAATCCCCACGACAGGGTGAACTCCCGTTGCTCGGTCCCTGCTCCTACCAACCTAGCAGTTCGAAAGCACGTCAAAGTGCAAGTAGATAAATAGGTACCACTTCAGCAGGAAGGTAAACGGCGTTTTCGTGCGTTGCTCTGGTTCGCCAGAAGCAGCTTAGTCATGCTGGCCAAATGACGCAGAAGCCGTATGCCGGCTTCCTCGGCCAGTAAAGCGAGATGAGAGCCACAATCCCAGAGTTGGCCACGACTGGACCTAATGGTCAGGGGTCCCTTTACCTTTACCTTTACCTTTAATGTGCCTTTTGTTGTTTCCGAGCACAATTCAAAGTGCTGGTGTTGACCTTTAAAGCCCTAAACGGCCTCGGTCCAGTATACCTGAAGGAGCGTCTCCACCCCCATCATTCTGCCCGGACACTGAGGTCCAGCGCCGAGGGCCTTCTGGCGGTTCCCTCATTGCGAGAAGCAAAGCTACAGGGAACCAAGCAGAGGGCCTTCTTGGTAGTGGCGCCCGCCCTGTGGAACACCCTCCCATCAGATGTCAAAGCGATAAATAACTACCTGACATTCAGAAGACATCTTAAGGCAGCCTTGTTCAGGAAAGTTTTTAATCTGTGATATTTTAGTGTATTTTTTGTTTCTATGGAAGCCGCCCAGAGTGGCTAGGGAAACCCAGCCAGATGAGCGGGGTACAAATAATAAAATTTATTATTATTATTATTATTAGACAAGAATATGCTGTCCTCCAACTCTCTTATTTAAATTTGTATTGGTATGTATTTCTTAATACAGTACATATAGATAAGCATGTTTCTTAAGAATGCAGACGTACAGATTTATGGATACGTCAATATTTATAAAAGATTGGAACACAATGATAAGATCTGATCGCCTTTCTGATCACCACTCTTTTATCTTTTATTTCTTGTGTCATAAAATGTGTGTGTGTGTGTTTGCACACACACACACACGTGCACACACATTTAATTACTTTTTCTATAATAAAAATGAAGGGGGGGGAATACAGGATCCCACCCACTCATCCCACTGGGTGTCTTCGGTCAAGCCAGCGTCTCTCCGCCTAACCTACCTCACAGGGTTGTTGTGTATACCAACTTGAGCTCTTTGGAGAAAAGGTGGGAGATAAACGCAGCAAGAAAACGAAAATAAATTTTTGAAGGCCATATTGGCTGGCATCCTGGTTCCACGGGAGCCAACCAGGCGGCTCTGAGATACCGACAAGCAGTGCCTGAGCCCAACAGGGTTCTCCCACCCACTTGCAGTTCCCAGCAGCCAATCTCTGCCTCTCAGCCTAACCTACCTTACAATCATGGAACTGTAGAGTTGGAAGGGACCACGAGGGTCATCTAGTCCAACCCCCTGCAAAACAAGAACCGTTTTGCCCAACGTGGAACTCGAACCCACAACCCTGAAATTAAGAGTCTCGTGCTCTATGGGATATAAACCACACAATTATACAAGAGCCCAGCAAACATTATAATGCTTCTGGTTTGGTTTTGTCTAGCTTGCCTCACGGCCTTGGCACTTAACAGGCCCAGGAGGATCCACAATTTGACGCACGATGTGTCAGTTGCCTCATAACATCTGTTCATGGGCTCCTTTCTTCTTGTTTGCCAACGGTGTCTCACAGATGCCCCTGGCCCTGTTTTATAACCCAGGGATCTCCTTATCAGCTCCTTGACTTGCCTCCTTCAGTAACGCGACTGACCCACATCTTTGACCCCTGGCCATCATCTGCTCTGATCCCCTTCCTCCTCCTCCTCCCGTCTCAAACACTCTCCTCTAGCCCAAATCCACCTTCTATTCTCCATCTCTACGCTCCCCATCCCACAGCTGGACTGCCCCACCCTCCAATTTTCTTCCGAAGTCCACCCAGCCAGATTACGAAATACAAATCCCCCTGCCTTCCCGCCCGGCTTTTGTAGGGGGAAAAAATCCTTTTTCTTTTCCACAAGGCACTCGAGAACTTTAGCACTACTACTGACAGCTTTTCCTGGAAATTCTCCGGGTTTGTCCCCACCCGAGTCCCTGCAAAATGTGAAGAGGCTTGCATCGTGGCAGCCGCCTTGTGCGCCCTTTCTCGGGAGTAAACCCATCAAGGTCAGGGAGGCTTACTTCCGAGTAAACGCACGCAGGAGGATCATTCTCCAGACGAAAAAAAAAAGTGCTCAACGCGAGTAACACACCATATCTTACAAAAATAAAATAACCACAGTCAAAGCGCAGCCACCCACGTGCCAGGAAATCCGGGAACTGCCGTTTGTTCAGAGGGCTGGGAACGGTAGCTTTGTCGAAACTACAGTTCCCAAATGGGTGCTTTAAATGTTTGCTGTGTGCGGGGTTCAAGGCTTCTCCCCTGACTGCTAGCCTCGATCCCGCCCTTCTAATGTTGGATGCCTAGTGCGTCGGCCAGCTGCGCTTTTACGCAGCTCGAGGGGCAGTGCACTCCGCACGTTCTCAGGAGCACTCTTTTCCGGCACTGGAAATCCGGTTCCAGTTAAGTCCCAGCTTGAGAGTTGATAAAGTAGCCGAGACTCCTTGGAGGCTGCAAAGCAACGTGTGCGAATGGATGGGCGTGTTCCACCACGGGATGGGGCTCAGACCCTAAAACGGCATTACTGGGGCGTGAGTGATCTCCCGATGAGATCAGATGGGCCCCAGCCCAGCCTTGACGCACGTCAGGGGCCGCCTCCCCGCAAACCCTCCCTCCTCCTCCGCGCCCCCCCCCCTCGCGAGATTCAAAAGCTTCCCCGCCAGACATCAAACAAACCAGACTTCCCCGCAACCAAACCCGGATCGCACACGGGCTCCGGCCGCCCCAGCGCCGCAGGTGAGAGACGGGACAGGGAGCCTGCTGCCGGAGGGTGGCTGGGTGGGTGGGGGGCAAGGTCTCGTGGGACAGGGAGCCTGGGCGTCTTTTGCTTTGAGAGAGAGGGGGGAGTGTGAGCTAGTGGTTTAAGCTGATGCTGAATTGGTGCCAGGGCTTGACCCTGGATGGCCGCTCAAAAGAAAGAAAGCCACCGCGCCCTTGACCACATGCAGAGTGCAATTCACTCAGCCCTGAGTAGCTACAAAGAAGCCCCTCTCTGCATGGGGCAATTAAGACTTCAGTTGGGTTAGTATTATATTTCAAGGGCTTTCAGTTGCAGTGGTATTTCCAGAGGCGTTGAAACTCTGCATCCCTCCTTCCCCCACTCCCCAACCTAGAAAAATAAGCTCTAATGTTGCTGAAAGGATGGAGTGACTGGATCTTAAAGCCCCAACACCAGGGTGTGGGCTGGTGACCTGTGTATATATGAATACTTCAGATCACTTGATAGAGACTAGTTGGAAAGCTTTTTAAAAAATGTATTTCTGCCCCTCCTCGCCGTTTGAGTTGGTAACTGAGTGCATGGAAGTTCCTTGAGTTCTCTTCTCGTGTGTTTTGCTTTAATGCACTTTGAGGTGCCAGTTATGTGTTCCTGGTGCAAATGAGCAATTGCAATACGTAGGCTGGGTTGATTTATCAGGAGTAAAATAAGACGAGTGTTCACCTCCCCGCTTGCTGCCAAAACTCCACTCCTTGTTGCAACAGAGCTGGAAGTAGCAGTTAGTGGTTGCAACCAGGAATGTGACTTGAAAAGCCGTGATTGAGCTGCTCCCAGGGGGCAGGAGGGGAGAGCCTAGTGGTCAGTGCAAAGGTGGGAGCATGCAGGTCTAGGGCAGCTTGGGGGGTGCGTGTGGAGGCTTGCTGTGTACACTTCAAGGAAAAGACTTCAGCTGCAAGACACGTACAAGTCTTGATTTGCATAAAAAAGGTCCCCAGTTTATCTCGGTAGCATTATCCAAGGAACATAATGTTGGTTGTGAATGAGCTGGCACAAAGGACTGGCAACAACACTGATAGTGAGTTTGCCGAGTTCTGAGCCTGCTGCCACATTGATTGATATAGGTTGGCATGAATGCTGATGGGATGCCAACATTTTAATCAGCCTGCAGAACCTATCTCAGTCTGGTTGGTACTTTGATCTGTCACATATACCTGAAAAGCTGGGCTGGGAGATCTGTACTCCAGAACACTGATTCTTGGAAGTCTAATCACTCCAAGCAATCCTCCAGGGGTGGCTCTTTGTAGTTTTCAAGGTACCTTTTAAGAAGTGGTGGAAAGGAGGGTTTTCTATTCATGGTATAATAATAATAATAATTTATTATTTATACCCCGCCCATCTGGCTGGGTTTCCCCAGCCACTCTGGGCGGCTTCCAACAGAATATTAAAATACAACAACCTATTAAACATGAAAAGCTTCCCTAAACAGGGCTGCCTTCAGATGTCTTCTAAAAGTCTGGTAGTTTTTCTCTTTGACATCTGGTGGGAGGGCGTTTCAAAGGGCGGGTGCCACTACCGAGAAGGCCCTCTGCCTGGTTCCCTGTAACTTGGCTTCTCATAGCGAGGGAACCACCAGAAGGCCCTTGGCGCTGGACCTCAGTGTCCGGGCAGAACGATGGGGGTGGAGACGCTCCTTCAGGTATACATACACGTGCCTGTGGTCAAACGGTTTGAGGATGTTTTTGGGAAGTGATTTTATTGGAGGCAAAAGTGGTGCCTGTGTCCACATCACAATGGGGTTGGACTAGATGACTCTTGGGTCCCTTCCGCCTCTAATATTCTATGAGTTGTGACCCTTCATTTGAAATGCCTTCGACTTCCTAGTTAGCTTCATCGGCAGTGGACCTTACAAAAAACCCAGAAAAAGGTAGGCCAGCCATATTGACCTCAGGTTGCTGATGGAAGGTTGCCTATGGAATTTGTGGCTGAGTCAGGATTTGAACAACGAACTTCCTCCTGCCCAATGTGGGTATAGCAGCCACTCCACCCTAAAATGGTTGTGGTGGAATTCTAACCAGGGCCGGCCTGCCCATGAGGCAAGGTGAGGCATCCAACTCGGGCGGCAGGCTCTGGGCAGTTGGGAGGGGCGTGCTCTGCCACTGCCCCCACTGTGCCCCACTGCTGCCTGCTCCCCTCTGGAAAAAGGGTGGCACAGCAGCAAGAGAGGAGGCTGATGGAAAAGAAGCTCAAACCTGTCAGCCACCTCTTTCATCACTAGGTCTCCAATGCAGCAATGTGAAAAGGGTGAAGACTGCCTCTCTGTTCATCATCTGAGGCCCTTCTTTGTATGCCTCCTCCACATGAGGTTCGGAGGATGGCAAACACAAGAAGGGGCCTTTTCTGTAGTGGCCCCCCATCTGTTGAATGCTCTCCCCAGGGAGGTTTGCCTGGCACCTTCATTGTATATTTTTTAAGGCTCCAGGTGAAACGGTTCCTGTTCAACTAGGCCTTTGGCTGATTAATATTCTACAGCCTTTAAAATGTGTCTGTGGGAAGGGGGGCGGGTATTATTTTGCTGTTTGGGTTTAATCATCTTGTATTTTATTCTGGGAACCACCCCGATATCTTTTGGTGAAGGGTGGTAAATTAATTTAATAAATAAAATAAATATATATAAGTAAGATCAGCATTGGAAGTTAGGGGGCAGTGAAGATCAGCGTTGAAAAGAAAGGGGGATTGAAAATGGGCATGGAGGAAAGATTTCCAATATTTCCCAAGTGAAAATCAGCATCAAGAAGAAGGGGGCAGCAAGGATTAGCATCAACCGTGGGGTGTGAGGAGCCTCGGCTGCATATAAAGAAGCACCCCTCACAAACTGCAATGGGGGAGGCATCAATTTCTGATTTGCCTCCGGCGCCCAAATGTCTGGGGCCAACCCTGGTTCTATCAAGCCACAGAGGCAACTCTTTATTCAGCTTCCTGGTATGTCTGTACGCTTATGATCATCTGGGCTCACGTAAGCTGCGTGTTTGGGGTCACCGATGGTTGTGTGTGTTCACCACCGAGGGAGTGCGGGACCAGGCATTTTGGAAGGCCAGTTCCAAATGTTGCTTCGGGTTGCTCTAGCAGCAGAAGAGATTGGAGTAGTGGTGTATAGTGGTTAGAGTGTGGGGTTTGCTGTTCAATTGTAGCTTAGGCAGAGAAATGCCTAAGCTAGAGCAGGGGTCAGCAAATTTTATCAGCAGGGGGCCGGTCCACTGTCCCTCAGACCTTGTGGGGGGCCAGACTATATTTGGGGGGGGGGAGATGAACGAATTCCTATTCCCCTAAAATAACCCAGAGATGCATTTTAAATAAAAGGATACATTCTACTCATGTAAAAACACACTGATTCCTGGACCATCCGCGGGCCGGATTGAGAAGGTGATTGGGCCGGATCTGGCCCCAGGCCATGGTTTGCCTACCCATGAGCTAGAGGGCTCCCTAAAGGCTTGTGGCACAAAATGGGGGGTTTCTTCACTGATGTGGGGGTGTCCACAGGCTGTCATCCCAGTGCTGTCCTGGAGTTTTCTCCCTTTAAAGGTGTGTTTGTTTGCTTGTTTATCATTGGAAAGTCCAAAATGGCAATGATCAAAAACTCTGCATTTAAAGGGGGAAAGTTTCTAGGACACAACTGGGCTGGGGTCTACATTTTGGTCTGGTATGGATAAGCCCTAGATTTTGCCAGCGGCTCTGAGAGGCCAGGAATTCTGGGTTTGGCAGTGCATTCTTATTCATGTCTACACACTTGAGTTCGGTGAAACTTTTCCCTAGGTAAGTATGCGCAGGATTTCACTTGATATTTGCGGTTAAAATAGAAGGAAGGAGATTTTCATGTGCTGTTGCAGGAAGGGGCAAGCGAGGGGAAAAAGAACAACACAGGATTTCTGTTCCATTTGCTAAGTAGGGTGTGCAAATGGTATGTACTGTGTCAAGCACTTTGTCATTTATTTATTCAATGACCCATTGGTGTCATTTGCTGCAATCTTTTTGAAAACGCCTCTTCCTTGGCTCTATTAATAATTTTTTATAGAGTTACCCTGAGCCCCTGCCAGGAGGTTAGTTTGGAGTGGAGGAACCTGGAGAGAAACTTGTGTAAACATTTAATAGTAGAACCAGCAATCTCCAACCAGAGATTGGCTATCGCCCTCTTCTTGGGGGGGGAGGGTTGTTGCAGGCAGGAGCCCTGTTCCATTGTTGGCTTTAATGCAAATCGTGGCTCAGCCCCTGGCTGGGTCCATATACGCCCACCCATATGTGCAAGATGGGATAACTTGGCAGGTATATTCACTCTGGGTCTCTGGTGCAGTATATCATTCTTGCCTGTAGGTGGTGTACACACCCCAAAGGTTCAAGATGACAGATTTTGGATAGGGAGAAAGAGACAGCATCTTCTATGGTAGTACAGTGCTACCTTGGGTTAAATACTTAATTCGTTCCGGAGGTCTGTTCTTAACCTGAAACTGTTCTTAACCTGAAGCACCACTTTAGCCAATGGAGGCTCCTGCTGCTGCCACACCGCTGGAGCACGATTTCTGTTCTTATCCTGAAACAAAGTTCTTAACCTGAAGCACTATTTCTGGGTTAGCAGAGTCTGTAAGCTGAAGCGTATGTAACCTGAAGCGTATGTAACCCGAGGTACCACTGTGCCTAGACTTGCAAGAAACCACAGCCTTTAAAGTCTAAGCACCAAGGTTCTTGTTTTTCAGGGGAAACTCATAGGAACTCAGTCCTGGCACCTCTCAGGTGGGTGCCATTGCCATTCTAAGAGATTTTATGCCTCTTCTTGTGGTTCTGCACTGGTTACAAGTGAGCATCTCAGAATGATCATTGGAGCTGGCATTCCTCTTTAAATCGAACACTGCTCTGAGCCCATAGAGAGGTTGTTCCTTTGCCCATAAATCTTTCGCCCTTTGAGATATGCAGGTGAGGCCATTTTCTACATCTCTTAGGGACCAACAGTAAACACCAGGGCTGTGTGGATTGAAATTTATAATTTATTTATTTTTAATGCACCCAGCAAATCAAGATTCTGCAGCTAAGAAGCTGAACAATGTGACTTTGGTAAACTATGCAAACTGGGGGGGGGGATCCTAAGTTTTGCACATAATTTATTCTGGCTTTGTTAATCATGGGAAACAACAAGGGACTAAAGCCCCTCGACCATTTCACCTCTCACTCTAGAACCAGCCCCACAGCAGTCTTTATTAAATTTGTCCAGAGCTGGGTGTTCCCATTCCTCAGGGTGAAAACCCAAAAGGGGAGACTGTATTTTTTTTATTGCCCTTTTGGGATTACTGTACCTGGGTGGTGCACTTAGCAGCCTTCTGCCATCTGCAGTGGGTCCCAGCTTTATACCTCCTGCCCAGATGCCGGCAGGTACAACCCTCATGCTACAAGTTGTTGATGTGAGGAAGAAAAGTCCAGTGAGTCGCAACTTGCCATAGTACTCGCCTCCTGTTCTCGTGCCCAGAACATTTCTGCACTCTTGTCTGTTGGCATGAAGCCTCTGTGGGCTTTGGGGAACAGGGGTCCAGGTGGCACAAATCTGCCCTCCCTGCTCCCAGAGTCTTTCAGCCATCTTGTTTCCCCACTGCCTCTGAATAGCGCCGTGCTTATTCTTGACCTGTGGATAAACATTAAATAAATACCACCTGCATGCTTAATGGGTTTTTAATAGTTTGTTTTGTGTTGTAATTGTTGTGTTTGTTTTCTATGCTGCCCTGAGAGCACTTACGCTGTGGGGTGGCCCCATTCCATCGACAATACATTCCCCTGAGAACAATCCAGCTCACTCACTACCTTGACTATTCCTTCCAGGGATGGATGTCACCATACTGCCAAAGGGCGTTGTCTCTATCGGACGTCGGATCGTCACCATCGGCTTTGCGCTGCTCATACTGTCCATATTGGCATGGGCCTACATTTCAGGGAACCAGCTGGCTTCCGACCGGTACCACATTATGGCATTTGGCCTCTACGGGGCCTTCCTCACGGCCCACCTCATCATCCAGAGCTTCTTTGCCTTCCTGGAGCACAAGAGGATGAAGAGGGACTCTCTGACTTGCAGCTACACTAAGACGGTGGCTCTCACCATCTCCGCTTACCAGGAGGACCCAGCTTACCTCCGCGAGTGCCTCGAGTCCGTCAAGGCAACTTTGTACCCTCCAGAGAAGCTCCGGGTCATCATGGTGATCGATGGCAACAGCCCTGACGACCGGTACATGATGGACATGTTCCAAGAGGTCTTTGCTGGGGAAGACGTGGGGACGTTCGTCTGGGAGAACAACTACCACCACCAGCCTCTGTTGGATGTAGACGAAGGGGACAGTGGCTACCAAGCTGGGGATGAGCCGCCTGTCTACAGTGAAATAGATATGGATGACCTCGGGCAGCTGGCCGTAGAAGAGCTGATCCGGACCAAGAGATGTGTCTGCATCATGCAGAAATGGGGAGGGAAGAGGGAAGTCATGTACACAGCTTTCAAGGCCCTGGGCAACTCGGTGGACTACGTCCAGGTAAATAGCTCCTATCCGGTTGTCTCGCTTCCTCGCTTGTTTTATCCCATCCCGCAATGTCCTCCAGGCTGAGAGATAGGGACTGGGCCGACATTTTCCGCAGCAGAGAAAGGCTGTTGAACTTCAAGGGGGAATTAAAGCAGAAAGCAGGGAGGAGATGGTGGGAAAGGCAGAGATCTTTGCCACATGGGTAAGGTGCTAGCAGCAGAAGCGGCGGAGAAAAGGGAAGGGGTGCTTGAGTTTGCCAGTCTCCCATGCCTGCTGCCTGAAATGGTTATCTCATTCCACCTCTTGAACAGCCCTGTATGCTAGCCGTGTGTCGTGCCTCACTGCATGCAGTGAGAATGCACAGTGTTTGCTTTTGAGCAGAGGTTGGACGGTCAGGGTTGCTTTAGCTGAGAATCCTGGGGTTGGACTAGATGACCCCTGGGGTCCCTTCCAGCTCTGCAATTCAACAGTGCAATTCTGGCTGCACATTGGAAGTTCAGTAATTATGGGCAAATACTTCTTCCATTGCTAACCTCATTAAGGTGCTGCTGGTCAGCTTACAAGGAAGCTTGTATACTGAAGTGTATACTTAAGTGCATTCTGTGATTTCTGCAGAAGCTCAGAAAAATAACAAAATATGGCATGTTGAAGGGTTCGGCATTCTGAGACAGGGATGGGATGAGGCGAGGCACCGAAGCCTCTGTTTCTTGACCCACACAAATCCCACTGAGTCGTCTTCTTCTCCAGTTATTGACTTATGCCATAAGAGCTACGAACTTGGTTTATTTAAAAACAAATGCTCAGTTGCTAGCCAGGCCCTTGTGGCTTGTTAAGATTGACCTTTTAGAAGTGTGCGAGTCAGTGCCCGAAGAGAGCATGCTTCTGCGAGTCAAAGGGAGCGGCCCCTAACACTTTACTGTAGGAAGCATCGATTGTGCAAAATACAGAAATATATGGAAATTTGCTTAATTTGCACAGTCCAGCTTATCTGGGTACAGAATTTATTTTTCTTGGTTTTGCCTAGTCATGCTACCTATGAACTATCTCCTCTCCTACTACCTCTAGGCTTTAATATCTAATTTGACCCTTTCAAACTTTTTCTGAAGGGCGCCATGCTGCCCTAAATTCTGGAGGCATCCCTGGTCACCAGCTAATTTTGCTGGAGTGCCAGACTGACAAAGCAGAAGAGGAGCGGCAAGCCAAAGACTCTGCCCCTGCCCTACTTTTGTTTCCCAAATTGCCTCCTGCCAAATCCAGATGTTGCTCTTTGCCTCACAGGCTGGCAGCTGTGGGCCAGATGGCACCTGTCTGTAGGGTGGATTTGTCCTGGAGTTTCCAATTGCTGACCTTTCATGTATACACTCTTGGGGTGGGGGCGGGAGAGATCGAAACCTTGTCCCAAGGAAACCCCAATTCTTCACCAAAGGGGAGGGGGGAGCTTCTGCAATCTACATGAATCTGTTTATCTACCGTATTTTTCGCTCTATAAGACGCACCAGACCACAAGACGCACCTAGTTTTTGGAGGAGGAAAACAAGAAAAAAAATATTCTGAATCTCAGAAGCCAGAACAGCAAGAGGGATTGCTGCACAGTGAAAGCAGCAATCCCTCTTGCTGTTCTGGCTTCTGGGATAGCTGCGCAGCCTGCATTAGCTCCATAAGACGCACACACTTTTCCCCTTACTTTTTAGGAGGGAAAAAGTGAGTCTTATAGAGCAAAAAATACGGTAATTTCGTTTACGCATCACTTCTTCTTTAGCATCTCAGAGCAAGTACATAATACAATAAAAGTGTATATTTTAAAAAACTGCATGTAAAAATGCAGTTAAAACAATTGCATATATAGAAATGATTTCAACTCCAATACAGATGCCAACAGGGATAGATTGCCGCTTAAAAGTATTGTTGAAAGAGGAAAATGTTCAACATGATAATTATCCTTATTAAGCCTTATTAAACATGTAGCTCATTACTTACTTTGTAAAACCCAAGCTGCTTCCCTGGGTTGTGATGAGGTGCAAACCTCATCAAGATGGTGAAGTTTTGCCCTTTGACCTCTACCCATCATGCCCTACTCTCAGGGTCCCACCTGTATCTCCATCAGCTTCTTACCTGGCTAACCATATAACCCAAATTTCTGTCTCTCTTTCAGTGTAACAGAGTATTGCATCCATATAATTAACTGTGCTTTACAAATTAGTTTTCATAAGGTTCTCCTCCACTCCTTGCTTCCCAGCCATCTTCAACCAAACTATTGATCCACTTAATGTTCTGCAATATGAGCCATTCATTCTCCCTCATTTGTACATCACTCCTTAGCCAAAGAAGTGTCATTTCTAACTTTGGGGGTGTGCAAAATGCTTGATAACCTTTCTCCTGTTCTTATCCTTGCATTAATTGCGCCCGTTTTACAGACAAGGCAAGCAAAGACTGATTTGCCTCAAGCCAGTCAATTAATCCCATAAACCGAGACAGCGTCTGAGCTGGGCTGTCCCTGCACACAGTCTGTGCTCTCCCCCATTGCATCACACTTGTCACAGACGCGAATGTTGCATTTTCAGGACGCTTTTCATACATTCTCTGGTTTTGCCACAGACCCTGGGCTACTTCACACATGCATGTGTGTTACTTAATTATTGTGCACTTAGCAGTTGCACATTGGAAAGGATTGTGGCGGTGACCAAGCCATGAAAGTGTCAAAGCTGGGGCATTTCACCGCAAGCTTAGTCATCTCTCGGTGTCACAATTCCCCAATGACGACTGTGCAGATGTGTGAATCAGCCTTTGAAAGTGAGAGTGCTCTAGCTAACTTTCCCCGTGTTCTGTAAATTGAGCTTCTGGCAACTCAGATCTGTCTGGCAAATTCCAGGGGTGTCCCTTCTCACTCTCCATCTCTTGGCCTCTCCCAGGTTTGCGATTCGGACACCAAGCTGGCCCCAGATGCAACCCTGGAACTGGTGAAGGTGCTGGAGTCGAACGAACGCTACGGGGCTGTGGGCGGTGATGTGCGGATCCTCAACCTCTCCGACTCCTATATCAGCTTCATGAGCAGCTTGCGGTACTGGATGGCCTTCAACATTGAGCGCGCCTGCCAGTCTTACTTTGACTGTGTTTCTTGTATCAGTGGCCCCCTGGGTAAGGCTTCCCCTGTGCGTTGGTTCCACCTCTTTACTTTCAACAGGAAGCAGTTTATTCGTTTGATCAGAAAGCTTGTTATGTTTTACCAGCCCGTTGTATACAGTGGTACCTCTGGTTGCGAACGGGATCCGTTCCGGAGCCCTGTTCGCAACCTGAGCAGAATGCAACGTGCATCTGCGCACACGCGTGTTGCAATTTGCCGCTTCTGTGCATCCGCGTGGCGTCATTTTGAGCATCTGCGCATGCGCGAGCGGCAAAACCTGGAAGTAATCCTTTCCGGTACGTTAACCTGAGGTATAACTGTATTTGTATCAGGGACGCGGGCGGCACCATGGTCTAAACCACTGAGCCTCTTGGGCTTGCTGATTGGAAGGTCAGCAGTTTGAATCCATGCGACAGGGTTAGCTCCCGTTGCTCTGTCCCAGCTCCTGCCAACCTAGCAGTTTGAACGCATACCAGTGCAAGTAGATAAATAGGTACCACTGTGGCGGGAAGTTAAACGGTGTTTCTGTGCGCTCTGGCACTCAACAAGGACTGCCGTTGTGCCACAAGCAGTTTAGTCATTCTGGCCACATGACCTGGAAAAGCTGTCTGTGCACAAACGCCGGCTCCCTCGACCTGAAAATGGAGATGAGTGCCGCACCTCATAGTAAATTTTACTGGACTTAAACATCCAAGGGTCTTTTACCTTTTTACCTTACGTTTGTATCTCACCTGTTTTGTCCCCCGTTATAGGCCTGTATCGGAATGACCTTCTGCAGCAGTTTCTAGAGTCCTGGTACAATCAGAAGTTCCTGGGTACCCACTGCACCTTTGGAGACGACCGGCACCTCACCAACCGGATGCTGAGCATCGGCTATGCCACCAAGTAAGAACATGTGGAGACTTGGGTTTTCTGGAGCGAGGGTGATGCAGAATGAAAAATGACAAGGAGATGGGAGAGGTGCAAGGAGACAGCATCTTGTTGGGTAGCTTCAGCTCCCATCAGCCCCAAGGCAGCATGACCACTGGTCAAGGATGATGGGAGTTGTAGTCAGTGGTGTAGCATGGGTTGTCAGTGCCCCGGGCTATGCAGAAGGGGGTGGGGATGGAAACGGACGGAATAGGCATGCGCAGTTGTAAAGTTAAGAAAAATAGAGTCATTCCATTGTCTGGAGAGGTCACTTCATGGTTCACATGGAGAAGCCATTTTCAACAGAGCCCAGCAATGGAACCAGGCACTGAAGTTTTGTGCCCCTAACCATTTTGCACCTGGGGCAACTGGCCCTGTGCCCCCTGTGCTATGCCACTGGTTGTAGCTCAGTGACATCTGGAGGGCTGCAGGTTCCCCATTCCTGTTCTGGAAAAAATTGAATGAAGACCATATTATATTCTTAACTTCTCCTTTCTCCTCCGTGTACCAGATACACTGCCCGCTCCCGCTGTTACTCGGAGACGCCGTCCGTGTTCCTGAGATGGCTAGCGCAGCAGACTCGCTGGACCAAGTCCTACTTCCGTGAGTGGCTCTACAACGCCCTCTGGTGGCACCGCCACCACCTGTGGATGACCTACGAGTCGGTGGTGGCCGGGATCTTCCCCTTCTTCGTCACGGCCACCGTCCTGCGGCTCTTCTACGGGGGGAACTTGTGGGACATCCTGTGGGTGCTGCTCTGTGTCCAGCTGGTGGCTTGCGTGAAGGCCCTCTACGCCTGCTGGCTGAGGAAGAACTTCATCATGATCTTCATGTCTCTCTACGCCGTGCTCTACATGGGTGGCTTGCTGCCGGCCAAGTACTTCGCCATCATCACGATGAACAAGAGCAGCTGGGGCACCTCGGGCAGGAAGAAGATGGTGGGGAACTATATGCCTCTGCTGCCTGTCTCCATCTGGGGCCTGCTGCTCTTGGGAGGCCTGGTCTACACCATCTACCAGGAGGCCCTGGCTGACTGGACAACCGAGGCCAAGCAGACTGAGATCTGGTACCTGCTCATTGGCTCAGCCATCTATGTCGGCTACTGGACGTTCATGATCATGCTTTATTGGTTGTGGGTGCGGAGATGCTGCCGGAAACGGGTGGATTTCTATAGTGTTCAGGTGTGAAGGGCCTGGGGGGGTTCTGAAACCTGAATGTAAGACAGAATCTCGGACCAGTGAGGGCTTGGGTACTCACCCAAGGTCTAGGAGTGAAGAGTGATCTCGTAGGAGCCACTCCTGGCTAAGAAATGATGAGTTCAGTGTCCTGTGAGTTTCCACTCCATCATGTGGTCTGTCAGCAGAGTGGATGTACACACTCCTTGGGATCTCTTCTAGGACTAGAAGCCCCGGGGTTGCCTGAATCTCAGGGAGGAGATCTTTTACCCAACAAGACGTGAGGGTCTCCTAGCCTCCTCTTCTCTCCCTCTTTGGCTGCTAACGGTCTAGGTCTTGGGAGATGTTTCTGACCTCAGTTTATTTATATAATGTTCGAGTTTTTTCACGTTCCAAAAAAAGCCCAATGTCTGCCTTCTCCTCCTCCTTGAAATGCAGCCATCTCTGGGGTGGGTCAGCTGGGTGATGCAAAACCCCACAGGGACACCAGACGCACAGGAACCAATCTCATTGCACTGAATTGCCACTGCAGATCCAAGTCTTGAGTGCTGCAGCCACTGAGCAGAGAGACAAGGATGGAGGGATGTTGGCCAATGGTTGCTGTTCAGTTGACACATGCAACAGGTTGGATCTGACTGGGGAAAGAGGGAGATGGGTAACCTCCTTTTGATGGAACAGGAGACCAGACCTTGACACACGTGAATCCTGCATGACATAAAAGGATTCTCTTCTCTCTCTTTTTCCCGCAAGAAAAAGAAATCCCTTAGCGCTATGTCTTATCTTGACTTGTGAACACTTGATGGTTACAGAAGAAACACAGTTTACAGTTGTGGGACAGAAGCTGGAAACTTCTGTCTTGGTTTTTGCTTTGTTTGTTTTTGTTTCTTTCACCTGGAAAGGAAATTGGAATTCTGGCTGAGAGGGGAGGGTCAAAGTCGCCCTTAATCACCTCTCTGTTACTGTTTTTTAAATTGTAATGTTGACCATTGGAGTTTTGGGAGCTCCTTTCTACAGGAAAATGAAGGAGTGTGATATTATTTATTTGCTGTATTTTAATAATAAGGGCTATTTAATAGTTGTTGATGTTTTTTTAAAAAAAGAAAGAAAATTGAATAATGAGGATTTTTAAAAAACTGTTATTTTTATAAATGGTATTAAAAAATAAAACATATTTTTTTTGGAAAACTTGTCCTTGGTGTGCTTGCCTTAATTTCACTTTTGTAGGGAACGTGGAAACTTTGCTATCAAATACAAACAGTACTTAGCAGTTGCATAGCACTTTCAGAGGTTCAAAGCACTTAGCATGCAGTTGCCTTGTGTCTTTACAGCAGCAGTGAATAACCTGTTTTTTGTTTTGCTTTTTATATTTTTTATTATTGTTATTGAAAAATATAAACATATTACAAACATCAGTTCAAAATCCAAATATTGAGATTGCTCTGAATCTCTTGACTTCCCCCCATCCATTTCAAGGGTCCTAATGTTAATATTTACAACTGCATATCAATATTTATACAAACTTTTATCCTTCTAAAATATCCATACTTTCCATTACTTACAAGTGTGGTAAAAGTTCTGTTAATGTTTTAACCTGCTTGCAGTGGTCTCATAGGTAAATTATAACCTTTCCCCAATCTTTTTCAAAGTTCTTGTCTTCTTGAAGAACCTGTTGACCTACAGATGTTGTTAGACTACGACTCCCATCATCCCTGGGCCACGTTGGCTGAGGCTGATGGGAGCTGGAGTCCCAACATCACCCACCGGTTCCTTGTTTATCTTCTTATTGTAGATGAGTGGGGCTGGGTCTAAGGCCAAGAGAGGTTGTCCTCCTTAAGACCACCTGGTGAGTTTGTGGCAAAAAGAAGACTGAAAACAAAGACTTGATGACTTGTAGCTTGGCCACTTAGCCACAAAGTCCTGCAGCTAAAAATTGAAATTAACAACAATAATTTGTTCAAGAGCTCTAGTACCTGATATGCATAAACACACCAATAACAAAAAAGGTGATTGCTGCAAGGCTTCTTATTGTAGCCAAGTTAGGTGAGAACTTGCTTTGCACTCAGAAGCTCCCAGGTCCAATCGCCAGTTTAAAGTATTATGTAGCAGTTGGTTGGAAAGGATTCATAGAATTGTAGAGATGGAAGGAGTCACCAAGGGTCATCTAGTCCAACCCCCTGCAATACAGGAATCTTAGCTCATCCAACCTCTGCTTTAAAAACCTCCAAGGAAGGAGAGTTCACCACCTGAGAGCATCTGTTCCTCTGTTGAACAGCTCTTACCAACATTGGTTCAGCTTCTGGAGCTGTAGAAAAGAAGCTTGCTCCATGTGGCATGTAACAGACTTTGAGACATCTGAAGAGGGCTATCATATCTCCTCGCAGCTCCTCTTTTCCAAGCTAAACATACCAAACTCCCTCAACCATTTCTCATAAGGCTTGGTTTCCTGACCCTTGATCATCTTGGTTGCCCTCCTCTACACACATTCCACCTTGTCAACATCCTTCTTAAATTGTGTCACCTAGAATTGGATATAGTACCCCAAGTGTGGTCTAAACAAGGCAGAATAGAGTGGGACTATTACTCCCCTTGACTGGGACACTACACTTCTGCTGGTGCAACCTAGAAGAGCAATAGATTCTTTTGCTGCTGCTGCAAAAACACACACACACACACACACACACACACACACACACACACACACACAATGACTCATGTTAAGCTTGTGGTCTACCAAGTCTCCTAGACCCTTTTCACATGCACTGCTGGCAAACCAGATGTCCCCCAGCTGGTTATTCCTGCCTAAGTTTAGAACCTTACATCTGTCCCTATTGATCTTCATTCTGTTAGTCTGGACCCAGATCGCCAATCCGTTAAGGTCATTTTGAATCCCGATTCTGTCTTCTGCGCAATTAGCTACCCCTCCCAATTTGGTGTCCTCTGCAAATCTGATGAGCATCCTCTTGGTTCCTTCATCCAAGTCATCTATAAAGCTGTGGAACGGACCTAGGACAGAACCCTGTGGCACCCCACTTGTCACTTTTCCCCAGGATGATAAGGAACCATCCAGCTCCATCTTGTATGCAGGCTGAGACCGTACTTGCCCGTGGACTGTCTTGCCAGAGTGGTGCATGCTCTGGTTATCTCCTGCTTGGACTACTGTAATGCGCTCTACATGGAGCTACCGTTGAAGGTGACCAACTAATCCAGAATGCAGCAACTAGACTAGTGACTGGGAGTGGCTGCTGAGACCATATAACACCCGTCCTGAAAGACCTACATTGGCTCTCAGTATGTTTCTGAGCACAATTCAAAGTGTTGGTGCTGACCTTTAAAGCCCTAAACAGCCTAGGCCCAGTATACCTGAAGGACCGTCTGCACCCCCATTGTTCAGCCCGGACACTGACATCCAGCTCCGAGGGCCTTCTGGTGGTTCCCTCCCTCCAAGAAGTGAGCTTAGAGGAAACCAGCCAGAGGGCCTTCTCAGTAGTGGCACCCACCCTGTGGAACACCCTCCCATCAGATGTCAAGGAAATAAACAACTACAGTGGTACCTCGGCTTACGTTACCTTCAGGTAACATAATTTCAAGTTATGAACGCAGCAAACCTGGAAGTGTATACTTCTGGGTTTCACTGCGCAAGTATGCACAAAAATGACGCCTCCAGATACGGACTTTTCAGGGTAAGTATGGACCCCCAGGATGAATTAAGTTCGTATGTGGAGGGTCCACCATATCTGACTTTTAGAAGACATGCGAAGGCAGTCCTGTTTAGGGAAGTATTTAATGTCCAGTGTTTTGTTGTACTTTTAATATTTTGTTGGAAGCTGCCCAGAGCGGCTGGGGAAACCCAGCCAGATGGGTGGGGTAAAGGTAAAGGGACCCCTGACCATTAGGTCCAGTCGTGGACAACTCTGGGGTTGCGGCGCTCATCTCACTTTATTGGCCGAGGGAGCCGGCGTACAGCTTCCAGGTCATGTGGCCAGCATGACTAAGCCGCTTCTGGCGAACCAGAGCAGTGCACGGAAATGCCGTTTACCTTCCCACCGGAGCGGTACCTATTTATCTACTTGCACTTTGACATGCTTTCGAACTGCTAAGTTGGCAGGAGCAGGTAACGAACAATGGGAGCTCACCCCGTTGCGGGGATTCGAACCGCCAACCTTCTGATCGGCAAGTCCTAGCCTCTGTGGTTTAACCCACAGCGCCACCCGAATCACTCTGGGCAGGGTATAAATAATAAAATATTAATAGTGAATCAGCCCATCTAGTTCAGTTATTGGCCACAATGACTGGCAGCAGGGTTCCAGGCAGAGTACATTCCCAGCTTTGCCAGGAGACTGAAGTGTCCAACTTGCTCACTTTATTTAAATTCCAAAATACCCCAAGCCATGTTGCTTATTTGCCATGCCTTTCCCCCCTCACTGCCCGCCCCAACGAAAGGTTCCAGAGGTGCGCTATTCCTGAAGCTGTACTATTGCAAACTGAGTAAGTGCCCACGGTTTGCCAAAGGCCTGCTCTTGCCCTGAGCTGTTGCAACAGTTCACAAGACTTCTGTCTGCTTCCCCTCATGCCTTTGCTGACTCACACCTCACGCAAGCCACTCTGGCAGCAAAGGAGCAGGAGGAATTTGGAGCAAAGGCAAGGGAAGGCTGACAGGATTGCAGCACAGACGGGACCGTGGAGGGACAAGAGGGAGATGCCCGTATATTCAGGGGAACTTCGAGGTTTGCAAAAGTGCAAACAACTTTTTTTTAAAAAAAATGCAATCCCCAAAGGTTCAAAAATCCAAGCACCAGCCCAATGATGACTGAGATACGGAACATAGAGGGCTCATCCAGATTTCATTTTGTGCCATGTTTCTAAACACAGGTTCGCACTGTAAAGTGCCATGTCTGAACGCTTCATGCCACTCCTTACCCGTGCATTTCCTGAGAAAACCTGCTTTTACCCCTGAATCAAGCAGCCTAAACTGTCGTGGGGAAATCACTGAGGCAAAAGAAAACGCCTGGAAATGTGAGGGAGAGTGGAGTGTCCTGCTTGATCTCCTTAATCCTGCAGCCCGCCAGATGTTCCTGGACTGCATACACACCATACAGTTAAAGCAAAGAATCCTGGGAACTGTAGTTTACCCCTCACAGAGCTGTAATTCCCAGTAGACAACACAAACTACAGTTCACAGAATTGAGAAAACCCTTTAAATGTGTGGTGGGCATGCTGACTCAGCTTTCTTTTTTGAAATCATTTTTATTGGATTTTTACAATACAAAGTTATAAAAATATGAATACATATCCATATACAGTCATACCTCAGAAATTGAACGGAATCCGTTCCGGAAGTCCATTCAACTTCTGAAACATTCGGAAACCAAAGCACGGCTTCTGGTTGGCTGCAGGAAGCTCCCACAGCCAATCGGAAGCCTCAGAAGCCCCGCTGGACGTGCGGCTTCCAAAATAAAATTCAGAAACCAGAGCAGTCACTTCTTGTTTTTGATCGTTCGGTAGCCGATTTTTTTGGGACCCAGCATGTTCAGGAGCCGAGGTACGACTACAGAGAGTCCTCCAAATCTCAAGACTTCCTCCCACCCCCTCCCTGGAGTCTCAATTAAACATTAAAAACTGCATCTTCTTCCTAACTCTATTATATCAGTCTATATTTTCCATGGTAATTGTTACACTACAAGTGTTATGTACTGAGTTGAATAGGATCCAAACTGCAGCAGTCTGATTGGTCCTAGAACAATAGGCTCCAAAAGGCAGCAGTCTGATTGGTCCTAGAACAATAGGATTCAGAATGCAGCAGTCTGATTGGTCCTAGAACAATGCAGCAGTATGATTGGTTAGCAGGAACCACCCAATCATGCTCCAGATAGAAGTGAATCCACAACCGGATTGGCCTACAGTAGAATCCTGGAATTAGCCAATCATGTGCAGCCCATTGTGTAAATAATGTATATAAAGCAGATACTTTGAGGGGACATTCATTTCATTCCTCCTCACCACTATGAGCTGAATAAAGAGCATGAAATCACTTTGCGACTCTGAGTATATTTCACTGGCGACGAAGGTGGGATCCCGCTGAGCTGACTGCCACACACAGCACCGCAGCACCGCCACCTGCCGCACCGCTGCCTCGCACCGTGTATCTAGGCTTCAGCTCCGGGACACAAGGAACTCAGAATGGCAACTGACAGCAGCTTCTCGCCATTCAACCCAGCATCTGGAGACTGGGAAGCGTACGCCTCCCGTTTCACCTTCCTCCTAGAAGCCAAAGGGGTCACCGATGAAGAAGACGCCAAGAAGAGGGCAATATTCTTCAGCGTCTGCGGAGAGGAGACATTTGAAATCGCCCGGGCTCTCCTTGCGCCTGAAGACGTCGCTACTGTTCCATACAAAACAATAATGGAACAGCTGAAGGGGCACTTTTCGCCACAGCCCTCAGTGGTGGCTCGTCGAAATGCCTTCTACGCAAAGCGGCAAGCCCCTGGGGAAACCATAACTGGGTTTGTGACCTCTCTCCGCCAAGCTGCCCGGTTCTGCAACTTCTCAGAGCTGGAGAACATGCTTCGTGACCGCCTCGTCGGTGGCCTGAAGGATGAGAAGCTGCAACGACGCCTCTACGCTAAGAAGAACCTAACGTTCCAGGTCGCTCTGGAGGAGGCCCTGGCAACGGAAGCTGCTGAGAGGTCGACGCAAGAGGCACGGCTGAGCCAGCCGTCCCAACCGAGGGTCCACCACGAAGACCTCACCAACGACTCGGGATCCGACAGGGAGGAGGTGCACCGAGTACAGCAGCGCACTCAAGCAGCCCACATACCACAGCTGCCTCGACGAGAAGGAGGGAACTGCGCAAGCTGTGGAGAAAGTCACGAGAGGAGGACCTGCCGTTTCCGCAACGCAGAGTGCAGGCAGTGCAGAAAATTGGGACACATCGCCCGGGTGTGTCGGGCTCGGCCCACCCGAAGCCAGGCATCAGATGACCAATCCAAGAGCCCCAGGTCCCGGGGCCCAACGCACCAAGGCAACTCGACGGAGCTCACAGACTTCCAGGTATACCAGTTGCCCCACCCCAACGTAGAGAAAATTTATGTAGAGGTACAGATAGAGGGGGCCCCATGCCGCATGGAGCTTGACACGGGTTCAACTCTATCCATAATCTCGGCAAGGACCTTAAGGAAACTGTGTCCTACTGGGGGTCCCAAACTCAGGCCGGCCCCATTCACCCTCTGGGACTTCCAGAAACGTAAGGTCCCCACAATGGGGGTGGGGACCTTCAGGGTGCAATACCGAGGGCGGACGCGGCAACTGGACTTGCTTGTGGTCAAGGGCCCCTACATTAGCTTACTGGGGTTGGCATGGTTTGGACCACTGGGACTAGCCATCACCGGGGTGAACCACATGAGCTTACAAGTGGACGTGGACGCCATATGCAAGGAGTTTCCGGGGGTTTTCAATGGGAAATTGGGACAGTATACGGGCCCCCCCATTGCTCTACAGCTTGACCCCGCAGTACGACCAGTCAGGCTCAAGGCCCGCCGGGTCCCATTCGCCCTGAAACCCCGTATAGACGAGGAATTGGACCGACTCGTGGAGCAAGGAGTGCTGGAGCCGGTGCCTAATGCCCCCTGGGAAACCCCAATCGTCACACCCGTCAAGCCTAATGGTTCGGTCCGCATCTGCGCAGACTACAAATGTACCATAAACAAGGCCCTCATGGCCCATGCATACCCAGTGCCAGTGGTCAGCCATGTCCTTGCCACCCTGGCTGGGTCGAAAATTTTTGGCAAGCTGGACTTGGCCCAAGCATATCAACAGCTGCCAGTAGATGAGGCCACAGCAGAGGCACAGACGATTGTGACGCACAGAGGAGCGTTCAGGGTAAAGCGGCTGCAATTCGGGGTCAGCGTGGCACCAGGCATATTCCAGAATCTAATGGACTCTCTCCTTAAAGGGATTCCTGGTGTCACCCCCTTCTTTGATGATGTGTTGATTGCCGGGCCCACACCAGAGGAGTTTGAGGACCGCCTCCGCACTGTTCTGCACCGTTTCCAGATGGCGGGTCTCAAGGTGAAGCGGGAAAAATGTCTACTAGGAGTGCCTCAAGTGGACTTTCTGGGATTTATGGTGGATGCAGAAGGGGTTCACCCGACTGGGGACAAGGTACGGGCCATTTGTGATGCCCCAGCGCCCAAGAACAAGACTGAACTTCAGGCCTTCTTGGGATTATTGAACTTTTACCATTCCTTCCTTCCCCACAAGGCGGCGGTAGCGGAGCCCCTACACAGACTCCTGGACAAGCGGGCCCCTTGGGTGTGGGGCCAGCGCCAGGAGGCCGCATTCCAGGCAGTCAAGGACTTGCTTGTCTCAAACTCGGTCTTGGCACACTTCGACGAGAGGCTGCCGGTGGTGCTAGCATGCGACGCCTCGCCCTATGGCATCGGCGCTGTCCTGGGACACCAACTCCCGGATGGAAGAGAGGTACCGGTAGCATACTTTTCCCAGACACTCAACGAAACCGAGCGGAACTACTCGCAAATCGACAAGGAGGGTCTGGCAATCGTGAAGGGAGTAAAAAAATTCCATGATTTCTTGTACGGGCGGCCCTTCACCGTGGTGACTGACCACAAGCCGTTGCTTGGCTTGTTTGCCCCCGAAAAGCAGACCCCCCAAGTGCTGTCTCCTCGCGTCCTCAGGTGGTCAATTTTCCTTGCCAGCTACCAGTATGCACTGATTCACCGCCCGGGAAAGGCGATGGGCCATGCAGACGCCCTCAGCAGGCTACCACTACCGGAAACAGGCCCCGACCCAGCACCTGCACAAGAGGTTATGAGCCTGGAGCTGCTTCCTGACCGCCCCATTCAGGCACAAGAAGTTGCACACCATTCCAAGAAAGATAGGGTCATCTCCCGGGTCCTGGACTGGGTGTGGAGGGGATGGCCCAGCCGCAGCCCCGGGCCAGAATTCGCCGGCTACACAACCCGCAAACATGAACTGTCAGCCCACAAGGGGTGCCTGTTATGGGGAAGCAGGGTCGTTGTTCCCCAGCCCCTCCGCAAAAGGGTCCTCACAGCCCTACACGAGACACACCCAGGGGTAGTAAGAATGAAGGCCCTTGCCAGGAGTTATGTGTGGTGGCCGGGGATCGACGGAGAGATAGAGGCCTGGGTCAAACACTGCCAGGCCTGCCAGGAATCCCGCCCAGATCCCCCAAGGGCCCCAGTCCAGTCCTGGGAGTCCGCCCGAGCACCATGGTCACGCCTGCATGTGGACTTCGCTGGCCCCTTTCAGGGGAAAACATTCTTCATAGTGGTGGACTCCTACACCAAATGGCTGGAAGTCGCACTGGTACCGTCCACTTCTACGTCCGCAGCCATCCGGGTACTACGCAGGCTGTTTGCAACCCACGGGCTCCCTGACACTCTCGTCTCAGACAACGGGACTGCATTTACATCAGGAGAATTTCAAACCTTCACAGTGCAGAACGCCATCCGCCACATCCGTTCGGCGCCATTCCACCCTGCCACCAATGGCCAAGCAGAACGCATGGTGCGGACCACCAAGGACACCCTTCGCCGCATGACGCAAGGGGATTGGGAGTACCGCCTTGCCACATTCCTTCTAGCACAGCACAGCACCCCCAGCTCAACGACTGGCCGGAGCCCCGCTGAACTACTAATGGGTCGGCGCCTTGCAATCAGATTGGACCGCCTTCACCCCGATAGAGCTCAGGATGAGGTAGTGGTGGGGGAAGGCAGGAACCCCCGGACCTTCGAGGCCCAGGACCCAGTGTACGCAAAGAATTTTGGGGCAGGCCCTGCATGGGTACCTGCCACAGTCACCAGGGTCACGGGCCCCGTGTCGTACGAGGTGCTAACAGATGGGGGGCAATGCTGGCGCCGCCACTGCGACCAGATACGGCGACGATTCCCGGGAGAAAACCAGGAGGAGGAGGACAGGTCAGAGGAGTCCCAAGGGAACAGTGGGGCAGTGAGGCCCATAGAGCAGCAGGGGCAAGCAGCAGAGGCAGAATCAGTAAATACAGAGAGGACCCGCGAGGCCGAAAGGACACCGGAACCAGAACCACGACTGAGCGAGCCGGTTGCGCCAGACCAAACAGCCCCATCCTTGGAACACGAGCCAGAACCTGAACCCCGGACCAGGGAACACCCCAGGCCGCAACGCACACGTAGGCCACCGGCGTACCTTGAGGACTATGAATGCGACCTTCCGGGCAGGACTGGAACTTAGAGGGGAGGGGTGTTATGTACTGAGTTGAATAGGATCCAAACTGCAGCAGTCTGATTGGTCCTAGAACAATAGGCTCCAAAAGGCAGCAGTCTGATTGGTCCTAGAACAATAGGATTCAGAATGCAGCAGTCTGATTGGTCCTAGAACAATGCAGCAGTATGATTGGTTAGCAGGAACCACCCAATCATGCTCCAGATAGAAGTGAATCCACAACCGGATTGGCCTACAGTAGAATCCTGGAATTAGCCAATCATGTGCAGCCCATTGTGTAAATAATGTATATAAAGCAGATACTTTGAGGGGACATTCATTTCATTCCTCCTCACCACTATGAGCTGAATAAAGAGCATGAAATCACTTTGCGACTCTGAGTATATTTCAACAAGTGAAATCAAAATCCTGCCAATGTTTCCATCTGCTTACAGTGGTCTCTTAAATAACTTATACGTTTTCCCCATTCTTTTGTAAAGTTTTTGTCCTCTTGGTTCCTGAGTTTTCCAGTTGGCATGGCCATTTCGGCATAGTCCCTCAGCTTGGTTTGCCATGTGCAGACTTGGTTTTCTCTCCAGTGCCCTCGAATCCAAACTTTTCTCATTTGAGTTGGCAAAGGGTAGTGACCAAAAAGCACCCCAGAGGCTAGGAGGGTGGTACACAGTGAGCAAAATTCCTGTTTGGCTATGGTATTTCCTCTCCCCTGAGTCCATGTCTCTGAATCCTACCTCAATTCCCTTCCCCCCTTCGCCAGCCTGTCTTATGAGGTGGGAATTATTCACCATTGAGGGGTGGTTGTTTTTTGAAGGGGGGGGGGTGAAGCTTTGGCTACTTTGCTGAGCTGGGCAGCTTACTCAGCCCCTCAGACTTCAAGAAGTAGACAGAGCCCATGACGTTGCAGTCTACCCCCCAGTCCACCCTGGTCTCTGGGAACTCTGCCTTCAGTTGCTATGAAACATCTGGCTGGAGGGATCTGGGCAGGCGCTGAGTCAGGTCTTGGAAGCGGAGATGCTATCATGTACAGGAAATGATCTGCTCACTTGACAGATGAATCTGCAGGGAGGACAAGCTTTCGACGGAACTGAGTTTAGGTCTTAGCCCTCCGCTGTACGTTGGGGCTGTCATCTTGGGCACAGATGATGGCATGACTCACGCCCTGAAGGAATCGGAGCGTCAAAAGGGAGAAGGAACGAGTCCTGATCATAGGACGCTGTTTTCATATTTCAGGGGGGTGGGGAAGGGGGAGGTTCAGCGGCCTCCTCTGGCAGATACTTCAAATTAAAACGCACATATTACTGGGGCGGCAAACCACAGAAGTGTAAAAACGTCAAAACGTGAGATCACAGCTGAAATGAACGTAAAGCACAACGGCTGCAACAATTCAACATTGCAAAATTCAACCAAGTGGATAAAATCCAGTGCTTTTTTTAAAAAAAATGTTTAGGGGTAGTCTCATTTTCCTACTCATATTGAAATACTGCCCCTTAATGAGGCCACACTTAGATTCACAAAATGTTTAGGGGTATGTGTACCCCTGCGTACCCCAAGAAAAGAAAAAGCATTGATAAAACCTATGCGGGCCAATTCATATCCAGAATGGGCTGTGGTCCAGCGGTCAAGCATGCTGAAGGTCCCAGATTCAATCCCTGGCATCTCCAGGTAGAACTGAGAAAGGCTCACTGGAACCCCCGATTGCTGCTACCAGTCAGTGTTGACAATATAGTGTTAGATAGTTCAGAGGTCCAGTTCAGTAGAAGTCAGCTTTCCATACGGGAATGCCTTGGGAAACAGAATTATCTTTGTCTGCAGCCAATGAAGTAATGGTGTGGAAGCCAGCAAGCCACCTTAGGGAGTGCAATTAGCAAACAGGGTGCCGTGACTGAAAAAGCCCCGTCTCCATTTGCCACTGACCTACGGTAATTTCAGATGGTGGTGGACCTGGATGAAAACCTCACTGCAGGAGGAGAACCTGGATAAATGAAAGCAATCTCTGGATGGGCTCTTGTAGAAGAAGGTTGTTGATAACTGTTTGGTTTTGGTGGGACTTGCTATGGAATGAAATGTGCCATGTAAGTGACATGGTTTTAATTGTGTCAGTTGTCAGTATTGTAGCAGTTGTCAGCACACCAAGTGAAACTATTTATTATTATTATTATTATTATTATTATTATTATTATTATTATATTTATATCCCGCCCATCTGGCCAGGTTTCCCCAGCCACTCTGGGCGACTCCCAACAGAATATATTAGAAACATGATAAAACATCATACATTAAAAACTTCCCTAAACAAGGTTGCCTTTAGATGTCTTTGAAAATCAGATAGTTGTTTATTTCCTTGACATCTAATGGGAAGGCGTTCCACAGGGCAGGCGCCACCACCAAGAAGGCCCTCTGCCTCGTTCCCTGTAACCACACTTCTCACAGTGGGGGAACCGCCAGAAGGCCCTCGGAGCTGGACCTCAGCGAAGGGAGGTGGAGACGCTCCTTCAAGTATACTGGGCCGAGGCCGTTTAGGGCTTTAAAGGTCAGCACCAACACTTTGAATTGTGCTCGGAAACGTACTGGGTGCCAATGTAGGTCTTTCAGGACCTATGTGCTGCTGCAGGGGTAAGGGGTTGCAATAATGGAATGAGTACCTATTGGATGGTGCCCATGCCATCGCTGAGAGCAAACCATCCGTCAGGGGCAGCTCATCTGCAAGAGATTCCTACATAGCAAGATTGTTGCTGCCAGCCTTCTTGTCACGTTTGCAGAGATCTTTCTACTGCATATACACCACTTCCCAAACCAGCAGTGGGAGCACACTGGATGCAGCCTAAACAGAAATGTGCACACAGCCTCTTTCTGTGGCACCTTGAAGCTCCTCCCAAAAGGACCCCAGCCCACAGGGTGGGGTGTGCGTTGTTGTCTTGGCTATTAATAGCCACTTATCAGACGTGACGTGGTTTCCCTAGGTGTGGTCCGGCTGAGATGTTCAGGAGACGCCAAAGGGGCTGGAGGAGACTGTCAGGAGCTGAGGTTTCGCAGTCCGTCCCACAGCCGCAGCTGGTGTTGGCGTGGCTGGGACAAGCAGATCTTGCAAGGGGAGGAGAAGCAACTGAGGGAATGGAAAAGCCTCTCGCGGAGGGAAAGTCAGCGACACCCAAAGACAGACAGGGGCCCACCCAGCTGAGCTCAGCACCACAGCTCGGCTCAGCCAGCCGGGCAGGAGGGGAGGCAGCAGGATAAAGTGGGAAGGCACAGTCTGAGCAAACACAAACTTTCTCACTCCTTCGGACACGGAAAGGGCCAAGGAACTGGGCCTAGACTGCTGCAGACTCCAAACTGTGGGGGTCTCAATATGTCCTGGAATACAGAAAAACCGGCAAACAACACACAACAAGGCTGAAGCATAGCTTGCGCATTTCCTCCTGCGTACACATCTCACAGCGACTGTGCACACACCATTCATTTAGAGCACGTGGAAAGCATAATTCCACCCCACCCCCAAATGGGAACTGTAGTTTACTTCTCCAAAGGCTACAATTTCTAGCAGCCTTAATGAACTACAGTTCCCAGTAGAGTCATACCTCTACTTACGTATCCCTCTGAATACAGAATCTTCGGGTTACGGCCACGGCAAACCCGGAAGGGTATACTTCCAGGTTTCACCCCGCGTGTGTGCGCAGAAGCGTGCATCTATTTACGTTATTTTTGGGGTGTGAACGGAGCCCTGGGAGGAATTAAGCTCGTATCTGGAGGGTCCACTGTATTCTTTTTGGGGGGAGGGGCGAGTCCTTTAAATGTTTTGTGTGTACACAGCCCATGAGAAAGAAATAAACACACATAAACTTCCCCCCTTTCGTACTCTACCTGGAAGCATGACAAGGAAATATGTGAGTCATCCCCAAACATCTGTTTAGGATTTGGGGTGCTTTTTTGTTTCTTTAGCTACTTCCAGGTTTGTGCGAAGTGACTGGAGAACAGGAAACGGGTTGTTTCGAACTCAGCTCCGTGTGTGTGTGTGTGAGAGAGAGAGAGAGAGAGAGAGAGAGAGATGAAGAAGAAGAAGAAGAAGAAGAAGAAGAAGAAGAAGAAGAAGAAGAAGAAGCTTCTTTTAATGCAGAGAAATTGCATGTGGTACAGTCCTTCCTGGACTTTAAAGAGCACAAGAGCAAGACTGCATGCTTGCATTCTTTCCCCATATTTATTTGTTTTTAATCCAAGTCTTCCTGCACATAGAAAACTAGCCTAATAGTCTCCCTAATTTCCCAGTTCCAGGGTGACCCCTGACACAAAGCTCCATCAGTAGGTCTTAGCCATAGTAGCCAGACAGTGGGGTGGGGGAGGTCCAGCTGCCATTCTTCATCCCCATGTAGCCCTGTTCCAGAACATTGTGGGAAATGCCAAACCAAGACAGAACAGGTGCAGAACAGGGGCAGCAGTGCACCCTGGGCCCTTGGATGGCAGGTCCAAGCTGCTGAGCCTGTAGCTGGCACTCCTGTGAGTGCACTCGCCTCAGTGTGGGATGGTGAGATGTGTAGAGCAATTGACAGAAGGACTGTGCTCTTTCTGCATGTAAAAAGCAGAGCCCTACAAAGAGTGTGTTTGCACAGGTTCATTCATTTCTGATAAGGGCAAAGAAATACTGATCCTGCTAATCATCTTCTGAATATTAATAATAATAATAATAATAATAATAATAATAATAATAATAATTTATACCTCACCCATCTGGCTGGGTTCCCCCAGCCACTCCAGGTGGCTTCCAGCACATACAAAAATAGAATAAAAAGTCAAACATTAAAAACTTCCCATTACAAGGCTGCTTTCAGATGTCTTTATCATCATAATTTTATAATTTGAGGACCGAAGCTCACATTGAACTCATTCCAGGGAATGGCAGATTCACCCCACTTGGGTAGTTCCCGGTGGGGTGGGCTTCATTTGCAAACATATATCCTTGACCACAGACTTGGTTTATTTGCCATATTTTCCCTGGAAAGGGTAAATCCAGATCAAACGGGGCAGGGCAGAAACAAGCTGACATTCTGATGCCGACAGTGTTGGGTGGCTGGTGCAAAATCCCACAATATGCGCCCACCTGGAAGCATCCTTGCATTGCACTCTCATAGAGGCATAGAATTGTAGAATTGGAAGGGACCCCGGGGATCATCTAGTCCATCCCCCTGCAGTACAGAAGGATGCAGTTGTCCCATATGGGGATCGAACCTGCAACCTTGGCGTTATCAGCCCCATGCTCTAGCCAAGTGAGCTATCTAGCGTGCCTTGAAAATTAAGACACACCATCTATTTCCCTATGGTTTATCTACCCATCCATCCCTCTATATTACATAAGAACACAGGAAGCCCCCTTATGCTGAGTCAGGCCATTGTTCCCTCTGGCTCAGTATTTTCTGCACTGACCAGAAGCATCTCTGCAGGCTTTTAGGCAGGGGACATTCCCTGCCCTATCTGGAGATGCTGGGGATTGAACCCAGGACCTTCTGCATGCAAAGCAGGTGTCCCCCCACTGATGCATTTTCTGAATCGGCTTTTAGATACATCCTGCATACATCCAGATTCATTGGGATGGTTCAGTCGGTAGAGCAGGAGCCTCTTCATCTCAAGTTCATGGTTTCGAGCCCCACGTTGGGCAAAAGATTCCTGCATTGCAGGGGGTTGGGCTAGATGACCCTTGGGGTCCCTTCCAACTCGATGATTCTTTGTTTTGGTAGATGGTTAGTGGGATCATGTGGTTGAAGGTGAAGCTGAAGGTGAGACTCGGACTCACCCAGATGAATCCCAGTACACATAGGAGAGAAAGGCTAACAGAAGCTTCCGTCTAATTTGCATTGGTGTTTGGTGCCATCTCCTGGACCATGACTGAAACATCACCTGAGTAGCTGATTCATAAACATTGCCATGCATGCACTCCTCTCTATGGGGTTGTGGCGCTCAACTCTCTTTCAAGTCGAGGGAGCCGGTGTTTGTCCACAGACAACTTTCTGGGTCATGTGGCCAGCATGACTAAATCGTTTCTGGCACAACGGAACACCGTGAAGTAAGCCAGAGCGCATGGAAATGCTATTTACCTTCCCGCCAGAGCGGTACCTATTTATCTACTAGCACTAGCGTGCTTTCGAACTACTAGGTTGGCAAGAGCTGGGACAGAGCAACAGGAGCTCACCCCATTGCAGGGATTTGAACTGTCAACCTTCCAACTGGCAAGCCCAAGAGGCTCAGTGGTTTAGATCACAGTGCCACCCGCGTCCCTTTGACTGGACTTAACCATCCAGGGGTCCTTTACCTTTACCTTTAAAAGTAAAGGTAAAAGGACCCCTGACCATTTGGTCCAGTGGCAGACGACTCTGGGGTTGTGGTGCTCATCTCGCTTTATTGGCCGAGGGAGCCGGCATACAGCTTCCAGGTCATGTGGCCAGTATGACTAAGCTGCTTCTGGCGAACCAGAGCAGTGCATGGAAACGCCGTTTACCTTCCTGCCAGAGCAGTACCTATTTATCTACTTGCACTTTGACATGCTTTCAAACTGCTAGGTTGGCAGGAGCAGGGACTGAGCAATGGGAGCTCACCCCGTCGCGGGGATTCGAACCGCTGACCTTCTTATCGGCAAGTCCTAGGCTCTGTGGTTTAACCCACAACGCCACCTGAGTCCCTTACCTTTACCGTTTTCTAAAGCGCATAGTCCCTGCCTTGAGCATAATTAAGCATTTCTTCAGCACAGACATAAACCACAGTTAAGGCTGCACTTAGAACCCTGGTTTCAAATCCCAGCTAAGTGGGAAACCCGGTTAGCTTCAAACACAGGCAATAGCAGTGTTGATACAAAGCTTAACTAAGTGCAATGCAGATAAGGAGGAGAAAGCAAGCGATCCACAGCTGGTTCCTGGGTGTTGATTGTGCTCAAGCCATGAGAAGTGTAATTGTGCCATGGGGAAGAAGAGCCATGGCTCAGTGGTAGAGCAACATGCCAAAGCTCGCAGGTTCAATTCCTGCCATCTGCACATCGGGCTGGGAATGTCTTCTGTTCGGAAGCCACTGCAACTCAGTGCAGACAGTACTGAGCTTGCTGGAACTCCACATGAGGCAGCTTCCTACATTCCTAATATCTGGAGGGATTTGTTCCAATAAAGACAGCCTACAGATCCCACAGAGACTCACAAATGTGTTTGTGGGCTGGAAAGCCTCTGTCTGATGCTTTGTCAGACAGCGGCTTGCACTTACCCCATGTGATCGTCGCCTCTCCCGTTCATCCTCCCTCTATTGTTTTTCTACCCTCTTTCACTTTCATCATGGAAATTTAGATTGCAAGCCTCCTGGGGCACAGACCTGGCTTGTGTTGTTCTGTAAAGTGCCATCAAGTGGACTGATGCCAGGCAGTAGTAAAAAAATAAAATAAAATAAAAATAAGGGGGTGGGCAGATAGCTTAGGGGTCAGATAACCCCAAACCGTCCAACATTTCTCCAATGAAAATATGGACATCCTAAGGAAAAGTGGGATGTTCTGGGGTCAAATCAGAAACTAGGACAGCTTCTCTAAATCAGGGACGTCCTTGGAAAATAGGGACATTTGGAGGCTTGGTGAGAGCCCAGTTACATTTGGGTCTTCCTGCCCTTTTGAACTCTTTCCCTTCTTGCTGCCCATTATGACTACACAACTTTTAAGAACTGGCGCCTGAGTTTGCTTGTTTCCTCTTCCCTCCTCAGTGTTTTTCTGAGGTTGTTGTTCATGTTTGTTACGGTTGCATATCTACAGGGCCGGCCCACCCGTGAGGCAAAGTGAGGAGACTGCCTCAGGTGGCAGGATCCACAGGGGCAGCAGATCTGGCCTCCAGCAACCCACTGTTGCTGCTGGGCTGTGGTGCACTCCTTGGAGGCAGCCCTCTCCGGTATGCTGCCTCTACAGCGGCATCGTGACAAACAGGAGGGTGCTGGTCTCCTCTTCCCTCCTTGTTCCCAACGTAGATCTTTAGTTCTCTCTTGTTCCTGCTGTAGATCTCCACGCATCCCTTCTTCCCTCCCTGGGGGATGTCTTGGGCCAGCCCTGTATATCTCTGAAAACTAAGAATAATTATAGGGTTACCATATTTCAAGAAGTAAAAATCCGGACACAAAAGTTGTTGAGCTTTCTTTGGGAAATCAACCTCTAAGTTGTTGAGGTGTTTTTGTTTTGTTTTGTTTTGTTTTGTTTTGTTTTGTTTTGTTTTGTTTTGTTTTGTTTTGTTTTGGTTTGGTTTGGTTTGGTTTGGTTTGGTTTGGTTTGGTTTGTTTTGGTTTGGTTTGGTGTGGTTTGGTGTGGTGTGGTGTGGTGTGGTGTGGTGTGTTTTGTGTTTGTTTGCAAATTCCCCACAATTGTATTCTTGGTTCTGGTGGTGAGAACCAGAACATTTTGCCAATTTTTCAAAATTTCCCCCTGGGTCACTGATTCTACCGCGTGGAATTCTGGACATATTTTGAATGTATGGTTGGAGGTGACTGGAGCCCTTTGGGACCAGTAGGATGGAAGCCAAGGAGACCAACAGTAGAGGGTGCCAGAGCCAATAACAGGCAGAGCTACGTAATTCATTCTTGGTTTTTTGCCCCTTTTCTCTTCCCTGCTGAATTCTACGTGGGCAATGATGGGTTTAAGGAAAGGGAAGCAGACAAGCTTCCTGGACTGGTTGTAAGGAAGAAGGCAGACAGCTGTGGGCTAGCAAGGGCAGTTTGATGGACCAGCTTCCCCTGCTTTAACTGCATGGTGTTGTACACAACCTGAGTTTCCTACTAGACAAAGCACAGCCCTCTGTTTCAAGGTGTCCTCTGTTTGAAGGGCTGTCTGGTCCAAGTCAGCTTTATAAGGAAGGAACCCCAAGAAAAAAGGCCTCAAACCTCTTTTTGACCCAGACAGTAGACTTAGCAGGCACACAGGCCACATTTACACCATAAAGTACAGTGATTCCACTTTAAGCAGTCATGGCTTCTTCCAATGCATCATGGGAGCTGTGGTTTGATAAAGGTCCTGAGAGAAGTAGCTCTGGGAGGGGAAAGGGGGTCTCCAAACTACTCTCACCACGCTTAACAAACTACAGCTCCCAGGATTCTTTGCGGGGGGAGCCATGGCTGTTTAAAGTGGTACCATAGTGCTTAAAATTACTGGTCTTCAGGTGGTGGTTCAGGACGCGCTAATGGGTCACAGCCTGGTCCATCAGCAGCACCCCCGTGCAGTTATATGGTAAAAGATTAAGAAATGGGTCCCCAAATGCATGGTTGAGCTAAAGGGGCATCCTGAGTCTGAAAAATTTGAAGACTGCTGTTTTAAATATATGGCATAAATGTGGCCCTGGTCACAGTTTCCTTCCAATACGGTGAGAGGTATAGTGGTACCTCTGGTTGCGAACGGGATCCATTCCGGAGGCCCGTTTGCAACGTGAAAAGCCCGCAACCTGAAGCGCCGTATCTGCGCAGGTGTGTGGCACAATTTGGCACTACTGTGCATGCGCGAAGCGTGATTTAGTGTTACTGCACATGCGCAAGTGGCGAAACCCGGAGGTAACCCTTTCCGGTCCTTCCGGGTTGCCGTGGGACACAACCTGAAAAAATGTAACATGAAGCAAACATAACATGAGGTATGACCGTATTGCTGTCTTCATGGAGTCGCCTGGGATAGCTCAGTCTGTAGAGCTTGAGACAGTTAATCTCAGGGTCGTAAGTTCGAGCCCCATGATTCCTGCATTGCAGGGGGTTGTACTAGATGACCCCATCCTCCCAACAGTACAATTCTATGGTCCTGTTTTCAGCGGCGTAGTGTGGGTTGTCAGCAAGGCAAGTAATTTGCGCCCCCTAACCCGGGGCAAGGCAAGTAATTTGCGCCCCTAACCCCTAACCTGCCGTCGCTGCAAGCTTCTTCTTGCTGCTGCCTGGGCTGGGGTATTTACAGCAAGGTAGCCACGGCAGCGGTGGCAGGTCCATGTCAGGTGATCTGAGGCGAGTTGCCGCTGGCGCTGCCGCCCAAACAACGCCGCTTGCCCGGAGGAGGAGGAGGGCAGAGAGGCGAGGAAAATGCAACATGGCCCAGCAGCTGCAGCGGCGGCGGGGCTGTGAGGAGGGGCTGCCTGGCGCGCCCTCCGTGGCCCTGACGCGCGGGGACCGCGGCGAGTGCTGAGAGCCGCTGCCTGCCGGACTACTTCAGCCCGGAGGCGCACAGCTCGTCAGTTCCGCGAGACATGGGGCTCTGCTACAGCCTGCGCCCGAGGCTCTTCGGCGACTCTGGAGGCGGCGAGCGCGCCCCCCCCCGATGTTGTGCCCGGTGCGGCCGGCCCCCCTGCACCCCCCATGCTACGCCACTGCCTGTTTTAATGTCTAGTAAAAGCAATTTTGCATGGGGGTTACGTTCCGGGTCATTGCGCACAATTGTGAAGGGTGCATAAGCCCGCCCTGCCCCGTGATGCCACCTTTTTCTGCCACTTCCAGGTTCACAGCAATGTGTGTGTGTACAGCCGTGCGTTATTTGAAGGCGTGCAAAATGGGAGTTGCCTGTAAATATTTCCAAAAGTGCGTCGAGACAGACACAAATTAGCACATGCAAATGTTACACAGATCTGCATTATTATTATTATTATTATTATTATTATTAATAATAATTTTAAGAAAATGCAAGTGACCACCCTAGAGCACAGACATGTCTCGTTTGCCTTTGGCACCAGGTTTCTTACACATTTTAGTAGCAGGTCGAAAAGGAAAAGGGCGTATGTCATCTGTCTCTCTCTGTGTGTGTCTGTGCATCTGCATTTCCAAAGATGGACAGCAGAGGGAGAATTTTTTTTTTCATGTTAAGGCACCCAAGCAGCCCCTGAGAGTGCCCCCTTCTCAACACACAGACAGAGCTTGCATACACTGTGCATGTACAAACAGTTCTGTTTGCTCACGTCCTCAGTCTTGACCCATGAGCTCTTCCTCCCCTAGCCCGGGGCTCGCTCTCCTTTCATAACAACTCCACAGAGTTTCTGCCCGCAGCTCACCCTTTGTCACCCAAACAAGGGCTGCGTCCCATCAGCCTCCCCCAACTTCCACCCCCAAACTGCCCAGTGCCGTTGTTGCTGCTGCTGCTGCACCATGGAAGCCAGCAAAGGGTTAACATGTTCCAGACAGAACATGGGGGTCGGGCTCTTTGATCTGCTGTGACCCACTGACCTGTGACCTCTGCCTTCATGGCTGGTCGGTGGCGGAGAACTAGAGAGCAGCTGGAGCGTTCGATCCTGGAAGGCGGGGAGGGAAGCGTCCTGTCCTGAGAGACACAAACACACATCTTGCCAGAGTCCTCAGAGAGTAGGCACGGCACGGGGACCAATCCTCACCGCTGTTTTTGCCGAAGCAAACACGGCGTGCTTTGACTTTTCGCCAACACTTCTGAAACATCGCATCGATCTCCCGAACGACCAGGTGTCAGACTTGCAAATCCAAAAAATGGATGCTTGAGATGTTGTTTTAGTCCAGTTGACCAACTCTTGCCTATATCTGGGGCCCATGTGGATAATGTTGTTATATAGTTTAGTCACTAGGTGGCGCTGGACTAAATCCTAGGTATCTGCAGGGCTGGTTCTTTCCTGCTGCTGTTCTGTCCTTGTTGGAGATGGGCAGTGAAGGTCTTGCCTCCTGAGTGCCGTGTCTGTTATTCCTTCCATTACGGGGCAAGCACCTGGGGAAGGAGAGAGACAACACAAGGCATCTTGGTCCCTGAGGGGAAGAACAAAATGGCGCCCATTGATCCATGTACAAAAGCCAACTGGGCTGCCAATTGAATTTTCTTCCAGTACTGGCCTTGGGATAATGCTCTCCACTGTACCTGATGGCAGCAGGCTAGTTATGGGGGTGTAGAGCCCAGAGAACATAACATTCTGCCTCCCAGCAGAAGGAAATGACCAGGGAGATCAAGTGGAGCAGCCTGAGATAATGATAATGATTTCGCCTTCTACCCACATCCGAAGGCGATGTACAGTGGTGCAACGCAAGACGAATGCCTCGCAAGATGAAAAACTCGCTAGACGAAAGGGTTTTCTGTTTTTCGAGGTGCTTCGCAAGACGAATTTCCCTATGGGCTTGCTTTGCAAGACGAAACCGCTAATAGCCGCTAAGCCGCTAATAGCCACTAAGCCGCTAATAGCCGTGCTTCACAAGATGAAAAAACCGCAAGACGAAGCAACTCGCGGAACGAATTAATTTCGTCTTGCGAGGCACCACTGTACAAACTATAGTAAAAACTACCAAAAAAATAAACCCCCTTCAAACAGCATGAAAAGTAACAGGACATGGATTTGAAAACAATACAAAGTACATATGGAACAAAAATACTCCAGCCATTATTTTAAACCCACCTTCATCAACTTGGTGCCCTCCAGATGTTTTGGCGGCAGCTCCCATCAGCCCTAGCCATCTTCCCAATAGTTCAAAACATCTGGTGGGCACCAGGTTGGCAAAAGCTTGTTCGAACGCTCAGCATTGCATAGTTGATTGCAACCATTGCATACCCAAACCTCTGCACGGCAGCTGTCCAGCTGATCTCCAAAATTCACTAGTGTAGGAGTTCTTTAATGGCTCTTTACTAAAGAAATAAAATTACTGGGACACATGCTAGCGTGCATCAGAACCCTTGTTGCACGTAGGAACTGAACAACCTGGGAAAGTCCAGCCTTTCGCCGAAGCCAACACCAAGCGCTACAGGTCCGCAAAGGCACCAGTGTTTTCTGCATCCAATAAGCGCCTCTGGGTTGCGTATCCGGTGCTCCAGTCTGGCGAGGCCTTCAGCTATTCCCTGCTGGGCTCAGTCCCATTTTCTTCCCTTTGGGGGAAGCTGGCGTCAATTTTGCAGGAGGGCGTCAACCGCAACCACAGACTGCAGCACGACGTGTCCTTGGACGACCTAGTGTGCTGGAGCAAACTCGGCAGCATTCTGTGTTCCGGGGTGGGAGTGAGGTGAGCGGGGTTCTGGGAGGGAGAGAACTTTTCCCGCCTCTCCTACGTCAGCTGAAGACATCGCTGGATGGCATTGGACTGACTTGAGCAATGTCCCAGCAGTGGGGAGAGGCAGGATCTGTACTAGGTAGAGGCAACCGGAGGAGGCCTGGAGTCTTTGATTTTGCATGTTGCCTCACTAGGTGATGCTCAAGGAGTGGTGCGATTTCCGAGAACAGCCTTTGCCAAACTGGTGCCCTTCAGATGTCCTGGACTATAACTCCCATCAGCTGATTTGGAACCCAAAACATCAGAGGTTGGCTTTCCCAGAAGACTGAAAACCTCCATGATTGATGAATAAATATGATGTTGTATGCATGATACTGGAGGTAGCTGGATGGGGCAGAATCTGAGCACCCAAGCAATGGGCACCTCTACATGGAAGTTTATTGTGGACTTGGTGCTGCTCACATATGCAGGCTTTGCACAGCGCCCACACAACTCTTCTCTGTGTGCCATTCCCCTCTTCCAACCCCCTGGCAGGCCCTTTGACCGCATGGAAACTTGCGTGAACTCAAGGAATAAAGGGCATTGGGAAGGTGCAAGGTGTGAGCGTAGGGCTCTTGCATTCTTTTCATCTTCCTGGGGCCTCTTACTCTTTCCACCTCAGCTCGAGACATCAGCCCATGTAAGGTGCCTTCATTGGCAGGGTCCTGTCACTGCCTCAAAACTTAACCTTTTCACTCAGACCTTTGGGGTGCGGGGACGGAATATTGAGCCAAGTTGTTCGACGAGACCGGCCAAAAGTGGAAATGCTCCACTTACTGCTGAAATACATTTGCGGTGATCGTCGTTTTTAACCTCTTGGCTGAATGAATCAGTTTGATTCATAGCTCCCGGTTGGTTGGTTGGTTTTGTTTTGTTTTAGCATGTAAATATTGCAAACCGCCCCGTGATTCCGCCAGATGAAAGGCAGTCTAGAAGTACAGTGGTACCTCAGGTTACATACGCTTCAGTTTATATATGCTTCAGGTTACAGACTCCGTTAACCCAGAAATAGTGCTTCAGGTTAAGAACTTTGCTTCAGGATGAGAACAGAAATTGTGCTCTGGCAGCGCGGCAGCAGCAGGAGGCCCCATTAGCTAAAGTTGTGCTTCAGGTTAAGAACAGTTTCAGGTTAAGTACGGACCTCCGGAACGAATTAAGTACTTAACCTGAGGTACCACTGTAGAAGGAATCATAAATGCAAGAAAAGAAAGAACACATTCATAACTGACAGATGGGTATTGACATATGTCTGTCCCCTGAGATCCATCTCTGGGCAGGTGTTACTCCTTTCGCCATAGCAGTACCCCAGTTTGGGGTCACTCAAACCCACCTCAAGCATTATCTTCCTTCGTTCTGTCAAGTCACTGGGAATATGGCTCTTCCACTGAACAATTCTTAATTTATTTTTATTTTTACATTCTCATTCTCGCAGATGCAGCCTGTGTGTGAAGTGTGTGTGAAGCCTTATTCAATTCCAGACAGTGCGAGGAGGCAATCTCCTAATCTCTCCATCCAAACCCTCCCCATGCCTAACACTTCTCTGTCCCTAGGGGAGATAACAGTATCTTCAGTGCCTGGAGCAGTCTTTTAACACCAGCCGGTAACAGCTCCATCACAGACAGGAATCAGCAGCTTTTCTCAGCATGGAGAGGCAGCGGTGGCAAAAGCTCCACCTGTTTATTTCTGTCTGTTTGGGGGGGGCAGGAAGCCAAGTTCATATTTGTGGCAAGCACGGCCCCTTGACGTCACCTTGAATTGGCAGAGAGGGTTGTGCCATTTCAGGGAGCAGTTGGGGCTAGGTACCACTTCTGAATGCTGTGTAAGGAAACTCCTTGCAAGAAGAAAACTGGCATGTTAGGGAGAGAGGCCTTGCCATTATCTTTCACCTGTACAGTGGGGATGGGGGCTAATTTGGATCAGACCAATGACAGATTTAGGGGCAGTGTGGGTGGTTTCCTCACACAGAGCACCAAGCCGAGAGGGCACAAAGTTGAAAACATCCATAAATGAGAAGATGCATTTAGAGGCACCAGTATTTGGCCTTGCACTGGGCGCCTCATTACAAAAGATTACCAAAGTCCGTCCCAGATCAGACAAAGGGAACAGAGAGATAGGGTGAAGCAGTTAACCCCTTACCCAGCGCAATTCTTCAGCTCCTTATTGAAGCCTCCACATCTCCTTTTTTAAAAACGTAGCTCACAACTGCATAGAATAAATACCGTATTTTTCGCTCTATAAGACGCACCAGACCACAAGACACACCTAGTTTTTGGAGGAGGAAAACAAGAAATAAAAAATTTTCTGAATCTCAAAAGCCAGAACAGCAAGAGGGATCGCTGCACAGTGAAAGCAGCAATCCCTCTTGCTGTTCTGGCTTCTGGGATAGCTGCGCAGCCTGCATTCGCTCCATAAGATGCACACACATTTCCCCTTACTTTTTAGGAGGGAAAAAGTGAGTCTTATAGAGCAAAAAATATGGTATGTGCATAGCTCCTTGGCACAGAGTGGCTTCTGATTGCCCAGAGTTCTGCTTGTTGCATAGAGCCGCTCTACACACAAAGGATCCCTAAACAAGGCTGCCGAACACGCACAGTGGTTAGGGAGTGAAACCAGCACTCTGTGGGAGCTGGGGCAACGGGCCTGACCCCACAAACACCCTGTTGTCTTTACACTGCATGCTGCCATATTCTGATGCTTTCTCGGTGAAACGTATACCTGAAGGACCATCTCCACCCCAATCTTTCAGCCTGGACACTGAGGTCCAGATCCGAGGGTCTTCCGGCAGTTCCCTCCCTGCGAGAAGTGAGGTTACAAGGAACCAGGCAGAGGTCCTCCTCGGTAGCGGCACCTGCCCTATGGAATGCCCTCCCATCAGATGTCAAGGAAATAAACAACTATCTGACTTTTAGAAGACATCTGAAGGCAGCCGTGTTTAGGGAAGTTTTTAAGGACTGATGTTTTATTGTGCTTTTAATTCTGTTGAGAGCCTCCCAAAGTGGCTGGGGAAACCCAGCCAGATGGGTGGGGTATAAATATATTATTATTATTATTATTATTATTATTATTATTATTATTATTATTGATTCCTCACAAGCCGCCATGTGCCGATTCAGGCCATTGGTCCCTTCAGCTCAGTGTCTACACTGACTGGCAGCAGCTCTCCAGGGTTTCAGGCAGGGGTCTCTCCCGACCCCACCCAGAGATGCCAGGGATTGAACCTGGGATCTTGGCAGGTAGAGCAGATGCTCTACCACTGAGCCAAGGCCCTTCCTTGACAGGTCAGGTCAGATGCAAAGGAAGAAAGGGTTCCTGCATTGTGAGCCAATGTGTACCAGTTCTGGGAGGGAGGGCTAGTATCAGTGGGCAACATCCATAAGCACTTGCTGGGGCTGTATTCCTCCCCCCATATCCCTGGGGCCCTTTTTAACCAATGCACCAATCGCATTGAGTAGCATGGAGCAGGAAGCCGCCATTTTAATTTCCCACAATGCCCCTGGTGTGGCAGCACTCCAGGGCATTGTGGGAAATAAAAATGGTGGCTTAATCACAGTGCTGTTGCCCACTGCTGCTCCCAGGTAAGCTTGGGGTGACAGAGGCGGGGAGACACTGAACTAGGAGGCAATGCATCAGACAGCCCCCTCAAAGCTGGGACTGCGCCTGCTAGACAGGTGCCATTTTGCCAGAACCAAGAAGCACCTGCCAGAATCTTAGATGCTGCCTCTGATAACCCACGGTGGTAAATTTCCAGACCCTGGGCGGTTAATTTTTCCTTCTCCAGAAGGCAAAATATTGAGTTTTCACCAAACAGGGAAGGTGCAGAGAAAAGCAGGCAAAGGATGAATCGTTGGACTGCTTCCTTCCGAAAATGCTCAATAGAGAAGTTTAGCAAGGAAGATGGAGGGGCAGATGATGGATGGATGGTGTAATGTTTCTCGTTTAGCTGGTGAGGATGCCTGCATTCCAGAGCAGCTCTTTGAAGGCCAAAGCCAGCCAATTGGATCGGCGCTTCCCAAGTGTGGGCGGGGAAAGGGGCTGTCTGGCTCTGTGTCCTTGGCTCACCCCTCCCCTGAGCTAAGCAGCGGGAGGGGCTGAGGGCCAGGAGATTCCTAAGAAGCTTCCAGATGCAACTAAGCGGAGATGCAGATGGGGAGGAGGAGGAGGGAGAGAGGGAGTAGAGATGCTCTGTTTGCAATGCTGGAAGGGGAGGCAGTGCAGAGAGCAAGTCTGCATTCCGCCACCCCAGCCTCTTAGCAGCCTGCAAGGAGACATCTCTCCCCTGGGTGAAAGCTGAACTCTCCAGAATGGCATCGGAGGACACCCTTCTGCAGGGCCCTTGCACACCAGGCTGGCTCTGAATGGTGCCTGTGTGCCAGGATGAATTAATCAACATGCAGCTTATGTTGCAAAGCAGAGACCCATCTGTACTGGGAACTCTGCAGCAGCAGGAGATGGGTTGGGCTTGCAGTCAGTCACATGGCTACTAGGTCAGCTCTTTGCAGGGTCAGTGCTGTTTCGAAGGTTGTCTCCTGAGAGGCGCATAGCAAAGCGGCAACCAGGGTGTGCCAACAGGGTGCGATGAGAGTGGCGCCACTGCAAGCTTGAGGCCTTCTGAGAGTCCCAAGGGTATGAGCTGAATAGATGGGGGCCATCTTGGTGTTTTGTTTTTCTGACAAGGAGCCTGTGACCCCAACAGCAATGTGACAGGCAGAAAATCAACAGGTGAAGCCCTTTCCCATCATTACGTACCCCACATAGGCACCTTGACACCACACATTTAAAGCATTATGATCTCTCCTTCAACAGCCATGGCCTCCCCACAAATAATTCCGAGAGCTGTAGTTTGTTAAGGTTGTGAGACTTGTTCGGAGACTTTGATTCCCTTCAGAGAGCCACAATTCCCAGAGTTCCTTGTGGAGAGGGTTTGATTGTCAAACTGCTCTTGAAACTGTAGCTCTGTGAGGGGAATAGGGTGTCTCCAAACAATTCTCAGCACTCTTAACAAAGTACAGTTTCCAGGATTATTTGAGGGAAGCCACGACTGCTTAATGTGATATGATACTGCTTTAAATGTATGGTTTAAATGTGGCCTTAGAGTATGTTATGACTAAGTGGTCTATAAATCTTTCTAAATAACTTTTTAAAAAACAACACCAAATATTGACATTTTCATACAGGAAAAGGCTTCACCTGGTGCATTCCCCGCCACCAAGCACCATTTTTAACAAAGAGTTCCTTGATATAGGACAGGGGTGGGTCAGCAACCTTTTTCAGCCATGGGCCGGTTCACTGTCCCTCAGACCACGTGGGGGGCCGGACTATATTTTTTAAAAATAATGAATGAATTCCTATGCCTCACAAATAACCCAGAGATGCATTTTAAATAAAAGCACACATTCTACTCGTATAAAAACACCAGGTAGGCCCCACAAATAACCCAGAGATGCATTTTAAATAAAAGGACACATTCTACTCATGTAAAAACACGCTGGTTTCCGGACTGTCCGCGGGCCGGATTGAGAAGGCGATTGGGCTGTATCCGGCCCCTGGGCCTTAGGTTGCCTACCCCTGATATAGGAACAGAGAAATAAGTTTCATTTAAAGTTTCATACAGAGCATCTAATGCCTAAGTTTTGATAAGTCTGTCCATCGCCTCTCACAAAATCCATCCAGATTCAGATTATTACCCTCCCGTGTCAGGAAGCCAAGTCGACCAGAGCCTACACAGAGTGCCAGGGCAGGGCAGCTCCTGTGGGTGTGATGGGGTAAGGGACCACACTTCACCAACTGGGATGGAAGCGGGGGGCGACCACCCAAAAGAGACAAAATAAAACTAGAACAATGGCAGGTGTAAAGGCCTGGTGACACTTGCATTTATTTAATGAGACTATAAACTGAGCTCTAGCACAGACTGATCTTTGACCAGCTGAAAACCAAGTTATCCAATCAAGGTGTAAAATGCCACAGCTTCTCCCCGCCCGCCCCCCGCAAATTCTACCACAGATGAAAGGCCAAATTACACATAATGTCAAATGTGTATTGTTCTTGTCTTGTTGTATTTCTATACTGCCCTTCGTCTGAAGACCACAGGGCAGCTGACAATATAAAAACACAAAAATGCATAACATAATAAAAAGCAAAAACACTCCCCTCCCCGCCCCCATTTGTTTGCAGTGGTTTTACTTTAATACAACTCTAGAATCAGCTGAGAGGACTGATGGCTATCATAGCATAGGCATCTGCAGAATTTTTGCAGGGTGGGGCGGGGCAAGTAAAACACTGAAATGGGGAACAGGTTAGTTTTTCATACACACAAATAAGAAAAGTGGAAGGCAGGAGGGCTCTGAGTGTGTCCTGGAGCCCTCATGCTGCCTTCCCAATGCCAGGTGAGCAGCCCTCCACCTTGCTGGGGTTGGGGAGGGGGTGTCAGCTCTGACAGTTCCTGGCTTTATGTGTTTTTACCTTTACGCATAGACCTGGAACTGAACCCTTAATGTAAGATGCAAGCTACCTGTAACCCCTAGACACCTTAGCTTCAATCCTGATTTATTATTATTATGCATTGTATTAATAAGAAACATTTTGAAAGCAAAGCACCATAAAATACTGAGCTGGAAACAGTACTGGGCCTCCCTTAAAGGTAAAGGGACCCCTGACCATTAGGTCCAGTTGTAGACGACTCTGGGGTTGTGGTGCTCATCTCGCTTTATTGGCCGAGGGAGCCGGCGTACAGCTTCCGGGTCATGTGGCCAGCATGACTAAGTCGCTTCTGGCCAACCAGAGCAGCACATGGAAACGCCGTTTACCTTCCCGCCGGAGTGGTACCTATTTATCTACTTGCACTTTGACGTGCTTTCGAACTGTTAGGTTGGCAGGAGCAGGGACCGAGCAATGGGAGCTCACCCCATTGCGGGAATTCGAATCGCCGACCTTCTGATCGGCTCTGTGGTTTAACCCACAGTGCCACCCACGTCCCGGGCTTCTCTTACAGTGGTTTAAAAGATGGCCAAGGCAATGAATTGTGTACATCGAGTTGTATCCAGCTCAGTTCTAGTTAGAGTTAGCCCACCGAAACTGATAGACCTAAAGTAGCTGTGTCCATTCATTTCAATGTCTCTAGCACTGGATGCAACCCTTCAATATGTCCAGTTACAGATAGGTAGCCGTGTTGGTCTGCCATAGTCAAAACAAAACAAATTCCTTCTAGTAGCACCTTAAAGACCAACTAAGTCAGTTCTTGGTATGAGCTTTCATGTGCATGCACACTTCTTCTGAAGAAGTGTGCATGCACACGAAAGCTCATACCAAGAACTGACTTAGTTGGTCTTTAAGGTGCTACTGGAAGGAATTTGTTTTCCTTCAATATGTATTATTGATGATGACGGTGGTGGTGATCCCTAACAAATATATAGTCATAGCCAGGTATTAAGAGACCCATAGGGAGCGGGTGGCGCTGTGGTCTAAACCACCAAGCCTCTTGGGCTTGCCAATCGATCGGAAGGTCAGTGGTTCGAATCCGCGTGACAGGGTGAGTTGCCATTGTTCTGTCCCAGCTCCTGCCAACCTAGCAGTTCGAAAGCACACCAGTGTGAATAGATAAATAGGTACCACTGCAGCAGGAAGGTAAACTGTGTTTCCGTGCACCCTGGTTTCCATCATGGTGTTTCGTTGCACTAGAAGCGGTTTAGTCATGCTGGCCACATGACCTGAAAAGCTGTCTGTGGACAAATGCCAGCTCCCTTGGCCTGAAAGCGAGATGAGCGCCGCAAACCCCATAGTCACCTTTGAATGGACTTAACTGACAAGGGGTCATTTACCTTTACCAATTTACCAAAAGGATCCTTGCTCTCTCCAAAGCTGCTGGCCAAACTATCTTGTTTTTTAATATATTTGTCATCTTTTCTTGACACCCCAGAGTCTGACACTTGAGGCAACTACCTCAGACTTCCTCAGGGTTGCCGAGGCCCTCGATGGTCACACCACAAATTTTCACTAGGCCTCCCCCTATGTGCCAGAGAAACAGATGAAAGTTTCAGCTTTCTTTTCCTTCCCTCTTCCTTCTTTTTAAAGTTATTTATATTCCACTTCTTTAGAAGAAGAAGAAGCTTCAGGCAACTAACAATAATTAAAACATTAAATCACACCGTTGGTGATATTCACGGTTATTCCCGGCTTTGAGGCAAGCGGAACAGAAAGGTGGCGAGGGAGGGTCGGGGAGGCCACTTGTAAGATTGTTTGGCAGTGCAATCCTTTACTTGTCTACTCAGAGGTAAGCCCCACTGACCTCAATGGGACTTAGCCCAGCCTCAGAAAACACAATGGGGCATTTTGATCTCCAGCCCCAGCCATTAACTCCAGGACTGGCAATTCTGGGGGTAATTTACTGTGGAGTCGGTGCTGCTCATGTGAGATCTGTTGCAATTTCTTCCACACACAACGTAATTGCTGTAAAACCTGGTATGTTACGGCAAGTGGGGCACTGCCCAGCCAAGCTCAGTCTGCCCTCTTGCTTACATCCAGCCCAGCGGGTGGCACCCCCTGCCATCTTCCACTTCTTTAGTTTCAACGTTGGCCTCCTAGAACTCAGCAGGAATAAGGATGGAGGGCAACATCATAAATAGTTGGCTCTGCCGCACATTTGCTCTGGCTCTCCACTTACTTTCGTCGTTCCTACTTTCCTGCTTTCCCAGTCCCAACGGGCACCAGATGCCACTGCATAATTGGCATCAAAATGGCAGCCTGATTCTCTCCCCCCCCCCCCTTTTAATATAGATTTGCTCATTCTGGGAAGAAGTTGGTTTCTTTAAAACAAACAAAAACCTGACCCAGTTGCAATGTCTGAATCAGCCCCTTTTCAATATTAAGTCCCTGTTTGGAAGTGTCCACAATTTCTGGTACAGTTGAGGGAGACCCGTACAGAAACAGGGCCCAGGGTCCCAAGGAGCTGACTTTTTTTTTTAATTGATACTTTATTGAAAAAAATTCAAATATAAAAGAATAAAGTGATACAAAAAAGAAAAAGAAACAAAACACACAACTGTGTAAAGTGGGGGACGACAAACATTATATGAATATATACAAAAATACCCTAACCCATACATTCTTTCATAAATTTTATATTATTATCCTAAGACTAATGTAAATATTAATAGCCTGCTACATTTTGTATAAATTCGTTCTAAATATTTTCGTATTTATCCAAGCAGAGTCTACTAATGTAAGCAAGTCTGTTTGTAGGTTGCAAGTGTTATCATATTATCAATCCACTGATTAAAGGAGATAATGTCTTTATTCTTCCAGTTCGTCAATATAAGCCTCTTGGCTACCATTAGAGCGCGTAAAATCCATTTTTGTTGTCCAGTTGTTAACTTTCATATAGCCAGTATACAGTACCATACCGATTTAAACAGCCATGGCTTCCCCCCACCAAGAATCCTGGGAACTGTGGTTTGTTAAGCGTGCTGAGACTCGTCATGAGACCCATGTCCCATGCACAGAGCTACAATTCCCAGAGACAATCTCTCTGGATAAATAATTGTAATACTGCAAGGGAAACAGGACTCAACTCTCAGCCCCTGTAACAAACTACAGCCCCCAAGATTCTTTGGGGGGGAAGCAAGCGCGGTTTAAAAGCAGTGTGCCATTGCTACAAAAGCAGAGTGCAGACAGAGGCCCAGGCTGTACACCCCAGACATTTAAAGCATCCCATCTTAATTAATAATAATAATAATATTTCAAAATATAATAATAATAGGAGCTGTAGTTTACCAATCACAGCACCCTTCACAAATTTCAATTCCCACGATTCTTGCTTGGAGGGATTTTCCTCGACGCCGTCTGTTTCTGCAGCCATAGGAGCCAATTCCTAGGTGCCAAGGGGTCTACGCCCCCCCCTAAAATATTTAAGCCCCTCAAAAGTTGATTAGCACTGCTATTCAAATAGTGTGCGTGCATCGCATCCTGTGATCGATTATACGAGGCAGGGCTTACCTTCCCTCCCCCCACCCCAATATTTGATTCAAGTTGGCACCCCCCTCATTAGCCCAGGTCGCTGAGCCAATGGTGCAAAAAAAAATGCCAACTAGAAACCTCTAAGCGGCATGTGCAATCAGGGGGACGAGACCCTAAGTCCTTCGCCATTCTCCTGGCGCCCAGCACCCTCCCGGTGCCGGATGAGACCCATACCTCTCCCGCGCGGAGCCCTCCAAGCTCCTCCCCGCCTCGCCTGTCGCTCCCAGCTGCAGCGGCGGCGGCCGCGCGAAGGCGGAGCGGGGGAGATGGAATTTTTTCCCCTGGCTGCCGGCCAAGGGCTCAGCCTGACTGCCCGGCCACAGTGCGCGGCTGGGGGAGGGCAAGGAGGGAGGGAGGCCGCCAAGGCAGCCAGCGACGGAGGCGCTGCTCTCTGCAGCAAGCCAGCCGAGCCCGGCGCAAGGGAGGCGCAGCAGAGCGCGCAATCGGGATCCCAGAAGGTTATGGATTCGCCGGGTCCTGCGCCTCATATGCATGGCCAGAGTAACGCGGCCAGGAGAGGAACGGCTCCAGAAGTATACCTCCCCCCCCCCAAAAAAAAACAACCCACCCCTGCTCGCTATTTGGACATGCACGTTGCGCGCTATGCAGCCCGTGGGTGCAAAACCAGTAGGAAGATCACGCAGTGGGATCCAAGCTGCTTTACACCGGATCGCCTACGCCTTGCCAGCAGCCACTTCGTCCAGCCTTCAGATCTCCAACAGGGCCTGACCAAGCCCCCAGCCTCTTGGACGGTATCCACTGCTGCATATATGTAGAGCACATTCACACACAGGTGGAATGAGAATCATGGGAACTGTAGTTTGATCTGGATGCTGGAGGGTGGTAGCTCTGTGCGGGGTAAACTACAGTTCCCAGGACATTAGTGGCAGCGGTAGAGACGTGCATGGTGCTTGGGAAGGGGCTTCAACCCCAAATGTGCCTCTTCTAATGTCATGCTATACTGCGTTTGCTGGCCATTCTGCATTCCTCTCTCCTGCTGCTTTTCTGTTTCCTCCTCCTGAAACTTTTTGTTTTTTCTGTCTTTAAAATAAACGCCCCCCAAAAAGAAAAGAAAAAACCACTGGGCCCTTGGATATCACTGCTGCATCTGCCACCCCACCTTGCAAATGCACTCAAGCTGTGTGAGAGAGAGGTGTGGAACTCGTTATTCAAATAGGACTCTCTTGCTCCCCTTCCCAGAGTACCGTTTTTTATACAAAGAGCTAAATCCGAAAGAAAACTGCTTTTGCAATCCAAGTACAATTGGCGACGTTGGGCCACTCACTGTCTGTTAAGCCTAACCTACCTCACAGGGTTGTTGTGAGGATAAATGGGGAAGGGGGAAACTATGCATGCCACCATGAGCTCCTAGAGCAAAGGTAAATGTAATAACAGAGAGAGAGGCAGAGAGAAAGGAAGGAAGGAAGATCAAAAGATTACAGGTCTTGAAGTTACCTATCAACAGTTAACACCTGGACAGCAGGCTAAGCAGTCAGGCAGGTCACCTGGTCACAGTTTCCCCCACCATGTTAAGATATATTTATTTTTAAATTATAGTAATTATTTCTAACTTTGCATCTCTTGGGGCACGTGCAAATTTTATGCAGATCTGTGTTTTAATCCTTTTTTTTTTCATGCATTTCCTCACTTTAGGGTTTGTTTTTGGCAATGTGTTTATTGGCTACTTTAGTTTTTAGTCTGGACATGCACAAGCAAAAAAACAAAACAAACAGCATACTTCTATGTCCAACCATGGAAGAGAGATGTGGCTCTTTAATTTTATTCTTTTTTCAAATAATGAGATTGCCTTCGAATCGCAAAGCATTAGCATTTCTGGCTCTGCTGCTTCCGGGTTTCATTGGGAACTAACAGAACACACAATTCAGTCAGTCGTAAAGGGTATTGTGACACTTTCCCCTGGGATCAGAAACAGCTTTCCAGCTTGGCACCAGGCAGATGGCCTAAGGCAGCTTTGCAGGTAGCCATGCATGGGACTCAGGCCAGAGCCAGCTAGGCAGACAAGCGGAGAAGGCTGCCTGTGGATTATACCCTTTTAAAATCAGGGGCACTGAGGGCTCCTAAAGCTGCTGCTGGGTACCAGCAAGAAATTCAGGAAGTGTTCCTGGAAAAGGGAGGTAAGCCGTAAGAGGTCTAGCAGCCGTAAGATGCTGCTAGAATATGGACAGCTTGAGGCCTGATGTGCAAGACTTCTTTGGTCCCTTAGTTGCCTTGATCGGCCTAAAACATGGATTTGGGGTGGAGAGAGAATGCTGGTTAAAGACCCTGGTAACATCTGAGTTGTGGGCATTGGATGTGCCCCAAGAGCACGAAAAAGAATCAGTACATATGTCAGAAGACCACAAACCTTAAGCACACCAGAAACCATCTTGGGTGCGGTAACAGCAGTCAGGCTGGTGGGTATGCAGGGCAGGGCCTTCTTGATGGTGGCACCATTTTTTCTTCCAAGTGAGATCAGGCAAGCCCCATCCCTGCAAATTTTGAAGGCGTCTCTGACAAAACATTTGTGTTCTTCTGCTCTTAGGAGGATGTTCAACTGAATGAAATCCATTTAGCAGAAAGGCTGTTGTCTCTGTGTTCTGGTTAATTTTAAGGTTTGAGGGTGTTTTAAAGTTGTATTTTGTATGATTGCCACATGGCATGTTTGCCGCCTTGAGAGGAGATTCTTCTTTAAAGTGCAATAAAAATCTACTAAAATAAGTAAGCAAACAGCACCGTACTTTCCTGAGTCTTTTTGGATGCAATGTTAACCTTGCTGATTCGTCTTACGTTTATTTTGAGATCTTGCTACTGTCAGGGGTTCAGGAGCAGAGACACAGGAGAAGGAGCAAATGGAGAGTGAGGAGGAGGAATACGAGGGGGGTGTAGGCAGTGACAGTGGTCAGAGAGATTCCACGAGTCTCTCCAGCGAATCGGAAGATTCACAGAGAGGAGCGCCGATGGCCAGGGCAAGGGGGGTGCCAAGGGGGAAACCCCAGAAGGAAGGGGCCAGCGGGGACTCCCTGAGCAGCAGTTGGAAATCAGGACCAGCGTCCCCACCAGAGCGTAGTGGGGGGGAGGAGTCCCAGGCATCGGGACCAGTCTTCCCACCACCAGAGATGAGTCAGGATTGGCCACGCCTCCATCGGAGAGCGGGGAAACGGTCAAGAGGAAAGTCACCGGCTGGGCGCGCGCGCCAAGTTCAAATGTACAGGCGAGCGGCACAGCAGGTAGCCCGGATAGGGAGCCAGGTCCCAAAGCCCGCCGGAAGGAAGGGCAAGACTCAGGGGGGTCAGCGTCAGAAGAGTCCAGGAGGGAGGAAACCCCAGGGGGCAGAAGGACCCAGAGGAGGAAGGAACAGCGCAGGAGGTGGAGCCGGGCTAGGATCTTAAACTGGTGCGGAAGGGGCAGTGACTCGGAGGGGACTTCGCCTATCTAGAGTCTAGACGTAGGGTTGCACGCTCTGGCTTTAAAATGGAAATTATACTTCAATAAAGACTTTTGTACATAATATCAGCCTGGCGTTGGTCCTCTGTGAGCTGGGACCTAGAGGCAGCCCTGACAGCTACCATTTGCCCATCTGTAATGCTGTTTATATTTATATTTAGAATGTTTTATTGCAGCTTTTATGTAAACCACTCAGGGAACATGATCAAAGAGGACCATTAAAAAGAAGACCTGTGAACAAATTCAATGTCTTCTGGATTCTGCTTCCAGGTTATTTCACAAGTGGAACCCAAATATGCTATCTCCCTACCCAATCTCCACCCTGTGGCACTATCAGAGGCTTCTAACAAAAGCCCGTTTCATTCAAGTCAGAGTTGGCCCCGATATGGGGAGGAGTCGGACTGTTCTGTGTACAGTCAGTAAGTCACACAGTTCAAGCTGGAGTTCACTCTTCATTAGAAAAAAACAACCTTCACAGACTTGGGTTTCAGGCCTGATGAGCACAGCAACACTTGCCCTGTAGGTGATACGCAATGAAATCAGTTGCCGAGATGAAAAGCTCCCATCTCCCTACAGCTGCCTAAGTCCCCTCCTCTCCATGATTTTCCCCAAGCAATCAGAGACTGCCTGCATGCAGCCTGTCACTGCTCCACCCATTTCAGCCCTCTCCTGGTTCTGGGAGTCAAGGGAGGAGGAAGACACCCATGACTTCACCAGCCTGACTCATCCCTGCTTCTGCACCTCCCTCCTCCCACTCGCCTGCTTCAGCTTCTGTCTCTGATTCTGGTTTGTCACAGACTCTCCAAACCACTGAGCCCTGTTACCCCTTCGATTTCCAACACTTTCTCTTCCCAGTCTTCTCCCTCTTCTCCCTGTAACCACTCTTTACTGTTCCACCACCGCTCCCTGGGCTCTGAGCTGCCTTCTTCCCTTGGTGGTTCTCCAGCTGGTTCCTCCCAACACTCCTCTGTGTTCAACCAGTCCATGACATTGACTTAACTTTGCACCCCAAGTGCAAAGCCTGATAATGCTTTTTGCTTGTCTGGATGGAGAATAGAGAGGGGTGTGTGTCTGTGTAGAAACTACCCTGCTGTACAGAGCTAAAACTTAACATTCATTACTCCACCTACCCCCAGTATGTAGCCCTCATAAGGGAATGTGGCTTTCAGGCTATAAAAGGTTCCCCATACCTGGGTTAGGTAGTGGCAAAAGCTTCACCAAATAAACTTCCTGGGTGTTGTTATTGGCACAAGAAGCACCTTTAAAATGAAAAAAGTGGCAATCTTATTGGGAAGAAGATGTTTTCCCTTCACAGATACAGCTTAGCCATTATCTGAAGAACATTTTTATATGCTGTACAGTTGATTTGTTTTCCTAATTTGTACTTTGTGTGTAGAATTTAACCTTCCATCATGCAGAATAGGTTTCCATGTCGTCCCCTTCTTGCTACCAGACTCTTCTTTCTTCCTCGGCATCAAAGACTTTAGAAGCTGCCATAAACCCCATTAAACCTTGCCAGGGAAGCCAATTACCACCTGTAAACGCATTATACTTGATCAGCGAGGGACTAATCTGCCCGAAGTGGAGCTCAAATTGGGGGCTGAGAGACAGCAGCAGAACTCGGGCTCATTTAGAAAGAAATGGATGAGCAAAAAAAACGGATCGCGAGAAAACTTAAAAGTGACCCCTGTGTGTTGCAGGATTGAGAACAGAGCCGGGTTCATAGCAAAAGGGCAGCCCTGAAGTAGATTGTTCCTTCCAATTCTATCTCCTGTTAATTATGCCTGCCCCAGTTTGAGCCAATGATAATCCCTTTTATTCTGCATTATTTTCCATTTGTCCTTCCAGTGGGATGGCTATAAATAAACCACAGCAAACAACAACAGCATGTTAGAGAGCGAGAACTCGACAAGACAAGCAAAAGCCAAGGAGAGTCAGTACTGTAGTTAGAACTTGGAGCTGGGACCAGAGAAATGGGGTCTCAGGCCCCAGATCAGTGGAACATTTGAATCTGCCTTGCACTGAGTCAGACCATTGGCCCATCCAATATTGTCTACACACCAACTAGCTGCTGATCTCTAGGGTTTCAGAATGGAGTTCCTCCCAGCCTTATCTGCTATCCACTGAGCCACAGTCCTTCCTCATAAAGGATATGAGGGCTTAATGAGGCTGCCCCACTCCCAAGTTTTCTCCATACATGCAAGCACTCTCACGGGCATAGGGCTGCAATGAGGACAGTTATCAGGGATTTCAGTTGCACTATCATCCAGCAGGGCTTCATTTAGCCTTTTGAAACGAGCCTCAGTTTCCCCGTGGTAACTCAAACTCAGGTCATGGATGCCGCAGCACAATCAAGCTGCAAATTTACTTTCTGGGAAAAATGGAAGGAAATCAATCTCAGTCAGAGCAGTCTTGTCCTGGATGTGGCTTACACATGAAAGCGTTTTTAGGTACTGTACTGTGAAAAGTTGCATTCAACTTTTCTGAAGATGGTTAGTTTGCAAGAGGGGCATGGCCTGCCCTTCAGATACCAGGTTTGCAAGAGACAATGTACAACTATAATCCAGTGATCTCACTGAGAGATCTGCTTCTGCTTTTTCTGCTATTTGATGTCCATGCATCGGAGGCCATATTACAGTTGACAACTGTCCAAAACTGATCAGGTAAGAAGTTGAGGAAACAATTCTCCCTTGAATACCCAATGCCCAGGATTTTGAAGGCTTTTCAGATGGGGTAGGCACATATTTTCTCCTTTACGACACAACCTCAGCATGACAGGATGGCTTTCTGCCTGCCACATTCTTTAAGGCTGACATCTGTCTGGCTTTTCTTGCCCATATCTTATGGGGCTGGTGATCTACGGCCAGCGTCGGACCAACCCTTGACCCAGATTATCCAAATCCAGAAATAGTTTGAGAAGAGCCCCTTCTCTCTCTCTTTTTTTTAAGGGCGGAGAGAGCAGGTGACTTTTAATATTCCGTGGTTAAGAACATTAGGAAAATCTAGTCCAATATTTTGTGTCAGCAATAGCCAACCAGATGCCTCTGAGAAGGCCCTCCCTTGCTGCTAGTTTTTAGCAGCTCATCTACAGAGGTATTCCACCTTTGAATTTGGAGATTCCATTTAGAACATAGGATGCTGCCTTGTCACAAGACTATTTACCCTTCAGTATTGTCTATTCTGGCTGGCAGCCTCAGCCAGAGGTCTTGCCCATTACTTGCAACCTAATCCTTTTGACTGTTGATGCTAGAAGTTGAACCTAGTAGGACTAGTAGCAAGGAAAAATGGGGTGGGCCTTGGCAAGTGCCCACCAAAGTCAACAGGTCCATTCGGGTGGCACCACGAAAGGCCTTCCAGTGAGTGGTCTTTTCTTGATTTCTACCATGCAAAATACACTTCAGGGATTCGTTTTCTGAACAGGGCCCGACCCAATCCTTGTCCTAGGCATGTCGTACTTGCACAGAAGGCAAACAGGCCCTCAACCATACCCTCCAACATTTCTCCAATGAAAACAGGGACGTCTCATTCCATAATGACAAGTTATAGGGAACCAGGCAGAGGGCCTTCTCGGTAGTGGCACCCGCCCTGTGGAACGCCCTCCCACCAGATGTCAAGGAAATAAAAAACTATTTTACTTTTAGAAGACATTTGAAGGCAGCCCTGTTTAGGGAAGCTTTTAATGTTTAATAGACTGTATTTTAATATTTTGTTGGAAGCCGCCCAGAGTGGCTGGGGAAACCCAGCCAGATGGGCGGGGTATAAATAATAAATTATTATTATTATTATTATGCTAATTTTACTATTTATACCGCACACATCTTACTGGGTTGCCCCCAGCCACTCTGGGCGGCTTCCAACATATATAAAAAACATAACAAAACATTAAACATTTTTCTAAAAACCTTCCCTATACAGGATTGCTCCATACCCTCCAACATTTCTCCAATGAAAATAGGGACATCCTAAGGAAAAACGGGACATTCCGGGATCGAATCAGAAACCAGGATTGTTTCTCTAAATCAGGGATGTCCCTGGAAAATAGGGACACTTGGAGGGTATACCTCAACATGTGAACAGAGATGCCTTTAAGTACAGGCCTTGCCCCACTCTAACAAAGTTGCTGTTGTTTTGTTTGTTTCTGCCTGGCATTTCTTAGCTCGCCAAACTGGCAACTCTTCCTCCTGTTGCACACCAGTGAGCAAGTGTAAGTGGATAATGACCGCCTCGCTTCGCCGCAGAACGGACTGCCCAGCCACTTCCAAGTCAACCCTAAAATGTCAAGAAAAGGAGTGGGGCCTAAAGCTGCTAGGCAAACCGTGAGGCGCTCCTTGGGCCTAGCTAGGCAGCATAACCAGGTGGCTGGGACCCTGGGAGTAAAGGTGTTTGTAGACGCACAAGCTGAAGGGTGTGTGTGTGTGTGTGTGTGTGTGTGTCTCACACACAATGGATGTGCACACCTCCGGTGCTTTATCCAAGAAATCAAGAAACTAGGGCATGCGGTGCCAGTTCGGGCTAAAAAAATTCCACACATCAGGGCTGCCGCAGGCTGTGAATTCTTGTGGCCTATTTTAAGCTTTAAAATACCCAGCCATTTTAGAGGGCAAAACCAGGCCATAAGATATTGCATTTCCCATGTCAAAGACAGTTGAATTCTCAGACGTTTCAAGCACTGCACTCTCGTTGCCTAGGCTTAATCCGATCACGGAAGTCACCTTCGTGTCAAAGCAGTCGTTTCCCCCCTTTCTTTTCCCTTTCCCCTTTTTTTGCAAACCGGCTGGATTCGACTTATCGCCGTGCAACAGCAACGCAGAGTTTCTTGATGGTGTTCGTCTGCAAAGACTTTGCTGCTACAATTCATGACCTAGGCTTTGAGGCCTGGCCAAAAGTTTCTGTGCAATAATTGTGTTTCCAGAGTGGAGGGGGTCGGCGGCCTCTGAGACTGGCTGCAGGAATGAAAATCCATGCAGGATATCTCACCACACCCTCTGACTTGTGTGTACAACTCTTTTTTCTCTCCCAATTGTGATGTTCCAATGACAGTGCAGTAAAAGAGGTAAGCAATACTGAGAAGGAGGCTTGGAGGCACCTTGGCAACAAAAGCACACACTCCAAAATTTATCCAATGAAATTAGGAACGTCCTATTCAATAATAATAATGTTGTTGTTGTTGTTTAGTCATTTAGTCGTGTCCGACTCTTCGTGACCCCATGGACCAGAGCACACCAGGCACTCCTGTCTTCCACTCATAGGCGCCGACTCCATGGGGCTTGAGGGGGCCCGAGCCCCCTCAAAAATTCGTTTGGGGGGGCTCCGCCCCCCCAATAATCTCCGGCGCCCCTCCAGCAGAGCGCCATCGCCGCCCCTCCCCCAGCCCAAAATGCACAGGGAGGGGCGGGCTGCATGCCTCCTGCCCTCCCTCCCGAGCAAAAGCTCCACCCAATTTCCTTTGGAGCTGATTAATAGGCGCAGCACGCTCTCCCCTATTCGCTCACGAGGAGGCGGCGCCACTTTATTTGCATATTCATGAGCTTATTTATTATTCATGAGCTTTCCCGGGCCCCCCCAATATTTTTTATAAGTCCGCGTCCCTGCTTCCACTGCCTCCCGCAGTTTGGTCAAACTCATGTTGGTAGCTTCAAGAACACTGTCCAACCATCTCGTCCTCTGTCGTCCCCTTCTCCTTGTGCCCTCCATCTTTCCCAGCATCAGGGTCTTTTCCAGGGAGTCTTCTCTTCTTATGAGGTGGCCAAAGTATTGGAGCCTCAGCTTCAGGATCCGTCCTTTCAGTGAGCACTCAGGGCTGATTCCCTTAAGAATGGATAGGTTTGATCTTCTTGCAGTACATGGGACTCTCAAGAGTCTCCTCCAGCACCATAATTCAAAAGCATCAATTCTTCGGCAATCAGCCTTCTTTATGGTCCAGCTCTCACTTCCATACATCACTACTGGGAAATCCATAGCTTTAACTATACGGACCTTTGTCGGCAAGGTGATGTCGCTGCTTTTTAAGATGCTGTCTAGGTTTGTCATTGCTTTTTTCCCAAGAAGCAGGCGTCTTTTAATTTCGTGACTGCTGTCACCATCTGCAGTGATCATGGAACCCAAGACAATAAAATCTCTCACTGCTCTCCTGTTTCACCTTCATTAAAAGGTTATTTAATTCCTCCTCACTTTCTGCCATCAAGGTTGTGTCATCTGCATATCTGAGGTTGTTGATATTTCTCCCGACAATCTTAATTCCGGTTTGGGATTCATCCAGTCCAGCCTTTCGCATGATGAATTCTGCATATAAGTTAAATAAGCAGGGAGACAATATACAGCCTTGTCGTACTCCTTTCCCAATTTTGAACCAATCAGTTGTCCCATATCCAGTTCTAACTGCAGCTTCGTGTCCCACGTAGAGATTTCTCAGGAGACAGATGAAGTGATCAGGCACTCCCATTTCTTTAAGAACTTGCCATAGTTTGCTGTGGTCAACACAGTCAAATGCTTTCTCATAGTCAATGAAACAGAAGTAGATGTTTTTTTCTGGAACTCTCTAGCTTTCTCCATAATCCAGCACAAGTTTACAATGTGGTCTCTGGTTCCTCCGCCCCTTCAAAATCCAGCTTGCACTTCTGGGAGTTTTCGGTCCACATACTGCTTAAGCCTGCCTTGTAGAATTTTAAGCATAACCTTGCTAGCATGTGAAATGAGCGCAATTGTGCGGTAGTTGGAGCATTCTTTGGCACTACCCTTCTTTGGGATTGGGATGTAGACTGATCTTCTCCAATCCTCTGGCCACTGCTGAGTTTTCCAAACTTGCTGGCATATTGAGTGTAGCACCTTAACAGCATCATCTTTTAAAATTTTAAATAGTTCAGCTGCAATATCATCACTTCCACTGGCCTTGTTATTAGCAGTGCTTTCTAAGCCCCATTTGACTTCACTCTCCAGCATGTCTGGCTCAAGGTCAGCAACCACACTACCTGAGGTGTACGAGACATCCATATCTTTCTGGTATAATTCTTTTGTGTATTCTTGCCACCTCTTCTTGATGTCTTCTGCTTCTGTTAAGTCCTTACCACTTTTGTCCGAAGCTGTACGCCGGCTCCCTCAGCCATTAAAGTGAGATGAATGCCGCAACCCCAGAGTCGGCCACAACTGGACCTAATGGTCAGGGGTCCCTTTACCTTTTACTTTGTATGAAAAGTTCCTTTAATAATAATACCCCGTCCATCTGACTACTACTCTGGGTAGCTTCCAACATATACATAAACCATAAATATTTAAAAACTTCCCTATTAAAGGCTGCCTTCAGGTGTCTTCTAAAGGTTGTATATTTACATATTTCCTTGGCTTGGGGGGTCACATAACTCCACACCCACCAACATTGATCCAATGTAAATAAGGATGTCCTACCATACCCTCCCAAAATTTTCCGATGAAAATAGGGACATCCTAAGGAAAAGCGGGACATTCCAGGATCAAATACCGGTAATCAGAAACCAGGACGGCTTCTGTAAGTCTAGGACTGTCCATGGAAAACAGAGTCACTTGGAGGGTCTGCAAAGGCATTCAGACCCAGTTATAGCACAGACAGTAATCTATCTGTTGACAATAGGAGTCACAGGCCTTTTTTTGCCTCTGCATGTGGGGGAAGATCCAGAGCTTATGCCCTCAATAAAAGCCCTTCTGCTGGATCACACCTACCTAATCCAGCCAGATGCGCAAGTAGAACATGAGCACAACGGCACTCTTCCTCGCTCAGGTTTCCCTCTGGCTCATAGGCATCATGGCAAGTTGCAAAATGCACTTACGTAAGAAGAACGCTGCTGAATCAGTCCAAAAGCCCATCTAGTCTAGCATCCTGCCATCACAGTGGCATACCCTCCAACATTTATCTGATGAAAATAAGGATGTCATCATCATCATCAAGATCATCATCTTTATTCCCCATGCATCTTACTGGGTTGCTCCAGCCACTCTGGGCGGCTTCCCACATATATAAAACATTAAACATTTTTTAAAACTTCCCGATACAGGGCTCATAGCTGTCAACTGTCCCTTATTTGGCGGGAAAGTCCCTTATTCCAGCGCTGTGTCCCGCTGCTGTCCCTTATTGATGATGTCCCTTAAATTTCCCAGGTTTCAAAAGGAAGCAGCTCCTCTCCCTCCCTCCCTCCCTCCCGGCCAGGGAGGAGGGAGGCTCCAACTGTGTTGCTTGGCTGCGTTGCTCACCCAATAAGGAGTCTAAGAACGACTGGGGGGTGGAGCTTGCATGCCTTGTGCCGATCAAATTGGCCGCGTTGCCTAGGGACTCGCCTTTGCTCAGTGCTTCCCAGCGGAGAGGTGACGGTGGTTTTCCTTGCTGCATCCCCTTTGCCGGGTTGCTGCGCTGTGGGAACCACCGCTTGAGGCTTCGTTTGGCTGCTGGCTGGGCTTTCTGCCTTTGGCTCGGAGCGGCTCAGAAGTTGAACATACCTGTGTTCAGAAAATCCCTTTTGGCTGCTGATCCCTTATTTTCGAGGCTGCTGGTTCCTTATTTTCAAATCTGTAAGTTGACAGCTATGACAGGGCTGCTTTCAGATGTCTTCTAAAGGTTGTATATTACTTATCAGTGTAAGCTAGAGTCCAACATGGTGGCAAGAGCTTTGGGGCAGCCCACCTAGGATGGTCTCACAACTCACCTGTGTGTCCTGTCCCACTGGTTGAAGACCTATGCTGCATTCCAGTCCATTCCTCCCAATTTTTCGTGCCCCTCCTGGCAACAAACAACATTCTGAAGTCTCTGAGCATGCTCAGTTCCCATTGGGCTGTTTTTGGGTGCATGGCATGGCATACCCCCTATAGATTTTAGCCTAAATCTTGTTTCCTACTTTACAAAGCTTAGGGTGCCCTTGCCCATGCTTATACCTCCTCTTCCTTGTTTCTCTGTATCCCCATTTTGGCTTCACCGCCATCATAACTCATCACTTGAGTTCACTATTAATGCATGAGACAATCCATACACAGTCGTACCTTGGATCCCGAATGCCTTGCAAGTCGAACGTTTTGACTCCCAAATGCCACAAACCTGGAAGTGAGTGTTCCGGTTTGCGAATGTTCTTTGGAACCCAAACGCCCGACACGGCTTCCGATTGGCTGCAGGAAGCTCCTGCAGCCAATCAGAAGCCGCACCTTGGTTTCCGAATGTTTTGGAAGTCGAACGGACTTCTGGGATTGGGAGCTTTGTCCATTGTAAGTATTTTATTACTTATTGCATCCCTCCGCCAAAGAGCTCAACATGTTTCCCCCCTTATTATATTCACAACCTCCGTAAAGTTGGCAAAGCTGAGAGAGTGGGAATGACTGCCCCAGAGCCACCCTATACCTACCGTGAAACAAAGGATGTAATAAATGAGGTGCATTGTTATTTATTTAATGTGTTAGCAGCCCTATATTTTAAAAAAAAGGTTCTAGAAAACTTAGAATAAAAATCCACTGAAGACCCAAGTGGCCTCTGGTCAGGCAGTGCCCTCCATTAGCCAGCCTGAAGTGATAGCTGCCACATTTCTTGGGGAGAGATAGCCTGATCACAGTTATACATGCCTTGTCCACAATTACATTAGATCGCTGCAATGCCTTGTCCTTAGGGCTGCCTTTGAAGACTGTTCAGGAACTTGAGTTAGTACAAAACGCAGCTGCTAACTGGAACCGGCTAGGGATAGGCTTGTGTGACATCATCTTTGATGTCATTTGGGCGCCACTCAAAGATCTTATTAATTGCACAAGGCGCCCCAGCATTTCATATAAGCCGAAGCTGTTCCTGATTATGGTTTTATCTGTTGTGCCAAATTTCAGGGCTCTGTTTTCATTTCGGTTTCTGCTATTTTATTCTGTATGGGTTTTATTTCTTCAATGGTTTTACAGTATCACTGTACCATAAGCCACCCTTTTTTTCTTTTTCTTTAACTGAAGGGTGGCATAGTTTTCTTCTAAACTTTTTTTTTTTAAAAAAAAAAATTAAAGCACTGGGGAAAGTCAACCAGTTTTTACTTCCCGTTTTAGATTATTGTTTATTATGTCCGAAATGGGACAAACTGAAACTGCACCAACCATGACTGTTCCTGGAGCAGGATAGTTTTGCGACAGCAGTCCATACACTTGTAAGCTCACAATTAGACTACTACAATGCACTGTATGTGGGGCTGCTACTTGCACTGGGTTCAAAACGTGCAGGCATCTAGTGCACAATGCAGCTGCCTGGGTGGGGGGTGGGGGAGCCTCAGCTTTTGCACATATCACACCAGTGTTGAGAGATCTGCACTGGCTATGCATTAGCTGCTGAGCCAAGATTTTGCTGTTGACATTTAAGGCCTGAAACAACTTGGGACCAGGATACCTGGCAGACTGTCTCGCCTGATACAAACCAAGCTGATCTTTCAGATCTTCTGAGGAGACCTGGTCTAATCACAACCAGCATGGTGACAACATGGGAGCAGTCCTTCTCGCTGATAGCACCCACCCTCTGAAATGCCCTCCCTCGGGTAATTTGCAAGGCGAAGGCAAAAATGACCTTTAAAAGCCTTTTAAAAACTTACATGTTTACGCTGCTTTCCTGGACTCTGACTCTTAATTTTTAATTTTGTGGACACCTAAGATTTATTTGTGATATACAGTTGCTTTCTGGGTTGTTGGTTTTTTTTGGTGATTTTCCAGAAATTCTATTGAATGCTGTTTTGATATTTTCATGCAAACATAAAAATATAAGTTATGGTCAGTGCTTTTTTTCTAGAAAAAGAGGTGCCAGAAATCACCATGAACCCTTGTTCTTTTATAATGACAGTGGTGCCTACCTGAGAGGTGCCAGAACTGAGTTCCGGTGAGTTTGGGCTGAAAAATAAAGCCTTGGCTATGGTTACTCTTAACTATAGTTAAGGAAAAACAAGCCAATTTTATTCCTAAACCATAGGTTTGGACATAATAATAAACTGTGGTTAATTGAAAATGGAAGCAGTCGTACCTTGGTTGAACATTTTGGTTCCCAAATGCCGCAAACCCAGAAGTGAGTGTTCCGATTTGCAAACGTTCTTTGGAAACTGAATGTCTGGCGCGGCTTCCGCAGCTTCGGATTGGCTGCAGGAAGCTCCTGCAGCCAATTGGAAGCCGCACCTTGTAAGTCGAATGTTTTGGAAGTTGAACGGGCTTCCGGAACGGCTTCCATTCAGCTTCCAAGGTACGACTGTATAAGCTTCCAATCACCTCCCTATCAGCATGCCATAGGACAGAGAAAGGGTGGGAGGAAGCATACAAGCCTGTGTAATATTGCTAAACCATAGGTTAGCATTGTGTCTTAATCTGACTAATGTATAAGTTTTGATACACTATGCAGGCTTTCTGCCCCACCCACCGTTATGGCAGGCATTTTAACATAACTTTGTGAGGGAAAAAGGGTTGACTGCTGCAATGTGTTGTTCATGGGATTGCCTTTGAAGACTGTTCAGAAACTACAGTGGTACCTCGGGTTACATACGCTTCAGGTTACAGACTCTGCTAACCCAGAAATAGTACCTCGGGTTAAGAATGCTTCAGGATGAGAAGAGAAATCGCACGGTGGCAGCAGGAGGCCCCATTAGCTAAAGTGGTGCTTCAGGTTAAGAACGGACCTCCGGAACAAATTAAGTACTTAACCCGAGGTACCACTGTACAGCTAAGAATATTAACTGGCTGATTATTCTGAAGATATTACATGAATGCTTTACAAACTGTACTGGCTACTACCCCATTACAAAGCACAATCAACTTGGGACCCAGATTCCTGAATGTACCTGGTGGTGGGTTGAGGTCCTCTTTGGAGACTGTTCTCCAGGTGCCCCACTACCTGAGGTGATGTATTACCTCCTGCATCAAAGACAATATGCCTCTGAATGACCAGTTTCAATGAGCATCACGAGTGGGAAGGTACTACTGTCGTGCTTGAGGGCTTCCTGTAGGCATCTGGGTCGCCACTGAAAATTTGGATGCTGTACTGCATAGACCATTGATCTGACCCAGCAAGGCTCTTCTACTGAGGCTGATGTTGCTGTTATTAATTTTATTACCCACCCTTCCTCGCGAAGGAGCCCAGGGCGGCAAACAGCAATAAAGCATCTTAAAAACAATTCCAATACAGATGCAGACTTGGAAAGATCTCGACTTAAAAGTCCTGTTGAAAGAGGAAGGTCTTCAGTAGGCACGAAAAGACAACAGAGGTGGTAGCTGCCAAATAATATTCAAGAGGAGGGAACTTCAAAGTGTAGGTGCCACAACACCTAGTGAGCCCAGCAACACCAATGTTCTTATGACCAGAGAAAGGGCCTTATCGATTGTGGTACCCTGTTTATTGAATACCCTCTCCACATAAGCTTGCGCTGTGCAGTAATTACTAACTTTTAAGTGGCCGCAAATATGTTTTTTAAAAAACCTATAGTTAGATTTTTTATTTTTTAAAAACTTGTTTTTTGTAAACTAGAAGCACTGCTGATGAGTGGTATATAATTTTTAACAAACAGTGGGGTTGATATGATTTAGGCCTCTCCTGCTCATAGAGAAACCATCCGTGTGGACATTAATAAAACACACCCACTGCCTCTGCTGTCATTCTGGCACCTTATCCAAACCTCCTTGTGGTGAGACCTGTTGTCTCCTCCAGCTTTACAGAGAAAATACACATGGTCTTAACTGGGTAGTTCTGCCTCTGGGTGCAGATTAGTCTGTGGGAAGGAAGTGCCCTGAATTCAAGGGCAGAACTACATCATTAATATAGAATTGTAGAGTTGGAAGGGACCCTAAGGGTCATCTAGTCCAACCCCCTGCAATGCAGGAATCTCAGCAAAAGCATCCATGACAGATGGACATCCAATCTCTGCTTAAAATCCTCCAAGGGAGGAGAGTCCACAACCTCCTGTGGAGCATGGTCCTTAGGTTCAGGATTACACCAAGATGATCCACTACAGTAGTACCTTGGAAGTTGAATGGAATCCGTTCCGGAAGTCTGTTTGACTTCCAAAACATTCAAAAACCAAAGTGTGGCTTCTGATTGGCTGCAGGAAGCCCCGCCGGATGTTCGGCTTCCAAAAATAGTTCACAAACTGGAAAAGTCACTTCTGGGTTTGCAGCGTTCGGGAGGCAAAACGTTCAGGAACTAAGCTGTTCGAAAACCAAGGTACAACTGTACAGTGTTGTGTAACTTAAGGACCACCTTCTTCCATGAGAACAGTGGTTCCATCATGGCAACACTTGGGGGGCAGAAGTCCAGGCCCCCACTCAGTTGAATGTGTAGAAGGGCCACCAAACACAGCAGAGCTAACTTACCACACTTAGAAGTAAGTCATTAAGTCCAATGTTCAAAGTATAAAATTACCTAACTAAACCACTGTGTAAGATCGAACCAAAACTCTTCCCCATGTCTTGGAAGCTCTGCTTGAAATTTCTCTGCCATCCGCACTTCCACGTCAGTTTGTGATTTATTTATTTTTATAAAAGTCCTCAAGAAAATACATCAACATTTCAGTGCAGACTTCTCCTAATATATGTATTACTGTGCCATTTTGCCTAACATACACATTTTTGCAAAACAATCTACCCTCTATTATAACACACAGTTAATTTTTCTAACATGTGGATTTTCATGCACATTTTCTTCTAGCACATGCACTTTTGTACACATTACTTGGCTGGAGTACTGCACTGCAAAATTCAGAGACGTATGGATTTCAAAAGTTGCCTGTGTTTCGGTAAGTATGAATTTGGTAGTTTTATCTTTAATGTGAACTGAATCAAATTTCTTCCGTACCCATATCTGGGACAGAGTGAAACATCTGGGGAAGATTCTTTCTACCCTCTTTCTCCTAGTTTTTAGAAACTGGGATCAGTTTCTGTTTATTGAGTCTTCATCCTATTCAGGAGATTAGAGGTCATAGCATCCAACAAACACTACCCCACACTGTCCAGTGCATTTCCCCCTAACTTCCCATATCACAAAATCCCCATTTGGGGGTGGGCAGGTTTGTTGTGCAAAATCTTCAAACCAACGCACTGCAAAACCAAGAGTTTACCAGTGCGTGACTGAATCACACTCAAAAATAGCGGCAGTCTGGAAGCATCCTGGATTAAAGGGTTGTTTCTATTAGACACCTTCTAGGCTCTCCAGTTATCTATAAGCTTTCTTGTTTGCTCTTATTAGTTTTTGTTTGTTGGTTTCCGGTTTGTTTTTCGTTCATCTCATTTGTTGTATATTTTTCTGATTATTTTATTTGTACTGCTTTGCTTGCTATGTGTGACACGTTTTCCAGATTTAAAATGATTTTGTAAGCCCGTCGGGCCAAAAGGAGAGATAAAAATATGTATATGACATTTTTGAAAGGGGGACTTTATTGAGCCTCTTGAGGTTTTGTCGCTTCATTCATAATTCCCTGCTAATTTAAGATTTTGGGAGCCTTACCCTTTGATTAGGAGTGACTTGCATGGGGCAGGAATACCGTTTCCTTGAAGGAAATGCCAGCTAAGCTGTAGTAGCCACACTGATAAGTCCACTTTCTAGTTTAAATTTTGGGCAATATTTCCCAGAATTTGCCAATTCAGAGGCCCAGATCAGAATTGGTTTGCTTGTTCAGTGGCAGCAATAAGATTAAGGAAACAAGCACTGGAGACTTCCTTTGAACCTTTTCCAGGGTCTACCTAGGAGATGGGGAAGCCTTGCTCAGTTGATGGGGAAAGGAGGGTCTCTTCCTTCCAGGTTGTTCAAGAGAAACCTAGAGAGCTTAGGGAATCAAAGATGGGCCCAAGCTCCAGACCAGGCCCTCCTATGTGCTTAGAGTGAGTTCGGAGGATGGAAATCCATCAAAGGACTGCTTGCCCGATCTATACCGAGCAGGATCCTTCCCCTTACGCGCTGGCAATGCTAGAGGACTGGGACCTTTCTTCGGAATGCCAGTTTCCCCCTTAGCTAAGCGGGAAAGGAGAGCAGACTCATCCTGCCACCGTTTGGTGCCCTACCTAGAGTTTTTATGGCTACTGTGCATCTTGTTAGTCCCTGATTGGCACCTAACGGCACGCCTCCATGGGCGAGGGAAGCACACTCCACACATGCCCAGGGGCAATTACCAGGAGGGATCCAACCCTGGCACTGCAAAGAACCTAGCGCCTGCTGGGCCCTCTCTCCGTTTATAATCTCTTCCCTTGCTTATCACTTGACCCAAGTCAGCTGGCTGCGGCCGGGTGGGGAGAGGGAGAGAGAGAGATCAGGGACCCAGGAGTCCTGCTTCCTCCTCCTCCCCATCTAGCTGTGTTAGGGCACCAGACCAGACCCCGTGCAGCCTCCCCCCGCCAATGAAGCGGGCGACGGGCGAGCGCGCCTGCTGCAGCCCGGAGCTTTGCTGCTTAGCGCAGTCCAGCGGCTCAGGCTCAAACCAGCCACTCCAGGGCGAGCGAGGAGGGGAGTCGGCTGCTCCGCTTTGCTTTCTTTTCTCTTCCCTCCGTCTCTCTCTCTCTCGCTCTCCCACCCCTTTCTTTTCCGGGAGGGGATCCAATATCCCGCCCCCCCTTCTCCAACCAATGACATCACCAGCACCCCCAAAGAGCCTCTCCCAGCATGCAGCGCTGGCGGGCCCCGGAGACTTGGTCTTCGTTGCCGGTGGAGATGCAGAGGAGGAGGAGGCGGAGGAGGAGGAGGCTGGTGGCGGCGGCGGCAGCAGCAGCAGCAGCAGCAGCGCTTCGGGTCCTGGCAGGTCAGTGCACGGCGAGGCTTGAAATTAAAGATCGGTGGCGGCAGAGAGCGGTGGAGGGGGGGGGCGTCCTCCCCTTCCCGAGCCATCCCCGCCTGCACTGAACCGGGGCAGGGGGCATGTCCTTTTTGCACTCCTCTATCCCTCCCTCTTTCCTCTTCTCTCTGCATCCGCAGCAGCCCCTTTGCCTTGCCTTCCCCGCTAATCTCTTTCTCCTTCTGCCGATCTCCCTCCCTCGCCAGCTTTCCCTTCTGACTTTCTCCTGTCAACCTTATCTGAGGCTCCTTCCTTCCTTCCCGCTGGAAGTTCAGTGGCTTTACTCCCCGGTAAGTGGCCTATGGCAGCCTCCCAGCCCTTGTTCCTCCTTCCCTCCCCGGCTCTGCTGTCATTCTCCTGCTCTCCGAGCCCGCTTCCCAAATCTCCTTTCCTCTTATCTTAGGGATCCTCCCCGATCCCGTCCTTCCTAACCCTCTTTTCCCTCCTCCTTAACCTTCTTCCTCTGCAAACCCTACTTCTGCATTTTTTGCGGGGCGGCGGCGGCGGCAATTCTGCTGCTTTCTCTCCCTTTTCAGCCCCCCGCCCCCCTCCCCGTTTTCCTCCTGCCCTTGAGTTCATGCATTGCTTCGTTCCCCTCCCTCGCCCAGCAACCTGACATCTCCCCTCTCTCCGTCCTTCTGTCCGTCCTCTCCACCTTCCCGCTCCCGCCGCCGCCGCCAGCCTCGTCTCCTTTCACTCCTGGGTTTCTTCTTTGAGCTCTGAGTTGCGGAGAGACCCCCCCCCCCTTTCTCTCTCCTCCTTTTACCCGCACAACCCGCGCGCGCGCTCCGCCGCCGCCCCACCAATTCTGCAAGATGCAAAGAAGGGCAAAGCTTCCTTCTCCCCTGCAGGTGCAGCAAAACTCCTGGGCTGGACAGCCGCCCCCACCCTCCCCTCTTTCCCCTCCCTCCCCGTTTCCCCTGCGGGGCCCCTTTCTAACTCAGCCTCTCGCGCTGTGTATTTTCCTGTGCAGAAGCCTGGAAAAAAAAGAGAGGGGGGGGGCACACACGCGCTCACACGAAAGAGAAGCAGATTGGACTGGAGGTCAAGTTCGGAGAGAGGGGAACCAGGAGCCTGGGAGGAGGAGGGGTTCCTACTCTCCCCCCACACCACCAAATCAGAGCAGGGGGGTCGGCAAGAGAATGGCAGGCAACTTCCCTCCCCATCCACCTTGTAAGATGCGCGTTCTTTGTTCGTCTGGATCGCTTTCTCCCTCCACCCCGCGCGCCCACTTTGTGGGAGCTCTTAACTGGGGGAAAGAGAGGATCACCGCAAGCCCCCTCCCTTCCCCCCCCCCGAGGATCAGGTAGGTCGGCAGGGCGGGGTGAGGGGCGCTGCAATGGGAGGCTGCTCCGAAGGAAGGAAGTTGAGGCGCTGGGGCCGCTTGGAAAAGATAGGAGGGTCCCTTTTGCAGGAGGGTTCTGCCCTCGAGCGCAAAGTGGGGGGAAGGCAGTGCGAGCCCCGTGTTTACTCGAAAGCAAGCCCTACACTTCACGGGGGCTTGCTCGTAAGAGCTGGGCTGCAGCATAAGAATCGTAGAATCCCCTTGATACTTTCCTCTCCCCCCCCCCCGCCCGCCTCTTTTCTGTCATCTTTCCTAGGATTGGTACTGTGCATTGCAATAAACATTGCGAAGGGGACCCCTTTCAGATGTTTCTCCCCCCCCCCCCACATTAATGCACATATTTCGAGGGGAGGGGTGGAGGCTTTTCTGCAAAATCAAAAGGAAAAGCGACTGTCAGAACACTTGGGTTCCTTTCCTGGGAGCCGGAAGAAAAGTGCAAAGTGGGTTGGAGCAAGCAGGCTGTGGATTGAGGCGCTCCTTTAATGGGGAGCGGGGATCTTGAAGTGGGGGGGGGGTGGAGCGGAAGATTGCCTTGGAAGTGGGGCCTGTAGGATTTGTGTAAGGTGGCTGCAGGCGAATCAGATCCGGAGATCATGAATTGTTTTCCAGTTACGCATTGGGCATCTTGGGCGAAGGTTTGGGGTCTTGGCATCTGGGGGTGGGGGAGGAACACAAATCCAGGCAACCTCCTTGGGAGACAGCAGCAATTCTCTCTTCCCTGCCACCCTGCCTGGTTTTGCTTGCCTCTCCCCCTCGCTCTCTTTCGTCTGTCCCTGAATTCTGCCATTCCACTGCCCATATAATTTATTCATCCCAAGATGCACCTCTCTGCAGTTGCAGGCAGGAATGGGGGAGGGGGGGCCCAAAGAGCTTGCCTCCCCCCCCCCATGACTCTACATTTTGCTTCTGCTTGCAGCCCCTAACCTGTCCTCCGTGGAGCCGGGGAGGAGGGCATTGTGGGAGGTTTGGGGCATCCATGATGCTGAAGGGGTGTGTGTGTGCCCCCCTCCCCGCTAACGTTTAGGGGTGGGGAGGGCAATGCAACACGAGAGTAGGAGGAGCCCAGGGAAAGCACCGAGGAGAGCTTGGTGTTGAGGCGGGAGAAGGGAGATGGGGCATTTTCAGGGTTTGAACAGCGTCTCCCTTCCGTGCCCCCCCCCCCTTTTGACTTGGAACTTGCAGAGTGTAAATGTTATTCTGCTGAGATTCGGGAAGGGGTGGGGTTGAGAGCAGGAGAGCATGTCTTTGGGATAGAGCTGGAAACACTCTTTCATTTGGAGGTGGTTTGCATGATCTGCTGAAATAGGTTGACTGAGGATTTGGAGAAGTAAAAATGAATTTAGAGCAAGGGTGGCAGCTAGGATTCCAGACTCCTCTTCCCTCTCCCTCTATTCCGAAAATCACACCTCTTTCCATCTTGGCAGGATCAGGTACAAGAACCCCCCTCCACCCCCCCCCCACAATCCTAGCCAAGTCGGCTGCTCTTTTGAGAGCTGTGGCACTCACAGGGTTAATGTCTGGCAGTCTCCTTGGTGGGGAAGGGCGGGTCTGGAATTAAAGGGTCAAGGGGGAGAGACCCAGCTGCAGCCTGTCTGTGAAGCCAGACAGGGTCAGAGGTCATGGGCGAGGTCAGGGGTCTCTCCCAGCGCAGCCTCCATTCATTGGCAGCGCTTTGCGTGAGCATAAATCAGTTGGCCTAGGAGGGGAGTGGGGTCTAGGGGGCTACAGGCAAGGAGTGGGGCACGCCTCTGTGGTGCTTGGGGAAGCTGCTGCAATCTGGGAATCCTCGGCTCACATCCTTATATAACACAGCCTTACGGCTCTCCATGCGTGAAAACACCCCTCCCCTCCCCCCCTCTCAGTCTCACTGTACAGTGCATAGAGACAAATCCATATACCACTCGTGCAACACAGTCATGAATGTGTGTGCACGTGTTTGCACTGTAGTTTGTGTAGCAGCACGCCAGAAAAAGTTAACACGTGTTCAGAACCACCTCCGCAGTCCAGGGAAGCAGATGCATATGTTCCTCATCAAAGGTGTCGCTGCATCCGCGCATGCGTGAGTGCACACAAACAGCCTCTGCTAAGATGTTCCAGGGTGGGGCAGCATCTTGGGAGTGGGGGGCATAGCCTTTTGGCTCCCCACTCTCTGACATATATTGCAGCCGCCTCTGTGTAGAATAACACTAGGAGCAGTGGGGGCACGTCCAGCACACACACACACACAGACACAAATTATGAAGAATCATGCATTATTCTACAACAATTACCTAAGTTCATTGCTAAATATGCAGATGCATGTGTACTCTCTCTTCCATATACACTGCACAAGTGCACCTTCTTCCCCTATATATCTTTCTATTCACTCACCTCTGAATATGACACCATCCCACAAATTCCAACACAGCATAGATCCCAGGCCCCTTGTGGTTACTTCCACGTCTCTTTTGCGCAGGCACCAACCAGCCTGTAAAACAAGAGATGTGCCTTCATACCCCAGAAATCATACCTGCTCCCCTTAGGCGATGACTGGGCCCTTCCCACCGGTAGGAACCAAACCTGAATGCAGTGGGTAAAGCACATTATAATGGTCTGTAATATAATGAGGAACAATGCTTAGTTTGAATTAAATGCAACCATCACCCCAGTGCTATGAATCAGCAGATACGTTTTCCATGGGGAGAAGGATGCATCTGAAATTTCATATGCACGGCCTCCAAGAGTTATGGGAATACCTGACTTATCAATAACCGGGAACTTTCACCATAATGGACAGATTTGAGAACAAAAACAGAGCTGCAGCTAGCTAGTTAGTTGCCTCAGAGAGGCAGCAAACCTTATAAGATGGGGCTGTGGGCTGATGGGGAAGACTCTGAGGTGTTTGGTTTGTGGGGAAGACTGCTGCCTGGTGATTTCACCACTGCCCCCCTCCCCACCCCCTCAGTTGTGACCTACTTTCTTAACAGCCCAAGTAAAGATGCCTTGGATGATGATAAGTGGGCTTGGGGTGGTGGTCCTGATCTGTTCTCCCTTTCTGGCTTAGAGGGGTCTGTATGTGTCCATAGTTTCCTAATTTAAGTGTGTGTGTGTCCCTGTTTTTCTGCTTGCACATGCAATTTGACTAGGGTGCTTTTATGTGCTGGGTTGTAGCTAAAAGCTTTGACCCCAAATCTTAGCCCAGTGAAATTATGATTTAGTTGGTGGGCGAGTGGAGGGGGGCTATGCCCAGGACGCCCTTGTGCATCTTATCTGTTTGGATAATAATTGTACAGCTTTGGGAGAAGATATGCATGTGAATGAGCATGGCAATATCATGTGCAAAGGTGCTGCATGCTCAAGGAGGTCGTGTTCACCTAGCGGAGCACGCCTGCACAGACGGTCTTTTGTGCACACAAGCATGCAGTCTCCTACAGCCCCTATGCCACCACCCCCATGTACTTTCACTGCCTGTGTTAGAGCCAGAATCCTCTTAAGAACTTGACCTCCCGACCAGCTCTAAGGCGGTGTGTGTGTGTGTGTGTGTGTGTGTGTGTGTAAGAGAGAGAGAGAGAGAGAGCAGGGAGGGAATTGCAGCACAGCAGGGACAGATGGGGGAGGGGAGCTTATTGCAGTGGTCCCATCACTAGCTATTTTCCTTCCTTGCTCCTTAGCCCTTTACTTTTCTGCTCCCCCCACTTGCCCTCCTCTTTCCCCACTTTGTGGATATCCCAGCCTTGGTCTTTCCCCCCATATCCTCTGTGTTAGGAAGGTGGAAGCCTGCATTCAAAGAAACTGCAAATTTTTCTCTTTGCAATAGTTGCTCAGGGACTGTTGGAGGCTGCAGCCTCTCTGAGCTGTGGTTTGAGGTGGAGGGTGGGGATTCTTCTGTCCTTTCGGTGCGAATGAGGTGATGAAAAAGGCCCTTTGAATACAAACCACTGTGGTATAAACGGCTGGTGTGGACCGGTCTCTGTGTGTTTTGAAATCTGCACCTTGTCAAAAATGCACAATGGCACCCTGTGATCCATTTCCCCACCTGTCCAGATATATAGATATCCTACCCATCACTCTGCTTAACTCAGCCAGCTTCTTATCTCCACCCTTTTTTCTAATGCACACCCATCCATGTTTTGCAATACACCGCCTGCCCTTCATCTCTCCCCATTCATCCATCTCCCCTACTGGCTTCCTCATCCATTCATCACCCTTTATAGGCACTGATCTATTTCTGCTCCTGATAGGCAACTTCCAGCCCAGCTCCGTATTCCCCCACCCACTCGCTTTTCCATCATTCTTCAGCCTTACACATCCGGTGATTCCCATACAACTTTCTATGCCGTCCCACCCCACGCCCTTGCCTTCAACACCATATGCTCGTATTTACCGCATCGTCTGCATTTAACCACCCATGTCGACCACCATTTCCCACCTGATTTTCCATTCTCACTTGTTCAGATATGCCCACGTTTCCACATACCTGAAGGGTCTCGCACTGTTATTTGGTGGTTGCTGGAGAGGTCAGAAAGCATGTATAAGGGCAAGTGTTTGTGGGGATGACAGGCCTACCTTAAAGGTTTGAGGTGGTTATGAGGCACCTTCTCTCTATCTTGCCCTGTTATTACCTCTTCTGTTGGCCTAATGTGAATTATGGATTTCCCCCACCTTAGGGGTCAACACCTTTGCTTTTTGTCCTTTTTGTTTGTGTGTTTCCATCTCTCTCACATGCCCACTTGCTCAGCCTTTCCAGGAAGCATATCTGTGTCCCCAGGATTTGTGCATTATGGTGGGTGGGTGGGTGTAAGAGGAGGATGGGGCAAAGAAGAGAAAATGTGCAATGACATGACCATCCCCACCTACCTAGGAACTTGGGGTTTGGAAGGAGGGAATGAAGGAAGTGGTTTGACCTTAGAGAAGAATGGGTTGGACACAGCTTTCTCATATTACAGCAGAGACAAAAATGTCATAATTATCAGAGTTGGGCTAGTGCTACTAAAATAGAAGTAGCTTCTTCATGTTAGGCCGCATGCATAAGGTTTGTGAGGCTATGCAAAGTCTCAGTTGGTTTCATGTTCCCATAACAGATGGTCCTGGCAGGTAAGAACGAGGTGAAAGGTTTGCCATGCCAGGCTGTTTAAAAGGCCAGGACCTTTTGCAGGGAGGAGAGTGTGATGTATCTTCCATGACAAAGCAAGCAGGTGGCCGCCAGGTCAGCCCCAGTTTCCATCACTGCCACCACCCAATTTTTTCAGAGCTCTGCATGCTTGCTGTAAGGAGGAACACAGGGGCATGAATTTGGGAGTGGGCCCACTTAACTGATCCAGGGCACCAGTCAATGAGACAACGACTTGTGATATTTTGGGAGTTTAAGAGTGCTTCTAGTTGGATCCTGGGTTTTCAGATGTCGGGGGCATAAAGAGGATTCAAATCTGTGTTAGCGATTGTGGACATGGGGCCTGCTGGTATGGTAGTTATCTCAGAGGATGCCTTCTTATGCAGATAGTGTATCTCTGTTCCCAGAAGGGGAGTGGCAGAACGCAGAGTCCCAAGCAACATGAGTTTGGTTGTTAGCAAACAGGTTAGTACTCATGGACAGGGTGGACTTGCTTCTGGAACTGTCCTAAGACCTAGGCAGTTGCCTTTCTGACCAGGAGGCCCTGTTCCCATTGCTCAGTCTCCCCCATTGCTCACTCAAAGCAAATAATAGCTAATTCTTCTGGACAAAAGACCTGCACCTACATTTTAACATCATTCCATCCCTCTCTACCACCTACCTAATTCCACTCCCCAAACCCGGGAAACCCAGGAAAAGAAGGACCTTTTCCTGGCAGAGGAAAACCACAGGTCCCTTATTCCATGGCTAGTCCTAGGGGACAGCTAAGATGGCGGTTTCAGTGTGCGCCTGTGTTTTAAGCAAGTCCAGCCCAACAGGGCGCCTCATGTAGCGAATATGGAGATCATTTTAAGACCATTTGAAGTCCCAAATATCCTACTGACAAACTGTCTCAAGATACTTGGGGGTGGCTGAGAGATGAGAATGTGGATCATATACAGGTTTCCTAGAATGGTTTCTCCAGGCTGGTTCCATCTTGCCTAGAGGATGACAAAATATTGGAATATGGGGTAGGAAAAAGCTGAGTGGCAGTGCAGCAAATTACTTAGGTGATAAAAAGGCTCATTTTAAGTGAAGCAAAGGTCGGGGGGAGGGGGGTTGGTGGCAGTGAAACATTTTAAGGTGGCAGGATTATTGTTTTTGATCAAAAATCAGGTGTGGGGGCATAAACCCTGTTAGAGAGGTTCTGGGATTTCTGTCTTTCGTGGATTTCAAATGTATGGGGTGCCATGTCTCCCAGGGGGTCCCTGCATTGTGTTGGCCTCCTGGGTTGTTGGTTGGCACCGTGCATTGTCTTGCTCTCTAACCCGGTCGGTATCCTTTGCTTTCTTGACTTCCGTGGTCAGACTCCTTAGCCCTCAGACTGTCCCATAGCCTTTGTGTGGTGATCAGCCTCCGAAACCGTGTGGCCTTGCGTAGTTGTGTGTGTGTTAAATGCGCGCGCATGTATTTGTGGGCGCACGCCTCTGTGGGTACCGTGACACTGCAGTCTGGTGCGTGCACGAGGGTCACTGCTGTGCACTTGCTTTGCTGTTTTCTCTTTGTCGCGTCCCCCTCCGCTCTCCCCCCCCCCCACGCGTTTGGCGCATGCATTCAGTTTCACCTGTGCGCATTCTTGTGGCATTGTAATTTATCTGCTGCTGTGCATTAGCCGGGTGATGTACATGGCTGCGTCGCTCTTTGTCTGCATCAGTGGTGCTCTGTGCTTCTGTATCGCGGCAAATCACTGCTTGAGGCTCAGCACCTTGGCTCCAACTGTTTGCTCCCCGTGCATGTGGTGCTTCAGCCCGGATGTCGCGGCACATGCATGTGTGTGTGTGCACTGTTGTACGTCTGTATCAGGTGCTAGACTGATTCTCCTGGGACTCTGCCTCAACCCCGCCCCGTAGTGTCTGTGTCTCAGCCTCTTTCCCCCTCCCCAAGATCCCCCTTCAGGGGTCAGGGAGTGCCAGCGAGACAGTCTGCCGCCATGGCAACGAGGCCTAACACAGGCTTCAGCCTGACAGTTCTGCTCCCCCCTTAACCCTTCCGGGCCCAGGTTTTGCTACCTCTCCCCAACCCACCCGCTCGCCCCAATTCAGTCTGCTATTGAGTCCTCTCGTCCAGAAACTTTGCTAGTTAGCTTTTCTGCTGTAAACCCCTGCGGCTTAAAAAACACGGTGACCCCTCTCTCCCCGCTGCCAATACCCCTGACTTTGCAACATCAAAGTTGCTTAATTGCTTCAGCCCCAGACCACCCTTCTAATGGCTTTGTACCACCCCTGCGTCCGCATTGCCGGTACGGCTGCTGTTGTGACGCTAAGCCAACCCCCACCCCCCACCCCCCAAAAGCCCTTCCTATTCTTTTGTGTCATACTTAAACCAAACCTGAAAGATCCAATTTCCCACCCACCATGCTTTTCAGCTGTTGCTACAGCAAAAAAAGGGGGGCAGGCACCTTGTTCTTCTAACTACAGAGTTTTCTAAAGGATGAAGTATTCATGGGGACTAGATGCATGCCCTTCCAGCCATATCTTATTTTCTCACTGTGTATACTAGCTGTAGGTGTGGGTGGTATTTTAGCCTCTTAATAAGTTATATTTAGCTGGATCCCACAATACTTCATGATGATGATGATAGTTTCCTGGTGGATCTTACAACTTTGCTGTTATATTGTACAATTTGGGAAGCTAGATTCGCGTCCCACAAACATGGATTTGTGGGGGACTCCAAATGCAATATACAGTATTTGTTTTTCTAACCATAAGGGAAGGGGCACATCTGAAAATAAGATTTTCAGGTTTTATCTGGTGGGTTGGGCCCGCTGTCAGGCTTCATGGAACCACTTTTATCCCCTCCTCCCTGCATATGAAGCTCCTGTAAATTTTTTTAAGTGTACCTATTTTTACTCTTAACAAATGTTGGGAGGTCATGTAGAAGCCACAGATTGACAATAAGCAGCAGCTGCCGTGAGCTCAAAGGGTTGTCAAGAGGCCCTGAGAAGTGAGGAAGGGAAAAGGAGAGAGTCCTCTCTTAAGCAGGAATATTATAACTCAAGAATGGGCATCTTTTTGTGGGCCCCTGTACCTTTTAATAGCTATGCAGAAGGGGGAGCACAATAGCCCTGGTCTGCTTGTAATCCCCAGTAACTGGTATTCCGAGACACTCAGCCTCCAATACTGGACATACAGGACGTAGCATATCATGACCAGTAGCCATTGGGAGATATTCTCCTCCACAATTTTTTCTCATCCCCTTTAAAAAGCCACCCAAGCTGTTGGCCTCTTGTGGCAGGGAATACCACAGCTTAACCGTGTGCTTTGTGAAAAAGTCCTTCTTGTTTGTCTGAACCTTCCGACGTTCAGCTTCTAGCACAGTGAGAGAAATTTCAGTGCACCACTCCAATATGAGAAGCAGCATCTGCCAAAACATTTTTCCTGCATATGGCTCTTAAAAACACAGACACCTTGATGCAGAAGAAAGGTTGGTTGTCTTCTCCTTGACTCCTCCGCCGTTATGAACGATAAGAGAAAGACTCCCTCTGCCCTTTCCTTCCCAATGTGCCTTTGTCCGGCATGAAGCACATGGCTGTTTGCATTATAAGAATTCTGGGATGCATCTGTATGCCTATTGTCACAGCGGAAGGAACGGGGTTGCATTCTTTGGTTCTTAAAGCTGACTGGGTAGGGGAGCAAGGCACACTCCCCTTTGAATAACCCCTACCAGAAGACTGCATGCTGTTGGCTTATGTTAATGTGAATGCAGCCTGGTATGAGGAAGAGTTTTGTATACCATTGGTCCATTGCAGAGAGAGCTGAATTGCCTTGATCCTTGTAACACATCGCATTTAAATCAGGTGCTAAGCAAGAAAGGGACTGCAAGCTTCTGTGTTTATAAGAGCATCCTTCAGTGTTAGTACAGGAAACAGCCACCCTTACCATTGCTGCCTTTGAGGAAAAGCCAACACACCAATACTGACCCAGCTAGCTTTCTGGCTGGGCCTAAGGCAGGGGTGTGGGACCTTTTAGGCATGGATGGCCAGATCTTTATCTCTCTCCATCCTGTGGGCCAATTTTTGACCAGTTGGTGAGACTATGCTCCTGTCAATCATCTGACATCATAATGCACAAGCAGCCAATCCAGTCATGTGACATGGGGTGAACAGCAGGTGGACGTGATTTGGGGAGAATGGCCTCATGGGCCAAATAGGGAGACGGATTTGGCCCAAAGGCTTGAGGTTCCCTACCCCTTGGCCCAAGGGGTGTTGGGAAGGGGAAACTTTGAGGCTGATTAGCAACTACATTTCACCTAGTATCCCCTAGTTCTAGCTTCTGCCCTTAATGGATACCTTTGCCACTGGTGGGTATAATGAGCCACTGCTGCAGAAGGCAAGGTAAAGGTAAAGGGATCCCTGACCATTAGGTCCAGTTGTGACCGACCCTGGGGTTGCGGCGCTCATCTCACTTTATTGGCCGAGGGAGCCGGCGTACAGCTTCTGGGTCATGTGGCCAGCATGACTAAGCTGCTTCTGGCGAACCAGAGCAGCACACGGAAACACCTTTAACCTTCCCGCCAGAGCGGTACCTATTTATCTACTTGTACTTTGATGTGCTTTCGAACTGCTAGGTTGGCAGGAGCAGGGACCGAGCAACGGGAGCTCACCCTGTTGCGAGGATTTGAACCGCCAACCTGATCGGCAAGTCCTAGGCTCTGTGGTTTAACCCACAGCGCCACCTGCGTCCCTTTTTGCAGAAGGCAAAGTTGACTGCAAAGGTGGTGTGAATGCTTGCTTATTTATTTATTTATTTATTTATTTAACATTTAAATCCTGCTGTATGACTTTATGAGGCCGTTGTGGTGACTTGCCATTCAACCTTTTTCTAACGATTGTTGACTTACAATTCTAAAACAAACAAACAAATAAAAACCCCTGTTGAAATCCACCGAGCTGAAAATTATTATTATTAATAATAATAATAATAATAATAACAACAACAACAAATCAACTGTAAATAGTAAGCTGGCTCAGCCTCCGAAAGCTGACTGAAATAAAAGTGGAACAAGTCAGTGGAAGGCGAGGACAAAGCTAGCCTGGTGGGCTTCAGTTCAGGTAACCATTTACAGGTTGCCAAAAGAGAGGAAATGCAACCCTAGGCGGGGGGGGGGGGCAAGTGGGCACAGATTTGCATAAAATAATTACCAGAAATTAAATAGAAATGCAATACATCTCATCATCGTGGAGAAGCCTGTGACCTGGGAACCTTTGTGCCTCCTCTTTCTGGGGTCTTGGCATACAAGGAGGCCTGTAATAGAGGAGTCGTTTTCCTTATGTACGGTATTCCTGAGTCTAGGCCTGTGGCAAATTCATTCAGCCCTCAGTATCATCCCGCTCTCCAGAAGCTGTGGGCCACTCTTGCTATCTGGACTGCGTTCCTTTCTGGTGTGGGTGGGTGTATGTGGGTGGGTGGGTGTACGCCCAAACAAGAGATAGTGAGGCAGGGAAGGGATGGGATGGCACAGAGGGAGAAGAGGCTGTGTAATTTGGCAGTACTGCAAACACCTTCTTGTTTTGACACTGCCTCTGCCCACAATGTCCCCACCTACGCAATGATTTTTTTCCTGTGGGTCAAGGACCCTCCATAAGGTGAGGAGCATTATTTACTGCCGGGCTAGTTAATTCAGGGCTTATCTCTCTGTTTTCATATCCTGGTTCCTGATACATCCCAGCCGTTGGCTTCACTCCTCCACCACCTTCAGCCACTCAAAAGATCTCCTTGTTCAAATGACTTTATCCTTTTCTCCCTTTCTGCCCCAAGATATGTATTGGCAGTGGCCAGGTGCCCAAAGCTGGTAAAAGATGCTCTTGGCAACAACCCCTTAGTGAGTACCTAAGAGCAAAGCAGGGTTGAGCATTACCCTCCAGGATATTGTCTCTCACCCCAACCCAGATCCAGCTGGGATGGGAGATGTACAGGCTGCCTGAAAGCCAAGCATGCTGTCTGGGAAGGTGGTGAGAGGCTTGCAAGCAGAGGGAGAAATGCTGATGGAGATAAAAAAGGGTGTGCTCACCAATCGATGAGGCCGTCTTGAGAAGATGCCTGGCTCTTTGTCCTTTTTAATTTGAGTGCCCCATTGTCTCTTTGTCAGCATTTGGAGGCTTAAAGCTCTCCGAGCTCCTCTATGGTTTTTGAACAAAATTCAACTGTCTGTGAGTTCCCTTTAAAAAAAAGAAAAGAAAAGAAAAACTAGTCACTTGCGCAATTGCCTTTGCCTTTCTTTGTTTCTTTATTTTGTCGGTGGTCTTCAACCTTTCAGTCTGGGACCCAACTTTAATCCCAGCCTGCTACAATGGCCCCACTATTCATTTTCCATTATGTATGTATGCCCCCGTCTTACCCTTTTCTTTCCCCTGTCCACTTTCTCCTTATCTCTCCCCATGTCCTCCACCTTTATCCTCTCTTTCTGCTTCTCTTACTAATATATATGCATATAGAAAGAATACTGTGATTGCCCCTCTCGTGTGACCCATCTCGGGTTGACTTGCAACCTGTTCCCACCCCCTGCCTCAACTGAACCAGTGTGCTATAACCAGAGAAACTTTGGGCTTCCAAACTAAAACTGCAATCCTAAACATTAAGCTTCATTGAACTCACATATTCCTCTAGGTAAACGTGCTCAGGACTACACGACAAATTCAGGAGCATGGCTGCTCCTACAGAGTCCTCCTCTCTTCCTCCAACAATAAGGAAGGAAGTCTTGGAGCCAAACTGGCAGAAAAGAGGATAATTTGACTTAGCAGTCTATCACTGCAACACAGAAGTGTAATAACATCCCAGTAAATATAGGACCTAGGCTGCGCAGGAAGGGAAAGGCAGAATGCCTACCCTAGTAAGTTAATTTGCTGCCTTGACGTGTTGGTGAGGACCTGTGGTTTGTACACCTTTTCTAAAAGGGATTAGGTGAATGTATGAAAAATAGTTCTATTTGTGTCTATTAGTTGTGATAACTTCATATATCCTCCATTTGTAGAGGGTGTGTGTATATATATATATATATATATATATATATATATATATATATATATCACAGTAACTGGTTCGGGACAAGAAAGGAAGGCTATTGGCCCATGCCTCACTGCAGAACTCCCAGAGGCCTTCTGGTAGACCATAGCTGGAAACAAGATTCAATGGGCCTTGGTTTGATCTAGTATAGCAGGGACTGTAGCTCATCAGTCAAGCACTTTGCATGCAGAAGTTCCCAGGTTCAATCCCTGGGCATTTACAGTTTACGGAACAGCTAGCAGGTGGCAGGAAAGATTGTCTTCCTTGGGAGCTGCTGTCAGTCAGAGTAGATAATACTGTACTGGACTAGGTGGACAGATAGTCTGACCTGGAATGTGGCAGCTTGCTATGCTTCCAAGTCAGTTCTGTGACTTGTAGGAGTCTTGCTAGTGTGGAAATGAGTATTTTGCCCTAGCTGAAAGCACGCACGCCTGCTAATCCAAAACTTGAGCAATCCGCAGTTTATTCCCCCACCCCTTCCCGTTTCTAGGACCAGAATCTGAAAGGTCCATGTCCATAGTTCCCTATAGCTATTGCCTCCAACCAACTAGGTTTTATCTACTGTTGAAGCATCAGAGGTTGGTGTGATTACCAATGGCATTTTGGGTGCTGCACATTAGTTTTTGAGTATGTCTGCATGGTGCTTCTTTTAGGGATCTGATGCATTTGTGCAACGTGCTTGACTCCTGAAGACTGTTAAGTCCAGGGTCTCCAATCCATACTGACCCCTGCTTTTCTAGGCAGTTGATGGGAATGAAGATGGAACTGTGTAAACTACATTCCCAGCTTCCCTTTAGGAGCACAGGGGGAAAGCACCTGTCTCATCAGTGGACCCTTCTGTTGAGCATCAGAGCAGCAGCACTTGCCAGCTTGTGGGTGGACATTTTAAAGAGCCTGAAATACTCCTGTATATTATCTTTTCTGTTTGTATCTGGGTGTGTCATACTTTAGTCTCAGGGTCCAACTGACCACTATATATTGGGTTGGGCAAGAACTTTTCGGCAGGCAAGATTATTTTGGCGGTTTTTACCTTAGCTTGCTTTACCATTTCTATCTGGCATTGGTTTGTTTGCTTGAGTTAGAAGGAATTTTTTTGCTCCCTTTTTCGCTTGTTGCACACTATAATATTTCATAGATGGATTAGGTTAATTTGTATATCCCCTGTTTCTGCAGTGACCCCCTTCAAGCACGGAAATTGTTTCTGGGGGCATAGATGACAGCATACCAAGGACCTTAGTTTTTCATTTAACAGTAAAAGCAAGTTACTAGCCCCTGAGGTTGTGAAGGTGTGCTCCAAGGTATGTGGGCAATGTCCAGTAAAGTTCATGCCCTCCAACACTGCACAGATGAAAATAGGCCTGTGACACCCCTATTCTCCTACCAGAGATCAGCTTTTGAGCATCATTCATTCTGCATTACTGCATTCATTTACTGTGCAGTAGGTAGCCTGTCCTTTGCCGGTTTAGAATCAATATGTTCTTTGTTCTTTTGGTTGCAGATATATTGGTGGGGGGAGACCTGATTGTCTGATAATATGCCATCACAATCTGAAAACATATGTCACCATCTGCAGTATGTAAAATGCCAGGATTTGTTCTTTGTAGCGTGTGCATGCATTTTTATGCATGTGCACAAGGGTGAATATACATCCATCACAGAAATGCACCTTCTAGAGACTTTGGGGAGGAACTTAAACGTTGAAGAACTGCAATTCTATTAGCCCATCCTAAGAAAGCTTTAATACCCCCCCCCCAGCGCAAAATAGGAATAGTGATTTACCAGGAGTGGTAGCAAAGAATATAGACAGTTTCTGGCAAGCAAGGACAGTTGACATGTATGGAAATTTGAGATGAAATCTCAGAAGGCTTTTGTGCCTTTCATAGCCCTTTGTGACTAGGAGATGCAGGATGAGTTCTGCAAATATATCCTAAACTCATTGCGTCGTACTGATCTGCTTTTTGGTACAGAAGTTGGTCTACCTTGTGCCAGAAACATAGGCTGCTTCCACTAACTGTTTTCTCTGAAATTGTCACAGTTCACTCACTTGGTTATTCTGGAGAACCCAGACAGTGGTGCTCCCAAACCATTACATTCCCATGTTTTCCCAGATATAGTCTTGCTCCTATATTACATTTTCTGCAATGTGGTCCCCTACTACTGTCACTGCCTCTTAAGCAACTTGTACTTGCCATCTGTGAAATTCATATATATTGTAATTCTTCCCAATGTATAGAGTGAATGTGCCTGTGTGTGAGAGAGAGAGTGTGTACACACACAGGACAGAAGTACAATAAAAACACTTGCTGTGTTACAATTTGGTTGTAGATAAACAAGTGCAAAGGTTTCTGTTTTTGAAAGGAAACAAAATGCATGGAGGCTGATGCAGTTTGTGGGCATGTCTTTGCAGATGAGAAGAAAATGGGGATGAATGGGAGTAGAGACCTGCAGTGCCCCATATGTTTCTCTATACTGTGCCATTATGCATTTCTAGTATGGAGGGACAAGTGTTGCAGGATATTACTTTATTTATTTATTTATTGAATGGGATTTGTGCACTCCTTGATTGTGAATAAAACCTCTATGTTTTAAAAATGTGAAATACACGTTAAAATAGTTAGTGTTAGTTGGAAAAGTAGCTTGTATGTGGAACCATAATTTTAATTTCACTTCCATCTGACTGCGGAAGAGCAATGACTGCATAATACTAAGACACTCTGGTGTGGAAGCTTTCTTATAATCTTGCGGATGCCTCTGGGGGAGCATGTGTGCCTACAGCCCTCTATCTCCTTCTGAATCACCTCTTTGGCACAGGTAGGTACAGTCATCAAACTGGTCCACGCAGCTGAACTCAAACAGTGAGTGCATCATTGGTTTATATTTAAGCAGACTTCACATTTGGCGGGGTGCAGATTACTGAGAATTTTGCCTTTGGCTGAGGGTTTTCAATTTAAAAAAGACCTTCAGGTTCTCTATCGGTCTGTGACTCAACCAGAGTGAAGATCGCCAAAGAGACAGATAAGCATAACGTGAACGAGGAATTTAAAAAGAAGGCCAAAAACGGTTAGAGATACACTGGCCATATGTTCTGCGTTGCAGAGGAGAGCCCTTTATTTTGAAGGCCTCTCAGAGGACGTTCCTCTATTTGAAGGTGACCTCTGTTTGAGGGCTCTCTAATCCAGGTTGGGATTAAAGATAAGGAACCATATTGAAGTTGCGCACCAGCAATGAGCAGCACCTGGTCTGAAGATTGAGAAGGCACACAAGTCACCTGGTGTCTTCTCCGCTTTGTTGAGATGTGTTTCTGTTCATTACATCTATGCGTATAAATCGCCATATGCAAATTATGTGCAAATTATTGCCCTCTCTTTTTTTGGTGATGCAAATCTTCTTTGTTGGCAATGCGTAACTGGCCGTGAGGAACAGGGGCCAGGAGGAAGATGTAAAGCATTTCTTCACTTTTCCTAAAGTAAGAGTAGATTTTGATAAAGTCTGACGCTCTTTATGATGTTAACTTTCATGTTAAACTGTCCCCGCCTCCTGCCAAAGTGCTAAAATCTCTAACCATCAGCCATGGCAGCTGGGATTGATGGAAGTTGGAGTCCAGCAACGTCTGAAGGCTGTTCCCTATCTCTGATTTAGAGTAGTCTGTGGATATTTAGTGGGAGAGAGGTGGAGATCTCTGCTACTTCAGTGGATAGCTAAATCGGTAGAACACATAACTCAATCTCAGGGCCATGGGTTTGAGCCCAACATTAGACTAATGATTCCTTCATTGCCAGGGATTGGACTAGATCAGGGTTTCCCAAACTTGGTTCTCCAGCTCTTTTTTGGACTACAACTCCCATCATCCCTAGCTAGCAGGACCAGTGGTAAAAGCTGATAGAACTTGTAGTCCCAAGTTTGGGAAGCACTGGACTAGATCTTTCAAGGGTGGTGCCTTCCAACTCTATGATTCTATGAAGCTGAGCCAATGGCAGTGTTAAGGACCAGGATACACAGGCCTTGCCAGGGCTACAGTGGCACCAGGAAAAATAAGTCACCAGAGAAGGATAAGTAGAACTAAGTTGCACAGGGGGTAGGGAACCTGTGGCCAACTCCCACCAGCCCCAGTCAGCATGGCCAAGTGTCAAGAAAGATGAGAGTTGTATCCTACACCCATACAGTCCCTGTACCTGCTGTACTGCTCTGAAAAGTTCTAACAGAGCAAGAAATTTGCCTTGCGCTGTACAATATGCCTTTGTGCATGTCCTTTATGGGCTGGCACTACTCGAGGATATCACAGGTTGCACCAAAACTTGCCTTATACCCTCAAAGGATCAGTTGCATCTATCCTAGAGACCTCCGGTCATCTACCCACAAATTATATGCTGTTTCTAGAATGGACCTGAAGCCATGCAGTGCCTGTGCCCATTCTGGAAACAATTCAGTCTCAATTGGACCTCCTTTTTCCAAGTGCGGAAAAAAGGTCAGCGATAGAGATTGTCACAATTTCTGACTACAGTATATTTATGATCCACCATACAGGTGGAGCAGAAGTGTGGAGATGCAATCCCCTTGTAATATATTTCTGACAGCATGTGCTACTGAAGCAAACTTGAAGAAACTGTAGGATGGGACGAAAGCCCTTGCGTCAGCACAAAAAATGCAGTACCTGCTTGCAATTACAGGGAAAGAGAAATTATGATACATTATTGGTACCAGAGGAGAAATTTCTGTGTTTGGATATGTGCATTCTCAGAATCCATAGCCTCAGTTTGTCTTACTCTGCAGCTGGGAGGCTGGCTTAAGACATTTAAATTTGAGGTTCCCAGCACTTGCGGGTTTCATAAATTTTGGCTTGAAATAAATGGCTATAATAATAACGGTTTAGTGTATTCTGTGACAAAGCAAATCATAATTTTCAGTTCAGAACAAATTAAAATGATTATAAATTAATCTACAATATAAGTACCCTAATTCCCCAATATAAGTAGCCTAATGTCCTTATTTGCACCCATCTCAACATTCATTTTCCAACCTTATATCTGACTTGGTCTAAAGAGATTTTGGGGCATACGCCACTTTTAAATAAGTGTGCTACTCTGGAAATAGACCCAGATGTGCTTCCATTAAATTCAGCAGGACTGGCTCAAAATAAGTTACCCCGTGAAACTACTGGCATCTGAGGCACGACTGTTGAAAAATATTTCAGATTCCTAGGCAACAACATCACATATTTCAGTGCCTTAGAAACTAGGCACCTGGGATTTTTTTCTCAGTTGAACTTCTCGGTCATAGTCAATGCTGCCTCCCATTTTGAAAAAGCCAGGCTTTCTCATCTGCTACAAAGAGAGAAATGATTGGTGCATTTTTGAAAAGGCAGGGAGATTTCTGGCAAACAGTGGCCTAGTTCGGAAACTTACCCCGACCAAAGATTGCATTCCTAACTTGACATGTGATACAGGCTTGTATGCAGCGTAGGACCAAACATTGCTCTGTGCCAGTGAACAATGGGATCCGACCCATCTCTTATCCCCCCCCCCATGCGCCTCACAAATTCGTTCTGGGGGTTTCGCCAACCTAGCGGGGACAGTGAAGTGAGAGGACAGGGTGGCAAAGTCACATGATTGCTCCAGTGGGTATCTTTGCTCTGGCTCCCAGTTAGCACAAGGGTTTAGCTGAATGTTGCGGGACGCGGGTGGCGCTATGGGTTAAACCACAGAGCCTAGGACTTGCTGATCAGAAGGTCGGCGGTTTGAATCCCCGTGACGGGGTGAGCTCCTGTTGCTCGGTCCCTGCTCCTGCCAACCTAGCAGTTCGAAAGCATGTCAAAGTGCAAGTAGATAAATAGGTAGCGCTCCGGCGGGAAGGTAAACAGTGTTTCCGTGTGCTGCTCTGGTTCGCCAGAAGCGGCTTAGTCATGCTGGCCACATGACCCGGAAGCTGTCTGTGGACAAACGCCGGCTCCCTCGGCCTATAGAGCAAGATGAGCGTGCAACCCCAGAGTCGGTCACGACTGGACCTAATGGTCAGGGGTCCCTTTACCTTTACCTTTACCTTTAGCTGAATGTTATCCAAAGATCAGGGTTCTCCAACCCTTTTGGGCCAGTGGGTACATTTTGAATTTTGAGAGAGTGCTGAGGGTGCTTGTAGCAAAATTGCAACTGTGGGGGCAGCGTAAAGCAAAATATTAAGAGACAGCCATACCCGACATTCTTGTGTTTACCGTGGGAAGTCAGCTATGTCCTGCTGGTCCAGATTGTGGAGATCACACAATATTGATTTTACAAACACACACAGATACTGTAGCAGCAGGGAGCATTCTTCAGTACCAGGAAAAATATACAAGATGCTCAATATCTTTCATTCTAGAAGGGCTAGAAACTTTTTTAAAAAAAATCTTAAAAGGAAGCTTAGAGTCTGGGGCACCTCCACTCCCCCACTTTTGGAATCGGGAATTTCAGTCAGGGGAAGTATGTATCTGAAGAACAAGGCCATAGATGTTCCCTGTTCAGGGAAGTTTTTAATGTGTGATATTTTAGGGTATTTTTTGGTTTCTATGGAAGCCACCCAGAGTGGCTGGGGAAACCCAGCCAGATGGGCGGGGTACAAATAAATTATTATTATTATTATTATTATTACTATTATTATTATTATCCATAATGAGAACATTATTAAAAACAACACACACACACACACATGTTTTTTCTTCCAGAAAATTTAGTTTCCTGGTTGTCCAGAACCAAACAAACATTTTAAATGAAAGGTCTTCGAGGTCTTGCTCAGATATTGACAGCAAAAGCAGCTGTGCACCCTTCTCCCCTTTTTAAAGACGAGATTTGAACCCTTTAGGTCAGAACTGGTAAGAAGAAGACACTTGCTGGTCGAATTAGCACAATTGTATACTTTGTACATTGTGTAGAACAGGGGTGGCCAACCTGCGTCATGGCAGATGTTGTTGGCCTCCAACTGCCCATCATCCTCTGGCAGGATAGCCAGTGGGCAGGCATGATGAGATATAAAATGTCCTGCGCATGTGTACAAGAGGGTGTCACATCACCATTTGGGAACCCACCATGATGTTCCACCAGCACTTTGTTCCCTTCCTGCTGTGCACTGCCTAAACTGTTTCGCCCTTCTAAACTGTAGGAACCCCAGCCCTGTTGTTCTCTCATCCCTGTTCTCTATCGGCCAGTAGAGATACCTATCTTGGATCGAGGAGAAGCGAAAAGCTTCCATCCCCTTCTGTATAAGGCTTGCGCCACCTTCTGTTCATACATTTCTGTGGGCCAAATAAAGAGCTCCCCTCTCCTCAGTGGTGGTGTTTTATAGGGACAAAGTATTCTTGTGAATGACAACCAATGCTGTATCCTCTGTGCTAGTCCTTGCAGATATTACTTTGGGGGCCATATCTGCACTCCAGATGTTTTCTCCCAGTTATGGCTTCCACTCCAAGGATTCTGGGGATTGTAGTTTGGTGAAGTAAGGCAAGCTCCCCTTCACGTGACTGCAGTCCCCAGGGTTCTTTAGTGCAGCTTTCCCCAAGCTCATACCCACCAGGTGTTTTGGACTACAACTCCCATGAGCCCTAGGGGCGGTCCATCAAGGGTGATGGGAAATGTGGTCCAAAGCACGAGGAGGGCACCAATTTGGGAAGGGACTCCCAAGGAGCAGACAATGGCTGTTTAACCAATTTGAATCCATGGTGTAGACTCCATGCTATGGCAGTATGCACCTTTTGCGTGAAATGTTGTCTCTCGCTTTCTCTACGCTCACACCAACTTTCCTGCAAGGCAAGGAGGCTGTGCGTTTCTGAGCTGGGTATCTGCTTGCAATGGGTGTTGCAGATCATTCTACTCCCAGGTATATTTCCACAGTGCCCATGTGGGCACTTCCCTTCAGTTTGACTCAACACTCTGTAAATATGGCCACCCACAGTTCTGCTGCCCAAACAACCACCTGGTGCTAACAGTATTTGGATGAACTGCAGGCATGCATCCTGCACACATCTTCTAATGCATGCAAACACGCAACACTGCTTTGTCAGCAGGCTTGCCCAACTTGCCTGGCATTGTCTCTGACTGGCAGTAGCTCTGAGGCTTCATATCAAGCTCATTCTTATATCCCTGGTGGTTGCGTTCCTTGTAAACCAGAGACTAAACTTGGGATACGATGCACACAGAAGCATGTGGTCTACCCCTGAGTTGCCGGCAGCATCCATTTCTGAGGAAGTGGTGAAGCACAGACATGTCCAGATTGCAGAGGAGCGCCACTCAGAATGGAATACTTATGATTACCGGAAGCCATAATAGAACAACTCCTTAAGATGTGGGGGAATGACTTACCCATTCTTTAAGCAGCTGAACTGTATTCTCATTGACGATGCCAGAACACAACAACCAACGAGAGTGTAGTGAAGCCACAAGTACCTTCTGCCCTCGCACAGAAAGGTTTAAGAAGTTGCACAGCATCAGTCCACATGCTTCCGTTCTTTCTGGTTTATTCCTTTGCCCCAAGATTCACTAGGTTCGTGCCACGTGTTCAAGCTTCTCATGCAAACACAAGAGCTGGAAACTTGCCTTGAATAAAACAATTAAACTTGAAATGCCAAGGATGCTACGTGGGAATTTGCAGGAATATAGCAGAACCCTTTCCACATTGGGGAAATGGGAATTCTGTGTGTGCTTGCTGCTGGCGTTGCCGCTCCATTGAAGCAAAAATTTAAAAAGGAATGGTATTTCAGCTCATAAAATCAGGAATATTGTAGGGGTCTTGGGTAATTCTGGTGAAAATGGAAACTAGGACGAAAATTGCAAATGTTTGCTTATTCTTCCCATGGCTCCCTGACTGTGGAATGCTCTCCGCAGAGAGGCTCACCTGACACCCTCATTACATGCCTTTAGACACCAGGCAAAAACATTCCTCTTTACCCAGGCCTTCCACTGTATGGACTGTAAAAATGTGGGGGAGAGCACTGTTATTTTTATGATTATTTTACTATTAGGCTGTCTATAAGTATGCTTTTTATCATGTTTTTATCATGTTTTTATCATTGATGTTTCAAAGGTTGTACGCCATCCTGAGATATTTTCATAAAGGGTGGTATATAAATTGAAATAATAATAATAATAATAATAATAATGATGATGATGATGATGATGATGTCCGGAGCGGAAATTATTCCAGCAAATACAATCAGTATTCACTGCTGTTGTTGCTTTCAGTCCCCAAACAACACATACAGTGGTACCTCAGTTTACGAACTTAATCCATTCCAGAAGTCCGTTCTTAAACCAAAGCCATTCTGGTCTGCTTTCCCTACTGAGGCCTCCCGCTACCTGTGCCCTTCCACCGTTCAGCTTCCATTTGTAGACCAAGGTAAAGTTCGCTAACCGGAACACTACTTCCAGTTTGCGGAGTTCTTATACCGAATAGTTCGTAAACAGGGCTGTTCTTAAACCGAGGTACCACTATACTTGATTACATCCCCCGTTGAACCATTTGCATTGTGCTTCCTTTACATTGAAATGAATGGGGTGGAATAGCGTAATGACAACATAATTTACATAATTACATAAATTGCATACGTAATGTAATTTTGCCACAGCAGGCAGCAAAATGAATGATGTCGTTTTTGGCGGAGGGTGAACTGCAGTGGGACGGAAACAGAGCTGTAATGAGTATAGGGCAGAATGAAAAACAATGCCTTTTTACATCCCTAGTCATAGGATGACCTGCTGCTGGCTCTGATTCTGTCCTCATGCCTGGCAAACATGCTGCGCTGCGATGTGGATCCCACACCTCAGTTGAGTATTTGAATACAACTGGTATGCAGCTGACCCACGCTATTTTGCAGTAAGCATGGACTGGTGTATAGATTGCATTCAGGGGAGACCACCCAAAAGGATGTGTCTTACCCAAGGATGCTTCATGAGCATGCAGCTAAATTAGGATATCCAACTCATGGGGACCTCATTGGCTCTTAGGGACCCTCTTTCTGGTTTCTGGTCCCTTCTGTCAAAGTTTCCCATTGAAGAAAGATAAGAAGGCTTTAAAATTAGCACCAAACATCCTCGATAGAGGAGGAAATACTTCCCTGCATGCAAATGGGAGGATGATTCTTCCTATTCAAGAAAGAAGTGCCTTGACTTGCCTAAATGGGAGCATCCTGCACTCCGTGCTAAGTGCTTTACTGTAAAACAGGACGTGTGGGAAACAGCGCTTGGAAGTGCAGGGCCAATGTAGCTTGGTAGGGTTTCATGCAACAGTAGCTCTACATTGTCTCTGCCACCAGTGCATAATCTGCAATTTCCTGTATCTGCCATGTAGACGGATGAGGTATTTGTTTGGGGATGTGCATGGCTTGCTGTGAAGTTAGGGAATGCTAAGTAAGCACATCTGAGACCGCTGTTTACTTGCTATAATTATTTATATCCCATCTTTCAGAATGCAAATCCTTCCAAGGCGCAGCTTACAGGCAGCACTGTAAAATCAGAACAAACGACATCGAAACAAAAGAAGTCATTGGGATCCTTCCCACAGGGCATTTGGTGGTAGATGGTTGGGGGGGGGAGAGGTGGAGAGGGAACAGTCCAGCTGGTCCTCTCTTCCTCCTTCCCTCTCTGTGCCCTGGTATCCTGCCCCAGTCCTCTTCTGAAGATGCCCCTATAAACCACTGGTGACATCCTGGGGGTTGTGACTAGCAATTCGATTGTGATCTTCATGAAGTGAGTTGCAATAGATGGCAATCAGGGCATGGCGAAATCAGGAGAGACTGGAGCCTCAAAACCAGTGGCACCACAGCCCCCAAAAGTGCCCAGGATCCTTACCTTCTACAGAGCATCCAGGAAGACCAGGTGTGAGGTTTTTAAATTATACATAAGGCAGAGGAGAGGTAAATGTTTCTCCCCGTCTTTCTCATAACACATGGGATCACTTTGACCGGTGGTAGATTCCAGACCAGGGTTAGGCAGCCTAAGGCCCGGGGGCTGGATATGGCCCAATTGTCTTCTCAATCCGGCCTGCAGACAGTCCGAAAATCAGCGTGTTTTTACATGAGTAGAATGTGTGCTTTTATTTAAAATGCATCTCTGGGTTATTTGTGGGGCATAGGAATTCGTTCATCCCCCCAAAAAAATACTGTATAGTCCGACCCCCCACAAGGTCTGAGGGACAGTGGACCGTCCCCCTGCAGAAAAAGTTTGCTGGCCCCTGTTCCAGACCTTCCAAGTGTCCCTATTTTCCAGGGACACTCCCAGATTTAGAGAAGCCGTCCCGGTTTCTGATTTGATCCCGGAATGTCCTGCTTTTCCTTAGGACGTCCCTATTTTCACCGGAGAGATGTTGCAAGGTATGGAGCTATGTGACTCCTGACCCAAGGAGATAAGTAACTATGCAACCTTTAGAAGACATCTGAAGGCAGCCCTGACTAGGGAAGTTTTTTTTAAAAAAAATTTTAAATGTTTTATTATGTTTTGATATATGTTGGAAGCCGCCCAGAGGGGCTGTGGAAACCCAGTCAGATGGGTGGAATATAAGTAATAAAACGACTACTGCAGGAAGCTCCTGCAGCCAATCGGAAGCCACAGAAGCCCTGTCTAACATTCAGCTTCCAAAGAATGTTTGCAAACTGGAACACTCACTTCTGGGTTTGTGGCATTCAGGAGCCAAAACGTCTGAGTACCAAGGCGTTCAACAACCCAGGTACGACTGTACTGTTATTGAACAGAACGTCCCTGGTTTCATCAGAGAAATGTTGGAGGGTATGAGATTCAGGACCTAATTTTTAAAAGTACTCCTTATAGACACACACACATCACATGCACACAACAGTGTGCATAATTAATATATAGCATTTGCTGTCGCAGGATGCGGCGACGGCCACAAGCTTTGATGGCACTCAAAGAGAATTAGACTTATTCATGGAGGGAGGGAGGTGTATTGATGACTATTAGCCTTAGTGGCTGAATGAAGCTGCCGCATTCAAAGGCAGCATGGCTGGGGGAGGGGGCTTTGTGGACAGGAGGCATTAGCAGTTGCTGGGGGGCAGTCAGCAGTCATTCCTGCCCATAGGCTACCCCGATGCAGTTGGTTGGCCACTGCTGGAAGCTGTATCCTGCCATAGCTCCACGAGAGAGCATCTGACTAGCATTTAGAAGGTTGTCGGTTCAATTCCCAGCATCTCCAGGTCGGGCTGGGAATCACTTCCTACCTGGAGAGCCTATGGCAATCTGTGTAGATGATACTGAGCTAGATATACTAATGGTCTGGCTCCGAATAAAGCAGCTGCTTATGTTACTTAGTCTAGCAGGGCTAAGCTCATGTATGAGAATTCCCTACTGGCACATCCTACCTCTTCTGAGTTAAGAGGAGCTCAGAAAGCACAGCTTTCTTGTGGGCTCCTAAAGTCTTGGAGCTAGCAGCGCTTACTTGTTTTCTGCTTTGCTCCTATCGCCAGGAAAGAAGCAGGGGCACGAAATGGCTTGGGGTGAGGGGGGAGAGAGCTGCAGGAGGTGGGAGAAAAATCTAAAATGGCTGCCGCTGCTGGTCACTTGTGCCTCGGCAGCTAGTGCAGCGAGTCCTGGCTGGGCTGCATGAGGATGGAAGCAGGAGAAAGTCCAAGAGAGTGGGGAGACAGTGAGATAAGATGGGTTTCATGTTCAAGCCTGGGGTTAAATATGTGCCCCAAGTCCGGGAAGTCTACAGACCGCCGCTGTCTATGCACCCCCTAAACGAGCCGGGGAAATGGACTCCTTTGCCAGTCATAGGGGCAGTTGGATTCGGACAGAAGAACTGCACCAGAAAGAGCCAGCTCTGTTTGGCTGAGGCTGTGTGCAAGGAGAAGAAGCTGTGGAGAGCAGCCCTAAGTCTCGGTTTGGGGCTGGTGGCCCCAGGCCAGCCATGGGTGCCCCTACTCAGAGGCACGAAGGTTCCTGCCGAGCTGGGCTGAGTCAGTCGGGGTGGGAGGAGAGAGTTAACCATGGCTGTTGGATCATGGCCCAGAGCTCTGTTTTTTTTTCCCAGCGTCCCTCTCTCCTTTGCTCTCTCCCGCTCTCCCTCCTCCTTTCTCTCTTTCTCTTCCCCCCTCCACTGGCACTGAGCGCTCACTCATTCTCCCAGCAAAGCACCCCCAGCTCCCTCCCAGCTCCCCTCGGCCACTGTGCCCCGGCACCCTCTGCAGTCTCTTCTCCCACCCTGCTCCAAGCCTCAGGCATGATCTACCTCAGCTTGGCACACCCTGGCAGAGTTCCCGGCCTCTCGTCCCTCTCGCCCTCGGTGCCAGCCAAACCCCTCCATTTTCTTTCTCCTTCGCTCTGTAACCTGCACCCTTTCTCGCTTTTGTCCCCCACCCCACCCCCAGCTCAGGGCATCCCCCCGCTTGAACCCCGAAGACCGCGTCCCTGGAGGCGAACCCGTCCCGAGCCGGGTGAGGCGTCATGCTAAAGACTTTGCTTTTTTTATTCCCCCTGTGTATGCCAATTTTGGGAAAGGAAAAAAAAAAGTTTTGTTTCGGGATAGCTGTGGGGCGGCGGGCTGAGATTGAGGGGCGTCCCCATCGGGTTGGGACACTGAGAGGCTTGGCTTGGCAAACGAGGGTGGAGCATAATGGCGGCGCTTTGTTTGAGGACGGGGGTCCCGCAGGCAGGGAAGCGAGTGGGTCATGCCTGCAGTTCCTCGGTTTATCTTTACTGTAGTGAAGCCCAGGTAGATACTGCAGCCCAAAGGGCCACGTTGACCGTTCTTCTGCCGTACCAGACAAAAAGGAGGCGATAGATGGGCCAAAATGCGTGGACCACATTGTGCCCGGGCACAGTTTGTGCTGTGGTGGTCGCAGCAAACGCCAAGTCCTGCTTCTTCCTCTGATCTAGGAATGCCAAGGCACAAACTGCTTAAGGGTTAGCTGGGCTAAAGCCCGGAGAGCACCGCCGTTGCATCCTGAGCCCTTCGATGCTCTCCCTTATTCGCCCCATAATTTTGGTGCGTGGCCTCGCGGATCCTTCACCCTCAGAGGGGATCTTAATCCACAACTGCAGATCCCCACAGGCAGGTACTGCAAATGCCAGCAGCCTCCTTTGGTTATTCTGGCTCACCCCCGGGGTTTGGGCCCGCAGCCCCTCCGCGCACACCCCGAACGTTCGCCTCAGCTCCCCCAGGCTCAGGAGTTTTTTTTTAAAAAAAAAAAAAATTGGCCGCAGTGCAGTTGTGTAACAGGACTGAAGGCCTTTCAGGAATTTCCCCCATCAGGCTCTGGGCTGGAAGATCGCCGCAGAGTTAGGTAAGGAGCGGGGGTGCCTGGAGTTCTATGGTTCCCAGGGAATCTGATCTGGCCTGGCTGTAGTGCTCGAGAGCAAAAAGCGGTGTGGCGGCAGCAGCGATAGGGGAAGTGCGAAGCCTCAGGATCTCGTTCAGACACCTCCTTCTGTGTTTGCTGCATTTGCTCAGCTCCCGTTTGTCTGCATCTAAAACCCGTGGTGTGTGGGTGTGTGTTTTGTTTTCAAACCACAACAGGGGCGAAAAAAGAAGAAGAAGAAAGGGTTATCCAAGACAGTGTAGGATGGGAGCGTTGCCCCTCAGCAGCCCCACTCAATTTCGATGGGGAGGAATAGCAAGAGGTGGTTGGGTGGGGGAGGCTGCAGTGGGTCAGGGTTGAAAAAGAGAGGGAGGGAGGGAGGGAGGGAGGGAGAGAGAGACTTGTAGCATTGATGGAAGCTGTATGCGCAGCACTAAGAAGGGGGCTGGCGGGTGCCATGGGCGATGGATCGGCACAGGGAGGGTGGATTGGCACGATGCCAAGGCCTAGGCGGCCGTTGCTAGGAAACCCAGGTTCCCTTGGCAGCCAGACCGCCGTTTCACTTTCATTAAAGGGTGAGGGAGACGGAGACAGAGAAGAAATGGGGAAAGTGGCGGGGGGGGGGGAGAGAAAGGCAGGTCAGGCGGAGCCTTTAGAAGGGGTGGTGGCGGAGTCGGGTCAAGCAGCAGCGTGTGGGGGTCACAAGGACAAGGGCACAGTGCGGAGCTGGGTTCAAATGCCCGCTGCAGAGGGCAGGGTGGGGTCGCATCGTGGTGTGCCAGCTCCTCCACCCCTTGGCTCTCATGAATAGATAAGGAATCAACTTCTCCCTCCCCGAGAAGGTTTTCATGAGGAGAGGGTGTGTGCATGCGCATGTGCATGCTCTGGGCCTTTGGTTTACAAGGAAAGCGCAAAAGTGAGTGGGGGGCAGTGCGGGGAGAGAGCAAGAGGGCAAAAGACCCACCGCTGGTCAATTTTGGGGGTGTAGTATCAAGACAAAGGAGGCAGTGGCCTTCTGCGCTCGTGCTTTTCAAAAAAAGAATATTCCACAAAAAATTATAAACTACACAGCAACCCTTGGTCCCCCCACCCCCTCTGCAAGCTCCCTACTCCCCCTCACTTGCTTTGAGGAATTTTAGGCCCAAAGCCCAATCCCTTTCTCTTACACTCCCCACCCCACCCCAAAAACCCAGGCTGCTCTCTGCTGCCATTGTCTCTACTGCCCTCCCCGCAAAATGGCCAGCACAGGTCATTTGGAAGCTGGGACAGAGGCATATGGGGAGGAGGGACTTTTTGTGGCTGTGAGTGTCTGGAAGCGGGTGGGTGATGGGTTGGTAGATCAGGAGAGCTTTGGATTCCAACCTGGAATAGCTGTGGTTGGGCCCTGGCAAGTGAGGAGGGCACCACGCAGGGTGAATATTCGCTGCACTTAGGGAGACAAGTCGCTGCGTGGAGTGGCAGCCGGGGGGGGGGGGGGGAGTCGGGAAGGTTGGGTCAGCAGACTGGTACTCCAGAGCAGCTGGCAATCTGGAGGGTGGGCGTTGAACTGGAAGAAAGGAAAGGAAGATAGATGGCACGGGGAGGGCCTCTCCAGTTGGTGCTTAAGGGTTGGCACAGGAGACGGTGGCATGTAATGATATAGCTGGGGAGGGTTGGCGGTTGCAAAGCCGGGGGGGGGGAGGGCGGCAGGTTCCTGGCATTTTGAGGCCCGGTTGGTGAGCAGAGAAGGCCTCGCAGGCAGGCGGGTGGGGGCAGAGGAGGGCTGGCTGCCTGGCACTCCGGGGGCCAGCCTGCTGGCGGGCAAGTTGGCATAGTGTACCGCAATACAGCGTGATGTGAATTCATTAGAGGCCAGAGCGAGAGAGCGAGACAGGAAGGGAAGGGAAGTGGTGGAGGGGGGGGAGAGAATGGGAGACGGGCACTGACCCAAAGGCCAGACAATGGCAGCAGGTAACCATGGTGATGCGCCCGGCTGTGCCAGCCTAGCTGCCAAACTGGGAAGAGAGTTATCCAGACAACCCCTGGGGAACTGCCCGCCCACAGTGGTGTGGGGTGCAAGAGAGGGGTGGGTCACCCTTTTCCATTCTTCCCCTTCTGTCTACTATTTATGAATGTGCGGCTGGTGCCAACATGACCCCCCCCTTTCTGCTCCCACACTCCATCTCTACCTCCTCGGCTGTTTTTACCATCCTTCTCTCACACCTCTGTCTGATCTTTTCACCCCTCTGTCCTCTGTTGCTGTCTGGCTTGCCCCTGTTCTCCCCCCACCACGATCATCTCCCCCCCCCCGCCCCGCCCCGCCCCGCCCCACAGCGGTGCCCTTCTTTCTTTCCAGCCAGACCCCTATCCACATCACATCCCCCTCTCCATCCCAGGACCCTCCTGTGTTGACGGTGCCACCTGAGGGACGGCGGGGGGGGGCAGGGAGGTGGCACCGTGCCCAGATCTGAGTATTCCTCCCTGCCTGCACGTCCCTATCTTTCTTCTCCATTGTCTGCCTCGGTCTTTTTGCTTTTCGCCTTCCTCTTGTTCTCCACGCCGCCGCCACAGCTGTCCGCCGGCTTCTCCCACCTCATGCTTGGCCCTCTCTGTCGTTTTATTTCCCACCCCCACCCACCCCCTGTGTATCTTGGCACGAGATGCCCATCTAATAGATATTCCGAGGCTCGCTCTCCTCTGCCACTGCAGCCCTCCTCCCATTCCAGCACAGCACCTCAGGATGAGTCCCGGTGCATGGTCTATAGGTCCCTCACTCCACCCTTGTTCCCCATTTAAAAAACAACAACACAGAGAGAGATATTAAATGTTTAGGGGGAGATGGTGACTGTTGTTTGGGGGAGCATGCCTGGGATTTATTTCCTCCTTTACAGACCCATCTTCTTCTTGCGCTCCCTTCATCCTTTCATTCCTGCTGTCATATCTTGCAGCCAGAGAGTTTCGTGACCAGGCCTGGCCCTGTCGTTAGGCAAAGTGGGGCGGCTGCCTCAGGCGGCAGATGTGGGCGGGTGGTATCAGTGGTGAGATACTGGAGGGCAGAGCTGCGTGCATCATGCGGTCTGCTCTATGCCTCTTAAGCTAGCCTGTTGCCCTCAGGTACTACTTTTGTACCCGGAAAGGAGAGAGGGCGCCATCTTGTCCTTTGCCTCAGCGGCGCAGTGCCTTGGGCTGTACGAGGAAGGTGCCTCTACGTATTAGGGCTCCATATACTCTATACATTTAAAGCATCCCCGCAAAGAATCCTGGGAACTGTAGTTTACCCCTCCCAGAGTTACAATTCCCAGCGCCCTTAACACACAACAGTTGCCAGGATTTTTGGGGGGAGGCTGACCTGAACAGAAGGAGCCTTGTCTTCTATGGGAGAGCGGGGATGGTGAACTTGTGGGGTGAGGGTTTCACTCAGAAGATGGGGCTAGTTTAATGGGTACCTAGTTTAATATAGCTAATATATCTGGTTTTCACGACGCTGCAAAGATCCATTTCATTCTGAACCATGAAAGGAAACCACTTTTCCAGTTTCTAACGCAGGAGAAGCAATGGCAGAATTAAAAAGTCCATTTGGATTTCTCAGGAAGGGCCTGTAACGCCCCTGTCGGTCTTCAATCCTGGTGTAACTTTTTCAGCATAATTAGAAAAATGCAGGCGATTACCTCAGAGTGCAGCCCATAGATAGGGATTATGAAGGCCTCCCCCCTCCCTCCAAAATTATAATTAACTTGATCAATATTCCGGTGTAGGGCTTGGAGAGATCCCTGCTGCCAGCCATTGTAGGCAGTACTGTGCTGGATGGAACAATGGTCTATCTCATTATAAGGCCATTTCCCATATTTCTAAATTTCCTGTGGCTTCTCTTGAAATTCCTTACGATGTTTCGCCCGAGGAAGAACATTTAAAATACCCCATGAATTTTGATTTAGGTGACGCCTGGCAACAGCCTAAGGATGCGTAGAACCACCCAGATAATTATTTGTCAGTTGGAGCAAAATTCGTTTGGCTTCCCTCCCCGCCCCCTGAGGAAGAATTTTAAAACGAACTCCTCAGGTGAAGTTTCAGCTGAAGCAACTGGAACCTGCGAAATGGAGCCTTTGCAGGGCACCAGGAACTGATGAGCACATTTCTTGGACTTGTACCTCAGAGAGGATTGTAGCATCAAGGCCTACTTTTGGAGCATCTGTCAAGACAGAGATAACCCGAAACAATAGATAGACCTGTTATTCAAATATACCTGCTTGCCTCTTAAGTCTACAGGACTTAGCATTTATATAATTAACTAGACCTCTCTCCTTTTTCCTCCTGGTTGGAGGAGGGTGCCTCTGAACATGGACAGAGTGTCTCTCTCTCTCTCTCTCTCTCTCTCTCTCTCTCTCTCTCTCTCACACACACACACACACACACACACACACACACACTGGGGTGTTGGATTTATGGATGTAGGAAATTGGCTTATCACTCACTGATCCTAACCTAGTTTGCAAGGTTACATGTAACAACCTGGTGTAACTTACCCTGAGCTCACTGGAAGAAGCGTGTTATGCAAATGAACAAAGGACAAAAAGAATTAAGGGGAACAGAAGGGTTTTTTTCTAGAGAAGTTTGTTTCCCCTGTGCTTCTTATTTTCTACGAAAGAAAAAGCCCATTCAAATTGGGGGTTCAAGTATTCCCCACCACCTGGGAACTCAAAGTGATTAAACTACAAACGCACTCAGAATCCGCTAAACTCAGCTTTGCTTTATTCAGTTTGTACAGTCTCCTTAAACAAAGAGAAAAACTTTTCTCTCTTTTTTTCTAGACTAAGAATCAGAGAACCCATTTCTGAGCCCCACTGAAGAGAAATGAGAGAAGACAACCCCTAGAGGTAAGACTGTTAAATGAACATTATTTCCCCTCATTGGTAAACATAATTTCACAAGCAATTTGCACATTTAAAAGGACAACAAAAAAAAGTATTCTGCCGTTCTGATCTTGTTTGCTCTCACCTCAGCTTTGCTGCTGATGTTCCCATTTTGCAGATTGGGAGCTATAACTTGGGACAGCGATGACTTCCCTGAGACAGCCCAGTGAGTTCATTGCTGCCCAGAGATATGAACATAGATTGTTCAGATCCTGTGCATTGTTAGTAGTTTGCCCTGGCTTTCTTCTTGGCCACCAGACAGTTGCCTCTACACATCTTCCTTATCTTGACTCCGCTGGAAGGCCCCAACCTTTCGCATCTTTATCAGGGCTACTTCAGTAATTGCAAGGAAGCATGGAGAGTGAAGCACTTCCTCTCCCCACCAGTGGTGTCAAGAGGCGAATGATGTGCATGTCCCCTGTGCCAGGGGATGAGGAACCCTTTTTCAGCCAGAGGGCCAAATTTCCCTCTGGATCAGCCTTCCAAGGGCCACATTGGGCAGGGTCAGAAGCAAAAACAAGCAGAGAAACAGGCAGATTTTACCTTTCTGCTGCAGGCTAGTTCCTACACAAACTAGCACACCCCATCCAGACAAGAAAGAGGCCTTGTCAGTCAGGCAGAAGTGTTTAGGGTGTGAAGCAGGCTCGGGGTTGGGGTATGGCTTGATGAGAGGGTGAGACTTCCAACAGTCAGGCAGATGTTGAGTGCCTGGGCCTCATGTTCTCCATCTCTGCCCTTACAGGGACATGAGTGTTCTGCCCTCTGCTTTAGGCAGATGTACTTTGTCCTGTGTGAGAAATAAACGCCACCTCCTTTATTTATAGGGAGAGGAGGCATATGTGGCTCGTGCTTTCTGTCTCTTACCACCCATTCAAATAATTTAAAGTACAGTGGTGCCCCGCAAGACGAACGCCTCGCAAGACGGAAAACCCGCTAGACGAAAGGGTTTTCCGTTTTGGAGGCGTTTCGCAAAACGAATTTCCCTATGGGCTTGCTTTGCAAGACGAAAATGTCTTGCGAGTTCCTGCGGGTTTCCCCCCCTTTTCCCCCCCTTTTCCTAAGCCGCTAAGCCGCTTATCAGCTGATCCGCTGATAAGCCGCTTAACAGCTGATCGCTAAAAGCCGCTAATAGCGCTAATCCGCTAAGCTGTCAATGGGCTTGCTTCACAAGACGAAAAAACCGCTATACGAAGAGCCTCACGGAACGGATTAATTTCGTCTTGCGAGGCACCACTGTAGCTGGTGATCGTACTATGCCCCTCGCAGACCCCCAAGCATGGCGACCCCTAGTGAGAGGCTGTCATTGCACCCTACCCTTCCTGCCTAACCCTCCCATTCTTTCTCCACTTTTCAAAGGGCGGGAGGGGTGTAAGGTTTAGTGCTGCTTAACACCAAAGGATCGCCCACCCATCCCTCCCCAGGGTTCTTATGTCTTGTCTCTGAGCTGGAGAAACGCCCATTCATTTCAGCAAACCATGCACAGGAGAATTTCCTAGAGGACATTCTAATCAGGAGGAGGGATTTGCCTTTTGAATGTTCAGCCTCAGGCACCCAAATAACTTAGACCGGCTCTTGCTGTTGCGAGCCACCCACTTCAACACCTCTGTGACATGACTGGCACCGTCATTCTGAAGAGTCTTTGTACAGCAAAGCGTGGTGATGAGCATAATCAGCCTTTCCTTCTGCTCTTCCGGGCCCTCCCTGCAAATCTGGGTTGAGTTACTTTCATATTTTGAGTTGATTCACGGTTTCCTCTTACACTCTGCAGTGAGTCAGCGCTTTTATTTTGAAAAATCGTTATTTTGTTCTGAAAAGAACCGGGCGAGGCTTCTATTCACAATTCTGCTGCAGAAACATTTAAGAAGCAGCTTTGGCTGGGGAGAGGGGACCAGAATCCATAAAGTGGCTAAGAGGCTAGGGTACCCCACCCGTGCGCTAAGCATCTGTCTGTGCAGAGAGAGGTTGATTCGAAGTGTTTGATGCCCTCACCCAAGCTGCATGGGAGCATCCGGTTTGCAGATCTGTGCCATACATTTAAAGCGCATGGCTTTTCCCAAAGAATCCTGGGAACTGTAGTTTGTCAAGGGTGCTGGGATTTGTAAGTCTGCGGGGAGGAATACTACGCTTCCCATGATTATTTGGGGGAAGCCATGTGCTTTAAATCTATGGTGGGGGTTGTGACCTCAAAGCACGTTTAAAGCACAGGATTCTTTTGGTGGGCGGGTGCTTTAAACTTATAGTGT